>NW_022103908.1:24970045-24998725 GCF_000313985.2 Echinops telfairi | reverse complement strand
GATCGTGTCAGGAAGGTGAGCATCATGGAATGCCAGTTTAATAGAACAAAGTATTCTTGTATTGAGGAAGTACTTGAGTGGAGGCCCAATAAAACTCCAAATCTTTATGGGAGCACACAGCCTCATCTTTCTCCCCAGAAGCAGGTGGTAGATTTGAACCGTCGACCTTGCAATGAAAAGCCCAATACCTGACCCACACATTGAAACTCACTACCATTGAGTCAATTCTGACTCATAGTGACTCTATAGGACAGGGTAGAACTGCCCCTTTGGGATTTCCAAAGCTGTAACTCTATAAGAGGAGAAAGCCTCATCTTTCTCCCACAGAGGAGCTCGGTGATTTTGAATTACTAACCTTGTGGTTTGCAGCCCAACTCAGAATCCACTAAGCCATAGGTTCCCCAAATTCTACTGGTGCCTAAAGGCCCATTACTCCAAAGAGTTTGTCTCCTCAGGACCCCAAATTCTATTGGCGCAATGTTTCTCTTCCTATCCCGCCCACCGTCACCCCCAAAGTGGACCACTAGTCAATGTCCCTGCTGGCATTTAAATAACATGGCAAAACTTGGAGACATCTTGAACACAGTCACTAAAGGGATGCAGTGCTATTTCTGTGCCCGGATTGCTGAGTAATGTGTGACAAACCAAAGAAGAATCAACCTGGTAAACAGAGGACTAGCAGGGAAAGAGAAAGGTGTGAGCCTGGGTCAGCGTTACCTTACCTAATTCTGTTCCCTTCCCATCATACCTCCTGGCGTCTCTCTGAATCACCAATGCACTGCTAAGGTTTATTTTGTCTGCCTTCCTCTGCATGCCAGGGTTAGGAGAAACAGAAATTCTTTTTTCCAGGGTTTCCCTTGGTGGAGTGGCATCACTTGGTAACAAGGTTATTGAACTAGTTCTTCCTGTCCACCCTTTAAAAATCACCCAAATATTTTTGCTTTTGCTAGTTTCTCTTTCTGGGATGGCTTTCTACGCTGTCGCTAGCTACAGAACACGGGTTAGCTGATTAGTGTATTTCATCCTTAGTCGCATGATTTCAGACATCCACTTCCTGGAAGATCAGCAGAATTCGTGCACCCCTCCTCCACCCTCCTGTAACTCCTCGGCTATAGCGTTGATCACGTGATGCTGTTGTATTGAAGTCAAGTGTTTGCAGGTCTGTCCCTCCCCAGCCTCTTGCTCCCGGCCCCAGACCATGAACACTTAAGACCTGAAGTAATTACTTTTTTTTTATTCAAGCAACACACACATTGATCCACCTCTTGCATTCATCCCGCCCGCGCCGCGCCCCTCCACCCCCACCAACCAATAAGAACCTCTCGCTGCTGGCTCCAGGCCACCCAGGGGAGGCGGGGCCCAGTGCACTGCTCCGGGGGTTTGTAAGGCTGTGACCCTTCAGAAGCAGATTGCAGGTGATCCTTCCAAGGTGTCTCTGGGCGAATTGGAAACACTACCTTTTGGTTACTAGCCAATCCCTTCATCACTCTTCCACCCAGGATATCTCCTCTTGCTTGAAGTGTGGCTTATAGGATGGCCCTTTTGAGGAGCAAATGCTTCTAGCCATTCAGGTTTCACTGGTTTGCATCTTATCGCTAGTTTCATTAACTCAACCTGCCAATGACCAACATGTTGGTGACCTGCATAGCATTCCTTGGGCAATCTTGGATGAAAGAAATGACTTTTCCCCAGGAGAGTGAATCAAACGCAAATAAAAAAAAGGAAGTCCAGCATCCAGCTATGCTGGCACCTTTCTAAAGTCCTACCACAACAGTAAAGGCTTCCTGCTTCTGTTTTATTAGGTGACAGCCAGACACGGTAAACACTGTCGGTGGCAGAGAAAACAGTGTCTAGAAACAAATAAGAAAAACTAAAGATGAAACTGGGAATGTGCACACAGCTCCTGCTTTGGTGTTCTCTGGTCATGACAGTTTTGCTCTTATGAAAGTACTGTGTGTGGTGTTCTTTTTCTCTGTAATGATTCCTGAAGCTGTGTGACTTGCGGGATTTGCCTTTTAAAATGCAGTGAGCATTTAATCGCTCAGGGTGTGAGTAACCACATTCTGCTCGAGTGTACTGCCAGCCCTGCTTTCCTCCTTATCAGCGACAGTACTCCAAACACTTGTCTCAATTTTCAGATTAAAGCTGATGAAAAACAGACCTCTAAAGGCTTGAATTGCCTTCTGCATTTTTGTTCATCAGAAGAAAATACCTACAGCACTTGAAAGGCTGTTTGTTTTTTTTTCTTTTAGCTACCTCATCTGTAGCTAGTGAATTCAGCTTTGCTTATTTCTTACTCTGTCAATGTCATCTGCTTCATGAAATGTATCTTTTAATTAATTTTCTTGTCTCCAGTTGTCTGCTGTGGCTCAGGGTCAGGACAAGAATTCATATTAGTAAAATAGAATGTCACGAAAGGGAAATATCTCGGTTCATTTCAGCATGGAATGAAAGTCATTTAACCAATAATCACCTTTATTGACTTTTTAGATCAATCTTTTTGTTGTTTATATTTTCTTTGTCATTGCAGGTAGCATGGTTTTTCTGTAAAGAGCTGAGATTCTGAAGCAGGAAAACAGGAAACGATCGCATAGCCTAAAACTCAGAATTATTAACAGCCCACGATATGCTGATGGCACCACTTTGCGGAAAGTGAGGGGACTTGCAGCACTTGCTGATGAGGATCAAGGCGTACAGCCTTCACTAGAGATTAGAATTCAGTGGAAAGGAGACCGAAATCCTCACAGCTGGAGAAAAGGGTGAAGCTGTCAAGGCTTTCATCTTGCTTGGAACAACAACCAGTGCTCCAGAACCAGAAGATGAGAGATTAAGCGACACATGACGTTGGGTAAATCTGCTGCACCCAAACTCAAAACCAAACTCACTGCCATCAAGTTGATACAAATTCATAGCGACCCTACGGGGCATGTAACTGCCCCTGTGATTTTTCAAGACTGTATCTCTTTATGGGAGTAAAAATCCCTGTCTTTCTTCCAATCTGCTGCACAAGACCTTGTTAAAGTGTTTAAAAACAAGGAGGTTACTTTGAAGACTACAGTGTGCTTGATCTAAGCCATGGTATTTTCAGTAAATGGTATTTTCAGTAAACACATATGCATGGGGAAATTGGCCATTGAATAAGGAACACCAGAAATGAATCGGTGCATTGGCATTATGGTGCTGTGGAAGAAGAGTGGAAGTACCATAGATTGCCAAAAGAACAAATGGAATTGTCTTGAAGGAAGTACAACCAGAATGCTCCTTAGAGACAAGGATAGTGAGACCTCATTTACCTTCTTTGGACATGTTGTCAGTAGAGACCAGTCCCTGGAGAAGGGCAATATACTTGGTAAAATAGCGAGACAGAAAAAAAGTGGAAGGCCTTCAACAAGATGGTTCGGCACAGTGGCTGTAACAATACACTTTAGCATAGGAACAGTTGTGAGAATGGTGCAGGACCAGGCGGTGTTTGGGCCTTTGGTCCAGGGGATGTGATGGGGCAAACTGACAGGATGGCACCTGGGACCAACAACAACAATCTGCGTGGGGAAAAAGCATTTGGAGAGGATTCCAGAGCTAGAAACCAAATTAGACAACACACAAAGTCCATCCACGTTCTGCTCTTTGAAGAATCTCCCTCTTGGCCTCCATCTTCCCCCACCAAACAAAATAAAAACCAAGCACATTATACAAATGGATAGCTTTATATCAATCTGCATGTCTGAATTATTAGTGAACATTGAAAGAAACTAGAAATAAATACAGAAAATACAACTAATCAGAGCAAGATGAGAGATAAAGTAAGTAAATTTCTGGGTTTTTTTTTTTCCCAGGCAACTTTAACGACTGCTGGGATTTCGAAGTTAATATACTTACTAAAGTAAGTAGAACCGCATTTTTAAGCTTTGGAGAGCCATGTTGGGTGCTGTCAAGTTGATTCTGACATATAATGACTTTATAAGCCAGAATAGAACTGCCTCCTAAGATTTCGTAGGCTGAACTATTTACAGGAGTAGACTGCTGCCTCTTGATCCTGCAGATAGACTCGTGGGTTCGAACAACCAGCCTTGTGGATAACAGCTGCACGCTTAACCAAGGAGCACCTACAGGGCTCCTTGGAGAACTACAATAGTGAGTTCTTTGGGGGAACATACTTAGGTCTGAAGATTTGCATATATTTTGACACTGTTTTATGTGTGGTCTTTCAGAAGTGAATTTGCACTTTGCTCCCTGTTGAGAGGAATGGGAGTGGAAGCCACTCCCCCTTTATCTCCGACACTGGGAGTGCCATGGTAAGGTGGCATTTGGTCAGTAAAACTGACTGGAGAGGCAGCAAAAAAGTTTTGGCTCTCATCCTACACGCACCATTAACTGGTCTTGTGATTTTGGAAAACTCAGTGAATGGGACATATTTTCTTAAACAATACCAATTAAATCTGTCACTTGGCTTCCAAAGTCTTTCCCTTTATTAGGGAGAGACTGACAGCAAACAGCCCTCGAGAGAAAGAACTACAGGTCCCCTAGTCAAGAAGACCTAGGTGGGACACCTAGGAAGACCTAGGACACCTATGCAACCACAAGGTGTCGAAGGGATCAGGTGTAAGGCATCATCAGAACAAAAAATCTTACCATAGTGAATGATGGGGGGAGTGCGGAGTGGAGATCCAAAGCCCATTAGTAGGCCCCTGGAGATCCCCTTGCAGAGGGGTCTCGGGGAGGAGATGAGCCAGTCAGGGCGCGATGTAACAATGATGAGAAATACAACTTTCCTCTAGTTCTTAAATGTTTCCTCCCCGTTCCCACTACCATGACTCGAATTCTATCGTGCAAGACTGGCTAGACCAGAGGAGGTACACTGGTACAGATAGGAGCTGAAAATACAGGGAATCCAGGACGGATGGGCCCTATAGGACCAGTGGTGTGAGTGGCAAAACAGGGAGGGTAAAGGGAGAATGGGTAGGAAAGAGGGAACCGATTACATGGAACTGTGTGTGACCTCCTCCCTGGGGGACAGACAACCGAAAAGTGGATGAAGGGAGACGTCGGACAGGGCAAGATATGACAAAATACCCATTTATAAACTATCAAGGGCTCATGCGGGAGGGGGGAGCCGGGAGGGAGGGGAAAAATGAGGACCTAATGTCGGGGGTTTAAATGGAGAGAAAATGTTTTGAGAAACAATGTACAAATGCGCTTTACACAATTGATGTGTGTATGGATTGGGATAACAGTTGTATGAGCCCCTAATAAAATGTTGAAGAAAAAAAAAGAAGACCTAGGTGGGATGAGGTAACAATGGCATCTCAACCCTTAGCACTGTAAGAGATACTGAGAAATGGCGGTTGTAAGCCCCAAAGTTTGGAGTGGATTATTAGGCAATAGGTAACCAGAACATTCTTTAAGCAGTACATATAATCCTTTGTATGCATGTAATCAAAGTTATTCTTCAAAAGTGAGATTTCTACAATAATTTGTTGGAATCAAACATATTCTTCAGATTCTTAATATGTAACTTTCAAGCTCTAGGACTTCGGATGAGTCACCCAAGTCTCTAAGAATCGATTTTCTCATATAAGGAATCCTGGCCAGTGTACCCCATGCATAGCAACCCCACGCCCTCTCCGCTACCGCCCCCCCCCCCTTTGTATGTTGCTATGATGTGGAACAAGTTTTAGCAGAACTTCTAGAGGAGTGGTTCTCAACCTTCCTAAGCCCACAACCCTTTCATACATTCCTCATGTTGTGCTGACCCCCCAGCCATAAAATTATCGCTGCTACTTCATAACTGTCATTTTGCTACTGTTATGAATTGGGCGACCCCTGTGAAAGGGCCTTTCGAACCCTAAAGGGGTCTCGACCCACAGGTTGAGAACCGTTGTTCCAGACTAAGCCAGACCAGAAAGAAAGGCCTCTGTCTGAAAACCAATCACTGACAACTGTATGGACGGGCAGTTCGCACGTTCAGCTGCTAAAGGAGAATTGGAGTTTGAGCCCACCAAGAAGCCCCTCAGCAGAAAGACTTGGTGAACGTCTTCTGAAAATGAGCCCGGAAACCCTGTGGAGCAGCGTCGTCCTCTAGCACACGCGGCCAATCATGAGCTGTCATCGACCTGGCAGCCACTGGCTAACTGGTGTCTCTTAGGGAGTTGGAGAGGCATAAGCAAGATACTCTTGTGCACATTCTTGTCCTGGTAGAAGAAAAGAACTCAGGAAATTGTAGAGGTGAGTCCACACAACCCAAATTTCTTCCTATAGCTCAGAGAAGGAGAAACACTTTTAATACAGATAAATGAATATAGCTCATGAATGTATGTGGATTACATCTCACGAGTATCCCTGATGAGCAAAATACAGCTGGATCAAGTGGCTATCAAGTCTCACTCCGTGGGGTTATGAAGATTCAGTGAGTTCCTATGGTTCATTTTGGGTATAAAACACTTGAATTCAGATCCTGAGGGATGCATTGCCCTGGTACTTCCCTATTTTTAGTATTATCTCTATTCTTGCCTTCTCTCCCTGCATGGCTCTCCACTTTGGTCCCTAATTTCTCCCCAAGAAATGGAGGGGCAAGTCAATCAATCCATTTGACAGTTGGTGTGGACAACCTCATAGAAGGCAGAGTGGAGGAAGAAAGAACCTGGGATGGAATGTGATATGCAATTTGTGGGACAGTTTGACATTGGAGGAGAGAAGCTGGTAGGTGATGTGAAGGAGCGCTATTGTGTAAGTGGTGATTATACTCTGTGAAAGGATGACCTGTGGCCACCAAGAGATCACAGTCATCCTTAGAGCGTCATGAAAGGCCATTTGCTCCCTTTTGCCTTGAGAAGCTCCATCCCAAAGCAACAGAACACAGGCTGATTAGTGACGTCGACCAGGAGCTACGTGCTGCTGTCCTGACGATGGGGCTGCTGTTGAGTTTGTGAACCCAGAGATGCTGACTTCAGCTGGAGGCGTGTTGTGGGAAGTCAGGTCGGGCTTGACCGGAGCTGAACTCTCCGTCCAAGGGCGGCCTCCTCCTTTTCTTCACAGCCCCTGAAGGCAGAACAAGAAGGTTCGCAGTGTGTCTTTCACATCTCTTTGAGGAGGTAGCGGTCCAAAACACTTCTGTGTCATTTTGAAAAATTGTACTTCTGAAGTGTGTTGAGGCATCACAAATACTTGTGCTTTTCAACATCTTTTTGTGTTTTATGTATAAACTCGTAGAGAGGGTCCCATGACCTGGGTTTTGATTTTCACAGTGTGTCGGCCTCCTCACTCCTTCCATTCTGTTTGTTCTGTTTCCCTGGATCTAGCTTCCCTGACCCTGTGTGCCTACCTCCTCATCTTTGCTTTTGGAGAAGTAACGGTGTGGGCTCATTTACACATATGTGCCACGAAGTTATTTGGGAAATAGCTGACCGAGTTTCCATCGGATGCGGATGAGCTTCCAAAAGGTCATACAAAATGAATTTAAAGGATAATGGAATTATTTCACAAAATTTTGAAGACCCCTTCAAAGATCCCATGGTGCTGGGAGGAGGAGCTTGCTTGGAATGGTGCCAGGAATTGGGGCCAGCTTGGAGTTTGATTCCGTGACAATTGACTGCCGGGACTTCATTGTCCAAACTGCCCGTGCTGCTCGTAGCCACTAGAGGCTACCACTCACGTGCGCCCTGTCCAGCAACCCAAAATCTCAGTGCCTCCAGGGAGACACTGGGCATTGGCTGCTAAGATTTTTCCTGTTTCATTCCAGCATGTTCTTCAGGGCTGCAGGGAGAGTGTCGTTCATCCAGAGGAAACCAATAAGAGGTTTGGCACGTTTGCCCATCTGGAAGCTCCAGTCACTAAATGAGGAGCCACAACAGTTTGCATGAGGGTTACTTGATGTATGTGAATCAAATGTATGCAAACATAGATACAACTATATAGACAGCAAAATCTATGCAGAAATACATACAACTATATATATTAGACATCACCATGTCCAAATTACATAATGCCCCATTGCATAGAACACATCATGAGTGTTAAGGGCTGTATACCTTACCTGTGTGTGAGTGTGTAAAGGAATACAGAAACTCATGGATGATACGGTTCATTTTGTAAGTCACTTTATTATTTAGCAGAAAGATGACGTCCAGAAATACCTTTAATTCCAAGTCCAAAGGGTATCTTAGAGTTATAGGATTGTGGGTTCTTCTAGTCTCTATCAGTCCAGGACGTCTGGCCTTTTTTGAGGGGTGGTGGGTGGTGGTTTGAACTTAGTTCTACATTTTTCTCACATTCTATCAGGGACCTGCCACTGTGCCTGAGATAGTTTATTGTGCCAGCCTGGCCGATAAACACAAGTGGGATTAACTGAAGGGCGGTGAGATAAATGGCTCGGTGAGCCTCACCTTTCTTATCTCTCGCTCTTTGATCATCGGACCAGTGTGTGGCTGCCTTGCTTGTTCTGTGCCTCAATTTAGAGGCTGCACTACCTGTGGGACACCTAGCCTGTGAACTGTGTCGCTGTAAGTTGAGGTCCTTTTAAGACATCTCTGGAGCTGGGCACTGGTGGTTGGTGACCTGGCTGACAGTTGGTGGCCTGCCTGTGATTGGCTGCTGTGCTGAGATAGCCTAGCTCTCTCTATATATAGAGGAAGACCTGGCAGCAGACTAGACTTGAAGAACTGCTAGTGTCTCACAACTCTCTCTCACGGGAGTGAGTTGCACTGAGCCATTTGTACTGCTTTATAATATAACTGTTCATTTCTTGTATTATATACTTATCTGTATATGATTTAACAGTTCATTTCTTGTTATATATCTAATTATCTTTATAAATAAATATATTAAATTATCAGCAATTTGGTTTTATCTCTCTAGAGAATCCTATCTAACACATTTGTGCCCCTGGTCATAACTGGTGGTCGTGGGGGGTGGGGGGGGGCAGCATTCAGCGCTGCTCTCGGGTTAGAATAGACCGTGGTTCCTGTGGGCTATTAGTGCTGTGGACTAGTTTCTTCTTTGATTTCCATCATTATCTTTCACTCCAGATGACTGTAGACCAATAGTAGTATCTTAGCTGACCCTTGCAAGCTTTTTTTTAATTAATTTTATTAGGGGATCATACAACTCTTATCACAATCCATGCATGCATCAATTGTGTAATGCACATTTGTACATTCATTACCCTCATCATTCTCAAAACATTTGCTCTCCACTTAAGTCCCTGGCATCAGGTCCTCAGTTTTCCCTCTCCCTCCATGCTCCCCACCTCCCTTATGAACCCTTGAGAATTTATAAATGATTATTTTGTCATATCTCCCTTGCAAGCTTTTAAGGCCCCAGGCACTACTCACTAAACTGGGATATAGAACGTCATATTTAGAAATGATGTCACATTTAGAACAACTATGAGAGGGCATGAGGAGGGCTGTAGCATGGATGGGTGAGGTTCTCCAATGAAGTTCTCCTAGGACAGCCCTCGCTACCTTTGAAGTATGAGCAGGTGCACCGATATGATGAAAACAATTTCTTATGCTCAATTTTCCTGGGCTTTCCCTCACCAGTGTAGTTTTCCACTTTCTTCTGCAGTTTAATTGAAAACGCTGACTAACATCTTCAAATGCAAGCATGTTATCTTCAGGGAACAGAAAAACTCAAAACACTTTTTGCCCTAGCATTGGAAAAGCTGTTTTTGTTCATATTAAACAGGTTATCAGGGCTGGCCACTCCCCACCCCTACCTGCCTCTGCCATTGAAAGACCTGGCCTAAGTGCCTGCACCTGTTCAGTCAGATAAGAAAGAACTCAGCTACTGCCGTCACAATCGTGTCATGTGCGATATACATGTGCGATATATACTGTGACGTGCAGCGTTACCTGTTGAAATGGCCTCTGGACAATTGGCCACTGTCTATAACAAATGATAATAATCATGGTATACATAGTGGCGCGAAGTTTCCTGTTAGAATGGCTTCATGCCAATCGGGTCAAACCAATAGCCTGAGCATGTGCCGAAACCACCCCCTCGCAGCATGCCCTGCAGGGACGTGGGCCAACAACTCATCCTAACCACGCAGGCGTGCCATCTGAGCATCAGTTCTGCTCATCAGGATCAGGAGCCCCTTGGACAGAATCCATCTCAAAGGGACTATTGTGTGCACACCTAATTCACATGGCCCCGTCTAAATGAACTATTTTCCTGAGAATTCCTACCTATGTAATAAATACGCACACTATCTCTCCCCTCCAAAAACCTTTCCTAAACTCTAGCAACATTGTTGTGCTGGGAGATGGGGTTTGAGTGTTGCATGGGCTCTTCCTCTCTCTGTCTGCAGACGGTTCCAAGTAATGTTTACTTGTGTGAAAAATCTTCACCTTTTCTGATTATTCATAGCTAACGAGGTGCATATTGTTAAAAATATGTCCATTATTTGTGTGATTATAGGCAAGGTATTTAACTTCTTAGGGATTTCCGTTTCCTTTGAGAACCGGAATGTGAAAAGTGAAACCGCAAGAGCGGCTACGTGGCGGGGCTTCCTCGGTTTCCGGGTCTCACAGGTGTCTGCCGTGGTCAGGGCACGCTCTTCCCATTTCCCGTGGCTCACTGAGTGAAAAATATTTGAGTTTCCCATTTTTGATAAGTTTCTGTATTAAAAAGGTTCAGACTTTTGCAGGTTTTATTGTACCTATTTCCCAAGACTACGGTGAGAATTAAATTAGAATCACAAAAGTAAAGTTCTTTACATTGTACCTGACTCAGTACAAGCTCAGTAAATGGTTGTTTTTAAATAAGGAATAGCTACTCTACTTATCTCTGAACAATACTGCTCTTTAAAAAATTATCTATTTTTACATGAGCCAAGTTGTGAATTGGTTTACCTTTACTTTTGGGGTGGCCTGTTTATGATATTCAATAATATCATTTTTTAATACTAATCTTAGAATGAGAGACTTTTGAGCATGGCCAAGATTTTTTTTAAATGAATATATGCTGCTTGGCTTTTTAAAAAATCAGTAAGAACTACATTTAAAAGAAATTAATTTTAATCTTGTCGCCTGTCATTGAGTTGGCCCCAATGCCTAGCAGCCCTGCACACAATAGCATGAGACGCTGTCTTGCGCCTGTGCCGTCCTCACAATAGTGGCTATCTTTGAGGGGCCATTGTGTCAATCAACCTCTTTCTGCTGAGTCTCCACTTTACCAAGCACGAGCTCCTACTCCAGGGGCTGATCCCTCCTGAGAACCTGCCCAAAGTACAGGAGATGAAGTGTTTTCATTCTCCTTTCTACGGAGCCCTCTGGCTGTACTTCTTCCAAGACAGATTAGTTAATTTTAAAATAGTTAAATTACTCAGTCTAATTGCTGCAGTTATAGTGAGATGATGAATGAGTCCAAAGTAGTAAATTTGCCAGAATTGTTTATTGCACTAAAATGCCACTGCTATAATTTTTGTACTATCGTGTGTATATTTCATATATCTTGGAAAAAGTAATATTAGAACATGAGGTGCTCATGGATTATATTGAATGTAGGACCATTTAAATTAATACATTTGTACATATTTCTTGTTTTACCTGATGCATGTTAAAAGTCAACTGACCTTGTGACAGCTTGAAATTATAAATAAAGCATCTCAGAAACAGGCTCAGAATTATGTAGCCTGGAGGCTTGGGCAATTTTCTATAATGTCAAGAAAAATGAATATGAAGTGCATCCGTAATAAGCAGAAACAAAGACAGATAGCCCTTACAAAGGAGGGATTCTCTTAAGCTTATATATAGATAGATAGATGAAAAAATCTATCAACACTGTTCTTTATTTAAAGGAAATTGATGGTTTAAGTAAACCGTATTTATATATTCATCAATTCTCTTTTTAAAGAACTTCCACAGGGAAATTCTCACACCTGTTAATAAGTTCCAAGGCACAGTCAGTCGAGGGGGTTAGTACTGATTCCTAAACCAGGGCACAGGTTGGAAGGTGGGAAGAGAATATCAAATCTATTTGTTTCTAGACTGTAAATTTATATTAAATGTCCAGGATGAGGGAATGAGGGAAACTCAGGGCATGCAAATCTAACAGGATGTATGAAGCATGAGAGAGAAAATTGAACATTTTTAATTGAACTGAAATTACCTCCCTCCGTATTCCCAACTGCCATCAAGTCAACTGAGCGACCCCATACAAGGTTTCCGAGGCTTTGTAAATCTTTAGGGGAGTGGACATACTCATCTTTCTCCTGAAAAGTGGCTGATTTGAACCACTGACCTTGTGGTTAGTAGTCAACATTTACCTGACAGGGTCACTTGGTCTCCTTGAACTGAAATATCGGAAGTTTCCAAGGAAGAGTCTTCATGGTGGTTGAAACAATTAAAGAACGCTTTCTGAGGCTACACTTGGCTTGAGTCTTAAAAGGGTCTGGAGGAAGGTGAACTCCAGGAAGAACAACCTGTGGGTGTAAACCTGGAGGTGGGAATGGCCACGAGATGGGTGAGCACCGCAGTCTGTAGTTATTGGTATGAGACAATCCTGAGATGAAAACACGGCACAGGAACAATTGTGAGGACGGCACTGGGCAGGGCAATGTTTCATTCTGTAGTGCATAAGTAAACTATGGGATGGAACCAACTCGATGGCACCTAACAACTAAAACTTAAAACAGTGCAAGGAGCCCCCGTGGTCCACATTGACCTGCTCACCACAAAGTCAGCAATTTGAACCCAACCATTGATCCATGGGAGAAAGATGAGGCTATTTATTCCTGTAAAGATTTCAAGCCTCAGAAACTCAGAGAACGTTGTAAAGTTTATTATGACAGTTTAAAAAAAGTGAAGGAAATATACATGGATTAAGCCTCTAGTTGATTCCCTATGACCATAGACCAGGGATGTGAATGGCCATGCCATGCAGAATGTATTGGAGAGTAGATTACTGCAGATGCACTTAGGTTAAAATGTAATAATTTAATGATCTCCCTTTTGATCCCTTTTAAATATGTTCTAGTTTCTGCTTTCTTTTCAATGAAAATTTTTATGTTTTACTTTGTTATTGCTATTAGGGTTTTTGTTTTGTTTTGTATTCTTTTCTGTGTACACTATCCAGGACAGGGAAATCTATAGAGAGAGTATCTGGATTAGTGGTTCCCTGGAGGCGTGGCAAGGGGAGATTTGGGGAAATGAGGCGCCAATAACAATGAGTACAAGAATGAAGAAAATGCTCTAAAACGGATTGTGGTGATGATTGTACAGTACAACTCTTCTTGATGTTATTCAACGATTGAAGTGTATGATATGTGAATTAGATGCCAATAAAACTCTTTGAGGAAGTCTGAGAAACTCATAGGGGCTGTTCTATTCTGTCCTGTTGAGTCATTATGAGTCAGAATTGGAATTGGCTCAACAGCATGGAGTTGAGTTGGTGAAACAAGTTACTTCCCAACACACTGCCTTAAGACAAAACTCACTTGACATTGCCCATGATTTTATGGTTGGCAGGGTTGTTCTGCTGACCTGGGCTAGGTTTGTGAATCTCAGCTGGTCTTGCACGTTTCTGCAATAAACTGGATAGTCAGCTGTGGGTTGCCTGATCTAAAACAACTCACTTCTGGGGCAGGCACATTGACTAGCTGTTGGTTGTATGTTTGTTATATTGTTGTTAGGTGCCTTCGAGTCAGTTTTGACTCATAATACCCCTATATAGATGTACAACAGAACAAAACAATGCCAAGTCCTGCTCCATCCTTGAAATTCTTGTTCTAGTTAAGTCCACTGTTGTGGACAGTGTCAGTCCATCTTGTCAAGGTGATCGGAACAGTGTGCAGCTGCTTTAGCTAATTTTATGCCTCAACTTGTGAGCTACACTGCCTGTGGGATGAGCCAACCTGTGGATTTTGTTGCTAGAGTTTGAGGTTCCTTGGAGACCTGCTTCGCCACACTGCTGGTGTGTACATCAAATGAGTTTGAGGCTGGTGGATCCTGTCGCCTTGCATTGCTTGAATTCAAGATCTGATCCAGGGGATCCAGCCTGCTTCACTATGCCCCTGAGCTGTTGACTGTTGGTGGCCCACCCTGCTGTTTGCTGCCCTTGGGCGGACTCTGCCTGCATTGCCGAGGGAAGACTCAGCTGTCTGCTTCCTTGACCTTGGACCTGGCAGTCTTCATGAGTTGAAGGACTTCCAATATATTAACTGTTCCACAGTGGTGAGTTGAACTGAGAGCCCTCTGTACTGCTGTGTGGACTAATTAACTGTTCTATCCCTTTGTGCTGTATAAACACACACACACACACACACACACACAAGTCTTATGTGTCCTGGTTTTGTTTCTCTAGAGAACCTTGCCTAACACAAAAGTTTTCCGCTTTTTCACTGCCCTTCTACTTTACCAAGCAATTATGTTCTTTTCCAGGGACGTGTCTCTCTTGATAACATGTCTAAAGCACATGCGATCAAGTATCGCCATCCTTGCTTCAAAGGAGCATTCTGGCTGCACCTGTTCTTCTGGCAGTCTGTGGCACTTTGAATATTCTTTACCAGCAGCATAATTGAAAAGCATCGATTCAGTGCTGCATTTCCTTGTGGAAAACAGAAAGAAAGACTGCCTTCCTTCTTCCTTGGCATCATCCTCAGTGTCTCCAGCACAGTCTTGTCCATTGTGCTGGCTCGTATCACCTCAAGTCTCTCTTGTCCTTGATGCTCCTCCACTTGACCAAACACGATGTCCTCCTCCAGCCAATACATGAGTCACTCCCTTTGAGAATATTTTGGAAGCCTTTTTAAATTGGTCTCATCCTGTAGTTATGTGGTTCTAAACTGTGCTTTGCTCTCCAGCTCTTTGGGCTGTGACTTGTCCTTGCTCATCAACTGGTTGTGAGTGCAGCGCCCCGTGCCGACTCCCACTGCGTCCAGCAAACCCGCTGGAGTGTGCAGTACAGGAGCACATTCATCAGCACTCAGCGGTTTGACAACTGAGGGTTTGGGGTGTCTTTTCTTAATGGCATTTGTACTCTGTTGAACTGAAAGGATTTCCCAGAAGATTTTCAACACATTTTGATCTTGGTTTCTTGCTTACAAACTTAGGTAGGATTTCTACAAAACATGACCCATCAAACATAATCCACTGTGTTTTACTCTTCTGTTGGTGGAACAGGCAGTATGATATTTGTGACCTGACAAATGTCATCATGTATTAACTTTAACTCTAATTAAAGCAGTAAAATGATGGCGTTATAGTTGGAAGGTATTGCTGGCTCAGGGACACCATTTTTACCTTCCATGCGGGAGATCTGGGTTCATTTCCTAACCAATGCACGTGATAGGCAACTACCATGCATTGGCCAGTAGAAGCTTGTGTGTTGTTGTAATGTTATGAAGGCATCAGTGGGCCTTTCAGAGTAAGATACACTAGTAAGAAATGCCTGGCAAGTTACTTCCAAAACTCAGTCAGTAAAACCCGGGGATCTTAATGGTCTGATCCTATTGGGCATGGGTGTGCTAAGAGAAGGAAACTGACAAGACGGCAGCTAACAACAAACAACTATCGTTTCTGTCAGCGTCACGTGTTCCATGAGGTCACAAAGTAGAAGTGGATTTATCAGCATCCCAGAACAGGTGTGACAGCTACTTTTACAAGAATTATACAAAGCCAAACAAACACAATACTGATCCTTAAAACTACTTTTTATTTTTAGGAAGGCTGAAGAAAAAAAATTGAATCATTCCTTAAAAGGAACTTTAAGAGATCAGTCTGAGAATGTTTATTCCATAAGAGCAAATCATTTAAACCAAGTCAAGATTTTAGATGCTCATCATACTTTCCAAATTGACTAAAAACATATTGCTTTAATAGCAAAGTTCAATTGCTATTATCTATCCCAGCAGTTTTTTTTCCCAATGGTCACATTGCTTTTGTTCTAATGAGTTTCCCCTTCCAAAGACTTGTCCATTGTATATGCAAAGTTTAATCGCTTCCTATGAAAGGAGGAGGAGACGTTGAAAACGCCTGGTGTGGACCCAGAAAAACAAAGCACGTATCTCTATTCCTGTCCGTGGAGATGTGTGAAGGTTAATAATTGCTCATTTTAAAAGCCACATTGCATTTTAAAAAGAGAGACATGCTTCCTGCTGATAGGATTCTCAGACTGCCTAGTATTTATTATAATTTTATGAGAGAAAAATCTTAATAGCTCAGTGATCAAATGCATTATAAAATAATTTAGAAAACCTAAGTATTTATAATTTTTCTAATTGTTCCCTGTAAATTTCACTTTCCCCTCTTGTACAGTTATGTTATCAGGATTTGGAATTTTAAATTGCAGCTTTCATTCATTTTCTAACAGTATGATGAACGTTTTATCTTCCCCGGGAATTATTATTTCCAGAGCTAATAAGAATAGTCACCTGCTATATGATCTCTATTTCTTGAGTTGTTTTCTATGCTTTTTGTTGTCAGCTTAACAAAATTAATTAGATTAATTCTCAATTCTAGAGAATATTATTAGGTATCAATTAAGCATTCAGAAATGGTTATTTCAGATACTAGTTTATAGACTAATTTTAAAAGAAAGCAAGCCCATCTAGATTCATAGGGTTTAATGCTTACTGTTTATCAAACACCCTATGTGTTAAGGTTGGAATTATTTTATACAAACCTAGTAAAAAGTTGCTTATAGGTATTTTGAATAAATTATTTGAATTTAAGCAGTTTTCCCATTGGTTTCTTCATCTACATTTAAAAAATAGAACTTGATAATGATTAAAATAATAAGAATAACTTTAAAAAGAAAACCACATATCCAAAACAAATATATAAAAAAATAGTTACTATTTCTAAGTGCTTGATTCTGGTTTTATTTTAGATGCTTATTTATTACTTTAAGAAATCTTTCACGTAATCACCAAAGTCCAATGCAGTTAACAATTGAGTATACCTACCAATTGATATTGAGTCGATTCCTACTCATAGAGAGCCTGCAGGACAAGGCAGACCTGCCTAATAGCATTTGCAAGACTGTATGTCTGCAGGGAAGCGGACCTGCCTATTTTCCTTCCATAAAGCCTCCACTGGTTTCTGTTGGCTCCTCGTTTCCTTAGGCCCCCGAGTGCCCTGCCCACTAGGGTTCCCTATTCAACAGAGATACTGACTTCAAACAGAGTTTCTTGCTTGCTGGTTTTTTTGGTAGAATGCTTTGTCCAGCCAACTGTGCAGTCAGTTACAGCCACATAACTGGGTTCAGGCCAATGAAATGTAAGCAAAAGTGTTTTAAGCCACTTCTGTGCCTATTCAAAACCATCAAGCACTAACTGCAGCTTCTGGATAGATAGGGAAGACTGCGATCCTGAAGAGCTCTTTGGGTCTCTTTGTAGAGGAGCATTGCTCTGGAAAGTTGCTGTTGGACAAGTGCATCCACACGAAATTAAATGGATGTGTCAAGACAGTCAGATCTGGAGGTTGTTTTTTGGAGCGGTTAGTCCATCCTGTCTCAGATACATTTTTTGGTTTATTATATCATGTATCTACTGTATATCCTCCAACAGCTTGCCAAGAAAAGATAAATTATAGATAACATTGCTGAATATTACATCTTTGAATATTTTTAGACCCATGCTTTCTATAATAATTCGACTGAGTTTGAAATCCTTTCTTTTGCCCTGAAAAATTTTTTTCTCCTGAAAAATTTTATGCCAAATTTTCAAAGTTACTTTCTTTACTTCTTGCCCTTCATTTCCCCTCTAATCTCTAAATTCTCATAGTCATGTGTGAGACTTTAATCCTAATCAACTTATTTTCTCAATCTTTCTTTTCTATTTTCCATCTATTTATCTTTCCGATCAGGAGCCCTGGTGGCCTGGTGGCCTATGTGTTGAACTGTGTACCGCAAGGCCAGCAGTTCAAAAATCACCCCTGTTCCACGGGCGACAGCTGAGGCTTTCCACTGCTGGGAGGAGTAGACACCCACAGGGCCAGTTCTACATTGTCATAGAGGGTCACTATCCCTGGGAATAAACTCCAGGGCAGTGAGCTGGAATTTTGAGTTTGATCTTTTGGCTCTAATGTCTTTATCTCTGTATCATCTTTATGCCCCAAACCACTTAGATAAGTATTTATTTTATCATATATTTAATTCCCCAAAGCTATTTTATCTGCTAATTATTATTCACATTCATCTCTTTCCTGGATAAAATATGCAGTATCTTCTCTAATGACACTGGTGGGATTCTTAACCCTGTGCCCCTTTGCTTCTGGCATCTATCTTATTTCTTCTAGATTTAATTTTTGTTTGCTTATATATTACATGAATATCCTCACATACCAAATGAGGATATCCTCACATGCGTGGCTATCTATTCATGATTAAAAGTAGAGCCCTGAAAAAATGGATTCACCTTAAAATGCTTGTTTCTAACGTATTTGGCAGAGTGCACCAAATGTCTTCAAATGATCCTGGTGGCCAAATGGTACTGGTGCTCATGGTAGTGGTTGCTCTGTGGTTTTTCATTTCGTCTTTCAGTCATTTTTACTTCATCAGAATGACTAAGTCTTTCCCCAGTCGTATGTCCCCTTTTGCCTTTGCTACTATGTGAGAGAATTCAAATCTGGCTTCTAAAAATCGATGACCAAACTTAAAAAGATTTTGCTATGGAGCATGTATCACATGCATTTAAATGGGATTGGGAAGCAGCAGGTGTTTGCTTCATAGAAATGCATTATTTTAAAAGTCTTCCTGTGACTGCCAAGAAAGAAGAGCCAAGCACGGGGGCCTCATGATTATTTTAAGGAACAGTGCATCCTTATTGTGGGGGTTCATTAACTAATCTGTTCCCATCCATTCTGACTCATGACCACCCCCTGTATGCCACAGTAGAACTGCCCTGGCCAGCAGGGATGAAGTTCTGGTTCTTGACTTGGCCTTCTCAGATACCAGCTCCATGGGGGCACCTCCTTCTATGGAAGTAAAACATGTGTAAGTAAAACATTTCCGCTCCTCCATCCATTCGTCCTTTGCTGGCATGGATGGGACTAGGTCTACATTTGTTCTGTGGGGTTTTGTTTTTATTGTCTAAAAGATTTCTCTCTTGCTCGGCTGCACCTTTCCTATGTGTTTGCTGCTGCTGCCGTTGCTTTTGCTGCAGAAAGAATGTCTCTGTTGTCAGTTTGCTGTTTGTTTATTTGCACTAGTTGACATTTCTGTGTTCCTGGCTTCTTCAGCTCCAAACCTGGGGCACATGAAGCAAAAAGAAAACCCAGGGAACTTATTGCAGTGTCTTTTCTTAGGTCCCAGGGTTTCTTGCTGGTCTGTTACCTTCTCTCTGTCAGTGTCTTTGTATTTTCTTTTATTTGCTATACAATATCCAATACTTTTAACTGTACATACCTAATGATACAAATCGGGAAAATGTGTCTATCTTGCCAAAAGCAGATACTTGCTACATTTAATTTTAAGATAAAAAATTGAGATCTCAATAAGGATCCACTAATAGGGCTATGACCTGCTGTGAAATGAAATTTCTTAATTATGGTTCTTCTATCCATTTGTCTATTACTCCCACGTGATCAGGCGAGTCCATGGAAATAAGGTGTTGAGGACTCTAACTTGGGTTTTGGTTGGTTTTGCCATTCCCCTGGGGTTACAAAAGGCAGCTCAGAAGCAAGCAGAGAGAGGTTCCCATGACCACTGAAAAAGAAGAGCCAAATTACAATTCTTCCATCTTTAAATGTCTTGGTTTAGTGCTCTTCCATTCTCATAACGTATTCTGGGTGTCGACCTTGGATGGTGTTGATGTAACAAGAGGTGGCATTATGGAAACCCTGTATGCACTCTCCTTTATCTCTGTCCCAGTCCCCACTGACTTCTCAAAACTTAAAAAGTTCTGTATTCTTTTAGAACCTTTCTGCACTTTGAGTTGCCCCATCATATTACCAGAATCTTCATATATGAGCAGCTTAGAAGCAACACTCTGGGCTTCCAGGAGAACCGGGGACTTTGCCTAATGAATGACCTGTTTTCACTTCATTTGACCTTTGAGGAGGCGGATGGGTAGGGTGGAGGTTATTGGCGGCAACGGGGGTACTGAATCTTCTTCCGCAGTGTCAACAGCTCCTTCCTTCTCTTCACCACAATTACAACTGCATGCTGATAAGGTAGACTGGGTCCTCTTTATTAATTTAGGACAAAGGTAGACGATTTTACTCAATATAAATCTGATATTATCTTTGTTATTAGAAGTTTTACAAGGGCCTAAGTGAATTATTTTGTTTATTTTCTTCACGCTGTTCACATTAGGTATACATACATAGTGCCAGAAATGCAGAATCTGTCATTTCATAATTCCACACATCCTCGCATAAGTCTCAAGTATCAAAATTGATTTTTTAAATGTTAATTTGAAAAACTGTAGAGAAAGATTCAAGGATGCTTGTTCTTTGATAAGGATTATTTATTAAGGGAAAGACTGGTCCTTTGAAAATTATCATAATTATTACTGCGAATCTAATTCTATATTTCTTATTAAGTAAAAAATCCCTACTGAGGCTAACATAAGAAGGATGCTGATTGCAGTGGGACTTTTGTCTGAATAGGCCAAGCAATCAACTTGGAAATGTCACTCAGATGGAATCATCAGGTAATTTCCTGGCAGGTCACAATCTGAGGGGCTTCAAAAAGTTCATAGAAAAGTTCCATTTCTTTTCCACTTTTTTTCCATGATACTTTTGACATCTCCTCATAGATATCCTTAGAATTGTCAAGGATCTGATATTGCCCCTGCACAGATACTTATTCTGAATAACTCCAGAAGCAATATGTAGGATTTGGGGGAAAATTATATTGGAAGAGAGAAAAAGGTGGAGAAGTTCAAGGAGTCATGGGATATTCTGAGGCTCACTGAATCAGGTACTCTCAGAGTTGAAAACAGTTGGTCACAACCCCCATTGGTGAGCAATTCTGCTCTCCAGCCGCCTGCCATGATGTTTTTTCCATCTCATGCTGGGAAAATTAGAGACCCACAAAGACAACCCACTTGAGACTTTGCATGCTGACTTCCTTGTCTGCATTTGTAGGGCTTGGCTCCAGTCCTTGGGGCCAGACAAGGATTTTGCGAGTAAATAATGAGAATGCAATTTAGCTTAAATGGCTTTAAAGCATTAAAAACATCAATACAAAGAGCACTTGACATTTCAGGAAGCTGCGTTTTACAACTTTTCATATTCTCCAGACATGAAAACATTGTTATAGGACATAATTTCCTTCCTCAAGTGGAGCAAAGCCTCAAGCAGCAAGTAAACTTCACTCACCCTCCATCAAGTTTCCAGATACTAAATAGTTGAATAGTTTCATTTTGCAATAGTTTTTCCGAACATGTTGCCTCTGTAGTCTCCCTCGGCTCATTCATGTCTTCATGCCTTGACTCATCTAAAAATATTGGTTGAAGTCCTACTGTGTGTCAGTACTATGTACTAGCCTCTGGGTACTTTGGTGAATAAAGCAGATTCTTAATTGTTTTAAGCTATTAATGTGGTAGAACAGACAGACCATAGATAAGTACACAAATAAATCTAAACATACAGCTTGTGATACATGTTTTGAAGAAAGCAAAGAGGAGGGGGTGATACATGATAAAAGACGAGTGGGACCTACTCAGAATTGGATGGAAAGGAATGCTTCTCTGACGGAGTGGTATTTAAGCCACAGAGGAAAGAGGCAGTCCCAGAAAAAGCAGGTGAAAGAGGTTCCTAATGAGGGAGAACCGAGTTTGATAAACTCGTTGTTGGGCAGTCAGATTCTAATTCAAAAGAGACCCTGCAAGACAAAAGAGAGCTTCCCCAGAGGGTTTCCAAAATGGTAAATCTCTATGGACTTGTGGGTTTGTTCTCAGTTCAAACTGACCATTTCTTCTACAAAGAAAGACAGCAGATAACAAGGCCTGACTGAAAGATCACCAGGATTGCTGTGGGACAAAGCAATCTGGTTGGAGGAGACATGAGTGGCAGCAGCCAGCAAAGAAACCACCAAAACTGACACCGGTGAAAGTCAAGACCAGTGAAAGGAACTGGCATGCCTTTTCCATGTAGAAGTGGCAGATGTTTTATCGATATTGAGCAACCGGAATGAGTGAATGGTAGCAGCATCATTGAAGTGAAGGTTGGGGAGATTTGGGTGGTGGCAGTAGTAGGTGACATTGAGAGTGTGGTTTTGGATCCATTGGGGTTTGAGATGTCCGGGGGACACCTAAGAGGAGATGTTTGGCAGGCATCTGTAAACTGAAACTCCGAGGAAAGGATTTGGGGTATGCATTTAGAAGCCACAAGAATATAGACGGTGTTTAAAGCCATAAAGACTGAAGAAGTCATTTAGAGAGAGGATGATGAGGAAAAACATAAAAGAGCCTAGGACTGAATCCTTGGGAATGGCCAAAATTAGAAGGCAAAAAGAAGGCGGTCCACAAGAACTGAAGGATATTGAGCAAAGAAGTAGAAGGTAAGCCAAGAGGGCATCTTGTCAGGGAAACAAACAGCGGGGGTAGGGGAGGTGGGGGGTGGGGGGTGGGGGGCAGAGAAAGAAAGAGAAAGCGGTTCACTATGTTGAGGGCTGATAAGGAACTGGCTCCTGACCTCTAACAAAGCATACACGGCTCATCCAAATGAGAGAAGTTGTCCTCAGGATTCTTTTACATATATTTCACCTAGAGAACATTTCTCTTGCTCATCTGCAGAAAGGATGGCTACTCTCTGAGTCATGAGCAATATCAAAACGCATACTTTTAAAGCAAAGACCTTGCTGATAACATTTCGCTTCTCCCTCAACTCTCTATAGGTGCATTCAATTTGATTCTTGTATATTACATCCACTGTGAGGTCCACGTGAATAGTCATTTTTTATGTTGTTGAAAAAAGGAATTTGCAATGAAGAAGTCAGAGGACTTGCAAAACTCCACTGTTCAATCTCTGAATTCATTTCTATCATGAAGGCCATATTTTCCAACTCCTGGTCCTTCTCCATTTCCAATTTTTGCATTCTAATCACCAGTTATTATCAATGCATTTGGATTGTATGTTTGATCAATAGTAGACGTCAGAAGTTGGTCAAAATCTCTTCAATTTCCTTAATTATGGAATTAGTAGTTGGTTTGCATATTTAATAATTGCAGTATTAACTGGGCTTCCTTATAGGTGTATGTATTATATTTTCTTATAATTACTGACGGCTTTGTACTTCAGAAAAGATCTGATATGTTTTCTTAGCAATGAATATGATGACATTGTCATTCTTATTGTAGTAGACCAGATGACTGATTAAAAATGACTAATACCATTCCATTTCAATTGGTGAATGCCTTGGATATTGATTTTCTTTTTTTTAGGATACTTAATTTTATATGTTTCATGAGATTATTGAAACTTCTAATTTTGCTAGATTTATAGTTTGTGCATTCCATGCTCTTATTATTACTAGATATTTGCAGCTGTTTTTTTCTCATTTTGAGTCCTGCCACATCCGAAACGTAGGTCCTGAAAGCTCTGTTTCACCCTCGTTATTAAGATGGACTCTATTTGGGGAGGCAGCACTTTCCCAGTTGCATACAGATTGTTTCCAACCTGAAGGACTCATCTTCTGGGATGATATCACACATTAGTCTGCTGCTATCAATAAGGTTTATTTGTTTGTTTGAATTCTTTTTTATTCTGAATTGAGTGTGGGGTTAAGATTTCACTGGGGCCTCATACAACTCTTATCACAATACATACATCCATCCATTGTGTCAAGCACATTTGTACATTTGTTGCCACCATCATTTTCAAAACATTTTCTTTCTACTTGAGGCCTTAGTATCAACTCCTCACTTTCCCCCCTCTCTCCCCCACCCTCCCTCCTTCATGAATCCTTGATCATTTATAAATTATTTTTTATTTCATATCTTACACTGTTGGATGTCTCCCTTTAACCACTTTTCTGTTGCCCATACCCCTGGGAGGAGGCTATAGGTAGATCATTGTGATTGGTTCCCCCTTTCTCCCCCCACCCTCCCCTTCCCCTCCTGGTATCACTACTCTCAGTATTGGTCCTGAGGGTTTATCTGTCCTGGATTCCCTGTTGTTTCCAGCTCTTATCTACCTGTGTACATGCTCTGGTCTAGCCGGATTTGTAAGGTAGAATTGGGGTCATGATAGTGGGAGGGGAGGGGGGGAAGAAACATTAAAGAACTAGAGGAAAGTTGTATGTTCATCAGTGCTATACTGCACCCTGACTGGCTCATCTCCTCCCCATGACCCTTCTGTAAGGGAATGTCCAGTTGCCTACAGATGGGTTTTGGGTCTCCACTCCGCACTCCCCCTCATTCACAATGATATGATTTTTTTGTTCTGGGTCTTTGATGCCTGATACCTGATCCTATCGACATCTCATGATCACACAGGCTGGTGTGTTTTTTCCATGTGGGCTTTGTTGTTTCTCAGCTAGATGGCTGCTTGTTTATCTTCAAGCCTTTAAGACCCCAGATGCTATATCTTTTGATCAAACATTCATCTCTTCATTGAACAGTTCAAACCACTGACAACCACTCCCCAGTATTCCACCCATCCCCCATTTGTCATCTCCTCTTGTGGTCCTGTATCCAAGTCAACACTTGTCAATTCTCTACTCCATTGCTTCATAGTCCCTCCTTTGTCTGTTCCTTTTGGTATGAAAGTTTTTCTTGGTTTTCATCCTATTCCTCGTGATTTCATACCATACTTGTCCTTTTGTACTTGACTAACTTCATTCAGCATAATGATATCCAGGTCTATTCATGTTAGTGTTGTGGTTTCATTTTTCTTTTAAGCAGTGCGTAATATGCCAGTTTCTTTGAGCTTTTCCCAACTTCTTGCTCTTCTGATCAGTGCTGCGATGAACATGGGAGTGCATATGTTTTTTCATATTGTGGCTGTTATTTCTTTAGGGTATATGTCCAGGGAGTACATATGTTTGTTCATGTTGTGGCTATTACGTCTTTAGGGTATAGATCCAGGTACACACACACACACACACACACACACACACACACAGTATTGCTAGATTGAATGGAATTTCTATTCCAGTTGTTTGAGATAGAGCCATTTTACTTTCCACAATGGTTGTTCCTATGAGCAGTGTATTAGGTTTCTAATCTGTCAATCTTTTTCCCAGCATTTTTTGTTTATTTTTTTAATTGGGCTATCATTGCTGGTGTAAGGTGATATCTCATCATTGCTTTTATAAGGTTGTCATTGGCCATGTTTTCAGAAGTGGATTGCTGGGTCTTCTTCCTTAGTCTGTCTTAATCTGGAAGTTCTGCTGAAACCTGTTCAGCAGCTTAATATTAGCAGTCAGAACAAAGCCAGGAAATAACTGCAGGACAGACCATCAATTGCTTATATGCAAATTAAAGTGGAAGCTCAAGAAAGTTAAAACAAGTTAGAAGAGCCAAAATATGACCATACACACATTGCACCTGAATTTAGAGGCTTTCTCAAGCATATATTTGACACCATGAGCACAAATTGCCAAAGACCAGATCAGTTGTGGGATAACAAAGAATATCATGCATTAGGAAACCAAAAGGCATTAAAAAGAAAGAAATGAAAAACAGAAAGACCAAATTGGATATCATAAGAGTCTCTGAAAGGTAAATTATAATTTAGAGTACTTACAGTCAATGAAGGAAATGATTAAGTAGAATAATTGAACAGATTTCAAAAGGCAACTTAAGTAGACAACTAAAGTATTATAATTAAATGCACAAAGACCTGGTGTTAGAGAATTTTTAAAAGGAAGAGCATCTCAACATTTCTCAAGCTGAAAGAAATGAAGAAAACAATCAAACCTTGAGTTGCTATATTGGAATATTTTATAGGGAAATATTGAGAAGCATACCAAATAAAACAAAAACCAAAAAACTTCCAGTGGCAGGTGGATTTGAACTGCCAAACTTTTGATTGGCTGCGCAATGACTATGTGGCAGCATCAGCAGGGGTCGTTTTGAATGACATAGGAAGCATCAAAATGAAGTGGAAAGAACACACAGAGTCATTGTACTCAAAATAACTGGTTTATTTTAAACTCTTCCAGGAGGTAGCATATGACCAAGAACTGGTAGCACCAAAGGAAGAAGTTCAGTCTGTACTGAAGGTATTAGTGAAAAGCAAGGCTCTGGGAAGGGGCAGACTGTTAATTGGGAGGTTTTGACAAGCAGATGTAACACTGGAAGCTTCATACCTCTATGCCAAGAAATACGGGAGAGAGCTATCTGGCCAACCATTCCAGAGAAACGTGGTCCAAAAGAATGTGGCAATCACTGAACACTGTCATTGATCTCACACCCAAGTCAAATTCAAAAACAGTTGCAGCAGTTCATTGACAGACAGCTGCTTGACATTCAAGCTGGATTCCAAAGAAGATGTAGAATGAGGGGTATCATTGCTGAAGTCAGATGGATTTGGGCTGAAAGCAGAGACTACCAGAAAGAGTATGTAAAGGTGCTCAATTGTATGAATCATAGCATGACACCTAAAAGAAATTCCAGAATGCTTAGTTGTGCTCATTCAGAACTTGTTCAGAGACTAAGAGGAGGTTATTTGACAAAAGCAAGGGTATGGTGGGTGGTTTCGAACCAGTAATGGGGTGTTTTAGAGTAGTATCCTTTCATCATACTTATTCAATCTATATGCAGAGGAAAAAGTAGAGAAATGGGACTATATGAGGAAGACATGGCATCAGGAACAGAGGCCGTCTCATTACCAACCTGTGATGTGTGGTGACACACCTTGATGGGGAATGTGAAAAAGGCTTGAAGTGGTTACTGTGAAGATCAAAGACCACAACCTGTAATGTACATCACACCTCAACCTACGAGAAGCACAAATCTTGGCAATTTCACATCACAATATCACAATAAGCAGAGAAAAGATGAACATTTTTCTACGATTTCATTTCACTTGATTCACAATGAATGCCCATACAAACATCAGTCAAGAAATCCAAATACGTTGCATTGGGCAAATCTGCCGCACAAGACCTCTTTACAGTGTTCAAGAGTAAATAGATCACTTTGAAGACAAAGGTGCACCTGACCCAAGTTATGGGATTTTCCAATGCCTCATATGCTTATAAAAGCAGGACAATGAATAAAGCAGGCCAGAGAAGAATGAACGCATTTGAAAGATGTTATTGAAGAAAATTAAGGATAAAATCCACTGCCAGAAGAACAAACACATTTGCCATGGAAGAAGTGTAGCCAAAGTGCTCCTTACATGCACAGTTGGTAAACCGTTGTCTCATCTACTTTTGTCATGGTATCAGGAGGAACCAGACCTTAGAGAGACATTATGCTTGCTACAAGAGTGGGTCAGCAGGAGATGGATTGATGTTGTGGTGGCAACAATGGGTTAAAACATAAGATCGAGTGTGAGTGTGGTACCAACCAAGATGGCGCTTCATGCTGTCTTAGAAAAAGGGCCACGAATAGCAATAACAAAGCCAAATCTTTCTTTAAAATGTTCACTTCTTTCTAAATTCTCCGGATAATTCCCACAAGTCTTTCAATTTTGCTCTTATAGGCAACTTTTTCTATAATACAATTTTTCTATAATTCTGAAAAGTCGTCACTCTTCAAATGTAAAACCATTTTTAGATGCAGCTTATAATTGTTTCAAAAATGATACATGTTCATTTGAAAACACATGCTGAATTTATTTGAATTCTCATGTCATAGGAGTCTTGGAATTTAAGCTTATATGAAAGTTAGGACCAATCTTCCCTAGAGGGATGGAGAGAAGTTATAAATTCAAGCTAGAAAGAAAAAATAAGTTCCATATCTTAAAATAGAAGCAAGTTTTTTCTCTGTTTCACATTCTTTCAAGATATCCGCAATCCTTTTTAAACTCTCTATTTATTATGAAATACAAGCAATTTAGCTCCATTGTAAGGTTATGCAAATAACTCATCCAGAATTAGCATTTAACATGCAGTTCTTATATCCACACAAATGTTTTGTATAAAGTTGTTTTAAAAAGATTCAAATCTTTATAATTAGGAAGTGAAAATATATTAATAGGAATAAAGGGATACTCTGCTAATCTCCAATATGTAAATTAGCTTATAATTTCCATCATTTACTTTAGAAGAAACAGAACAATGGAACTTTGATTCTTCAATATTGCTCTTTCTCTACTGCTAGAAGTATGTGCTTATACGTTGATATCAAAAGAAAAATTAAAAAGAATGTTAAATACCTTGCTTTTGGGGAAAGGGATGGCTGGGCAACTTGGGAGCAGGATTGAAGTTGACATTCTTTCCCTAGACACGGTGCTTTGGCTGCCTACGGGGTAGATCGCAATGCAGACTCTCTTGGGTCTTCTTTTCAGCAGGTTGTGCTTCCTTGTACACGTTGCTCATGGGCTGACCAAGATCCTTCACTCTTGCCCATTGAAACCATTTCTCCCCAGGCTCTATTCCTACCACCATCTGAAGGTCATTGTAGAATGGACCAGGGAACTGTTCACTTCCTTGAAAGACTTGTCTTCTGTTGACCTTTGAAAAAGGGGTGAAGCAGGCTACAAATGAGAGTCCTTTTAGTGCAAATGGATAACATTTGGGTTGCTAAGCACATCCACCCAACTGTCCCTCAAGGGAAAGAACTGGAGACCTGCTTCTGCAAAAAACAAAACAAAAAACCCAACCAACCAACACCCCCCCCCC
>NW_022103908.1:24948761-24969479 GCF_000313985.2 Echinops telfairi | reverse complement strand
GCTTTACACAATTGATGTATGTATGGATTGTAATAAGAGTTGTATGAGCCCCTAATAAAATGATTCAAAAAAAAAAAAGAAAACTCCGTGTTTTTCCTTTACACAATGGATGCATGTATGGATTGTGATAAGAGTTGTATGAGCTCCCAATAAAATGGTTAAAAAAGAAAACTCCATGTTTTAACAACTTTATTTACATATATAGACATAATTCACATATCGTATAATTCAATAGTTCAATCCTCAAGAGTTGTGTAATTATTTTAGAACAGTTTCTTCTTTCTTGTGTTCATTGTTGTTGGCTCCCCATTAACCCCCAACCAGCCCTGCCATGCCCTTTGAAAACTATTAATCCAATTATGTCTCTATAGATTTACCTATCCTGGATTGATATACAGAAAAACAAATAAACAAAAAATCCCAACAACAATGACACAATGAAGCAGAAAAGTACCCTAAAATTGAACAGAAAGCAGAAAATATTAAAAACTGGAACACATTTAAACTGGGTCAAAAGGGAAATGAAACAATAAGGTGTTACCTTTTAAGGTAACACAGTTACCATAATCGACTTTCAATGTACTCTGTCTGAAATCACAGCTATTCACATCCCTCAGGTAAGGTCAGAGGGGATTTTCTGGAAAATCCTTTCTTTTTGGTCTCAGGGTTCATATCTAGGGGAACCCACAAACTAAGACACTCCCAACAAGTGAATTTTTTTTCATGTTGGGCATGTCCAAGAGCGCTGAAACAAACAAGGACTACCTTGAGGGCCTTCCTCCTTAAAGGAGATGGGATTAGTTTGGCAGGAGACTGATGTTGGGCTTTGGCTCAGAGGACCAGATGTCCAGCACGGTTATTTGCACTGATCACTAAAGAGAATTAGACCCTTTCTCATCCTTGTGTATCTAAATTGATTTGCTTAGGCTTGAAATGGGTACATAATTTCACGGCAACTGGAAGGTGAAAAAGTGGAGGGATGTCAATCAGGTCGCAGCCTGATGGTGTGTCCTGGTGGGCATGACCTTCTCATACGGAAGGTCCTGGGAACCACCCCTCTCTGCCTTCTCCTTCCTGTTGATGAGCCACTGGTTCCACAAGACTGCACCCACCAGCTGATGATGTTTTTGCATTCTGCATCATTGCACATGGCTTCATCAGCTCAAGAAGGTCTTATGGACTAGATTCAGACTTAAAAACTTGAGTTGAACTAGGCTGGGATGTTTACCCTATATACAATTACTTCTTTGGTTTTTTGTTTATGTTATTTTTTAATTTTACAATTACTTCTTGATATAAAACTCCTTCTTATACATAGCTGAGCAGACTACAATTTAGTATTTGTATACCTATCTACCACTTTGAAAGTTAGCATATGGTAATGATAGTCAACAATCACAAAGTGTTTTTTTTTCCTTTTTAAAAAAAATCATTTTATTAGGGGCTCATACAACTCTTATCACAATTCATACACACATCAATTGCGTAAAGAGCATTTGTACATTCATTGTCCTCATCATTCTCAAAACATTTTCTCTCCACTTACACCCCCGGCATTAGGTCCTCATTTTTCCCCTCCCTCCCCGCTCCCCCCTCCCTCATGAGCCCTTGATAGTTTATAAATTGTTATTTTGTCATATCTTGTTTTTATCTGAAAAAATGTTCCTTTTCCACTTCCTGAATTTGTCCCAGAGAGAGCCTGAATGCAACCTCCAGTCTTCAAAATTGAGGCTTTACTATTTATTGAATCCCACCACCAAACTTTGCCCATGCAGAAACTCAGTTCCAGAGAGGTGAAATGAGATATTCTTGGCCACAGATAGTTTTCAGACATTCTTAACACAGTGCCCTTCCCACCACGCCCAGCATCTCATGAACAAGGGTGACTAAGTGCAATTTCATCCCTACTCTTTCTTTCTTTTTTTAGTGGCAGATTTTTTTCCTGATGGAATGAGTTCCCAGTGGGAGATCTACATGGATCCCCACAACCCTTAGTGTCAAGAATTACAAGAAATGTTTATTTGGGGGTGGGGTGGGGTTCTAGGGTCATATAAGTAAGACCTAAAGATGTGCTTTTGTATGGAAAATCAGTCAGCACCAAGTAGGGAAAAGTATTAAGGGTAAATTCAGCTTTGACTTCCTTTCCACAGACCCTCAAGCAATGTAAGACCACCCAGTAAGCAAGATATGCATAGGCTTGCTTGTGCTTACTAACTACTATGTAGTGAACAATTGCACCTGTTCACCACCTCGAAGCCTCTGCTTCTAGGTATGACTGGTATCTGTCTCTTCCCAACTCTATAGCCCTTCCTGCAGAGTCAAAGCCTCTGTATTAGTCTGGAACTTTAGAGAAACAAATCCACAGAAACTCATGTATAAGAGAGAGTTTTATGTAAATGTTAAGAGCGCATCAAGAAAATATCCCAACCCAGTGCTGCCCAAGCCCACAAGTCCAACATTAACCCATGTTTAACACCAATCCACAAAGTCTTCCTCCATCTCACAAACACACACTATGACACCGACTGCAGGGGGAAAGTCGAGTCAGTGAACGTGTAAGGATCTCAGCGCTGGCAGGGGTCTCCACACAGCTGCTCCAGCACCCAGGGCTGCATCGGGATAGGTCCATGTGGCTTCTCCTTGGTGATGTCTTGCAGGATGTCAGCCTTGCAAGCTAAAGCAGGGAACTGCTAAGGCAGCTGCACCCTGGTGCAACCATTACAAAGCAAGAGACCTGAGAACTAGAAAGGGGAGGCTCACTGAGCCCTTTATCCCTCCGCCCTTCAATTAACCCCCATGTGTTTATCGGCCAAGTTGGCACAATAAACTACCTGAATCCACCGCTTGCTAACTTGGCACCTGTGCATCATTCTTTACCTTCACAATTGTAATTAAGTAGCACCTACACCTTAATCCTATAATATTGTGAATATGTTCCCCCAACTATGAAAGTTTGTAAGCCAACCACTTCATGCCTTTATCCCCCCAATTTTGAGTGTCCAATTATATACTGCCCACTTATATCAACCCAGTTCTCTGAGAAGACAGTCATATTTTTCAACATGAAGAGTTTCATTCCAGTTGGAACCTTGTGAAGTCTGCATACATAAGCAAAGTCAAATCCGGACACGCCATCCATAAAGTCAGCAACAATATGCACCAGTTCACATGCTCAAAAATCTCCATCTGGTCGGGTTCTGGTCAACTCAATGTGGGCTGCCTCACTCAGCCTCCACAGGATGCCCATTAGTCGCCTTGCCTTTAGACCATGGGCTCTCACCAATACTCAACAAGCCTAGCACCCTCGTGCTAGGTCATGAACTTTAGACCAAGTCAACCTGCTCTCATCTTCTCCTTTTTCCCCCTGTAAACCAAGTCCACAGGTGTCAGTGGCCAAACTCAACCCATCTCTTTATTGCTGCATTTCTCCCACTGCCACTCAACAAGTAGATCCAGGTGGTCACCTAGCAAGCATTTTAGCCTGCTCTCAGGCTCCCTTTAACATTCAGTCCTAGAGAGGAGTTTTCTTCATGGTTCCAGATTTTTTCCAGCTTTTGACAAAGACTACTGGTTCCCGTACTCCAAAGCACTGGGTGGGGCATATCTTTCTTTGCAGACGTGGCCTAAACCCATGTAAAGATCCAATTTTCATGGGTGAAAGCAAGTGGGCTTACAAACTTTCTATTTTCCTACTTCCCGTATTTTTCCCAGAAAACAACCGGGTAAACAGTGTGACTTTATCTGACCTCTGGCTAGACAAAGAAGAGAAGCTACCACGAGGGAGAGGTCAAACAAACATCTACTCTCCATTTTATGATTTGTTTCTTCAGTACCCCACTCCTTTCAGACTGACGACCCCTGACTTAGATGGAGGATCCCCGATGTTGTAGTGGGTCAAACGCTGGGCTGCAAACGTGCAAGGCTGGCCGTTCAAACCCACGATCTTCTCCACAGAAGAAAGCTGAGACTGTCTGATCCTGCAAAGACTTAGCTTCAGAAACTCGAAGGAGCAGTTCTCCTCAGTCCTATGGGGCCACTGGGAATCAGAATGGGCTCCATGGTAGGGGGTAGGTGATGACCTGGAGGGAGAACCCAGGAAGTCATCCGTGTTTTCTTACTAGTTTCTCATGAACCATTTCACCTGTTCTTCATCACATCAAAGATGTAAAAGCGTTCACTACATATTAGTAAACACGAGTCAGCCTGTGCGTATTCACCTTGCGCACTGGGTCATGTGCCCCTGCCCTCAGGAGAACAGGTACTTTGCACCCAGCTGGATCCATTCTGCTACTGCTGCTATTAACAAGCACCAGAAAACAGGCCCCCAAACCCACTGGCTGCAGGGAGCCTGTGCTGACTCAATGACCCTCCCGTGGGTTTCGGAGACTGCAGCTGTCCACTGTTCTTTTTTAAGTGCCCCTGAGTGGATTCAGATCTTCAGCCTTTCAATTAGGAGTGTGATCAGTGCACCCCCACAACATTCCTCCCCACTGAAAAAGGGGTGCCAAGTAGAACTGCCCTCAAGGATGTGATGGGGCCGGCAGCACTCCAACTGCTGTTTGTGGGTCCGAGGTGGTATGTGGGCTGGTGACTGACCGCAAGGTCGGCAGTTTGAAACCACCGGCCACTGGCCTTTCTCCTCCCGGAAGGAGTGACAGTCTCGGAAACGCTCAGAGGTAGTTCTTAAGAATCAGCGTCAACTCGAAGGCGGTGAGTTCGCTTTTTGTTTGTTTGGGTTCTTGTGGGCAGCCCTGAGAGCGCGGAGTGGCCTCTCAGAAGGATTCTTCGTGCATGTCACAGGCGTTTCTGGAAGTGCATAAGTAGGTGCTTGCTTTAGAACACTTTGTGTTGGCGCTTTCGTACTTAGTTTTCGGTAGAAGAAAATCAGGTTTTACCAAGTCACGAATTATTGATCGTGGGGACGAGGCATGTGGGCAAAAGCCTAACATTCTCAGGGAATGAGAACAATGCTTACACTTAGGTCGCATGAAGATGGCTTGTGTTCTTGGTGTTTGGTAATGACTAGAACTGAACTTCCCTCTCCTGGGCTTCCTGAGGGTGTTCTCTCTGCGGTCCGTGTTCTCCTTGGTGGCGCAGACATTCTGAGAGCGTCTGCTCAGGTAGGACCTTGACCGCAGGGGCTCCTCTGCCGTCCTTCTGCCTCCACGCCCTCCGCTAACTGCTCCACTCTGTCTATTCCTTCACTTCCAAGTTCCTGAGAGAGAAACCTCACTGCCAGGGCAGCATCACTACCGTCCCCGTCTGGTAACCTCGGGCAGCCAGCCTCTCATCCAGTGAGTTCACTTAGAGACCGTGTTTGGGGACCCACCGAGGTCGCTGGCCTGGCCAGTGGCTGTGGACGGGCTCGTCCTAGGAGAGTGGGTAAGCATCCGGGGGTCTGGTTTATGACTCATATTCGCATGCAGAGCCATCTCATGGCTTCCGGGAAAGCAGCTAACTACGTTGCTTCTCCCCACCACCCATTTACAAAAAAAAAAAAGGAAAAGAAGATTCCGGAAATGTGGCTTGTCATTGTGGCTGTCAACTCACTCCTGAACCGTGCCAGCTCCCTGTGTCTCCAGAGCAGGCCTGCGCTCCTGAGGACGGTTGTTTCTAGAAGAGGGCTGAGCCTTTTGTGCTGCTTTGGTGGTCCACCCACACAGAAAGAAGCTATTCCGATTCCCGTCTGCCCAACTTAGTAGAGACAGCGAAAACGGAACCCTGATCCTCTTTGAACCAAACTGCGGATGTCTTTTGGCATGTGAGAGAGAGAGAGAGAGAGAGAGAGAGAGAGAGAGAGAGAGAACGAACGAACTAGCTAAAGAACTTACCTCGTGATAATTTGGATATCGAAATGATGCATTTGGGTTTGGGCCATCACTGTGGATGAAGGTGATTCTGAGTTACGAGTGATTTACCCCTCCCCATACAAAGCATTTGGCATTACTAAATGAAATTTAAATTGGAGAGACACTATACATTACACTTGGAAAAATTTGCATTTTAACATCTCCAGAATGCTATTAAATATCTCAGAAAGACCCATAAAGGAAAGTGTGTCCTAGAGCTTGAAATAGAAAGTGATTGGAAAAAGTAGAAATAGAGTTCCCATTTCTCAGAAAAGAGCCATATCATCCCATAAATCTTTGAAAAGACATTTCCTTGGGCTCTGCTCTAAGCATTCAAGTGCCTCCCAGGAGGACCTTGACCTTAAATTAACATTTATAGAGTTTAGCTGACATCAAGCTTTGCAGTCTAATGGAAGGTTTAGAGTTGAAGAAGGTAAGTAGTCTAAATTGGTATTGTATATTAACTCCTGAATAAGGATGCATTTCTACAACTACCACCATTTTCATTTATTTCCCCCTCTAGAACAATAATAACAATTGGCAAAATATATGAAATGCATTTTCTTTCATGAATAATACATTTTTATGTTAACCTCATGGAAGCAGGAGCAGTTCACAGTCGCAGCAGCATTAACGTTGTCTTCTTCAGAAAGGGTATAGATGACAATGTCTGCACTAGATGACCTTAATAGTGTTATCATTTTATCCTTTTGGTAGACTTTGTGGTAAATATAGGTTGTAAAAACTATTAGTTAAGTGCTAAAATAATAAAGAGGCACCTTTCAAAAGGTAGGCGGAAATATATAGTGCTACCTATAGATTCTATTACACATCAACTGAAAATGAAGTCCGTTCCATTTTGTCCAGGCCAGAAGTACGTTCTCAGTGGAATATGAATGCCTGGAGAGCATTCTGTAAAGCATGAAGATGGTGTTTTAACACCACTAATGAGTTGCCCCTTGGTTGTACTGCAGATAAAAAAGAACTGCCAATATATATATATATATATATATTTCTGCACTGTATAAAGCCCAAATTAAAATCACTTGGTGCTAGCACACAAAGGAAAAGTCTGATTCTCTAAGTGTTTAATCTATCAAAACATCAGTGATTTGGCCTTTAGGAAAGATGCTATTCTAAGGGACTTATGGGCACAGTGGTGGTTCAGCCAATACATTTCTTGCCCTCTGGGAGAGATTCCCAGCCAACACACCTCAAGTGCGACTCAGGCTGTCAATGAAGGCTCACCTGCTGCTCTGGTACTGACCACGTTTCACTGGAATGTCTAAGATGGACTAAACCGAAAGGCCTGGTGGTCTACTTCTGAAAATCTATCCTTGAAACACCATGGATTACAGCTGTCAGATCCATCGCCAGTCTTGGGATGGCACAGGACATGACAGTGTTTCTTTCCACTGTGCATGGTGTCATTTGAGTCAGGGACAACTAAACGGCAACTAGCAACAACAGGTACTAGGAAAACGAGTGTCCCCCTTATTGCTGTCATTGGGAAGTGCTGTTGAGAAGGTTCTGGTTCACAGTGTACCTGTGTAGAACGGGAGGAAACACAGCCTGATCCTGCACCATCCTCACAGTTGTTGCTACGTTTGGACCTATTGCTGCTGACACTGTGTCAATGAATCTTGTTAAGACTCTTCCCCCTTTTCTCAGACCTACTTTTCCACACATTGTGTCCTTCACCAGGAACTGGTTCATCCTGATAACATGTCTAAAGTACATAAAATAATGTCTTACCATCCTCACTTTCAGAGCATTCTGGATGTACTTCTTCCAAGATTGTGGTAGTTACACAATCTGGTGCCAACTTGAGACTAGAAGAGTGAAGGGGTAGAGTTTAGCCTGTGAATCAGATCGCAGCTTAATGACCTCATTTGGAGGTGTTACAGAGATAAATAGCTTACTGGAGTCAGGGCACACACACATGGCCTGCAAGACATCCCTGTTGACAAGCCACATGGAGCTATGCTGATGGATGCCAGAGCCTTGGATCTGGAGAAGCCACGTTGGAGACCCACACCAGCGCTGAGATACTTCCACCACTGGATCTACAAGACTTTCCACCCACTGGCCTGTGATCTTCCTGCATTCAGTATCATTGCGTGGCTGTGTGATGAGTCTAAAGAGGAATTTATGGGCTAGTATTGACATATGGGGTAATATCAGACTTATGGACTTGATCTGGACTGGGTTGGGATGTTTTCTTAATGTACAATTGCTCTTTGATATAAAGTTCTCTCTTACACACATGTGAGTGTCTATGAATTTGTTTCTCTAGTTAACCCAGACTAACACAAAGACAGATTTGTTTGTTCTTCTGTCCGTGGTATAATCAATATGTGTCAGCAGTAAATGCATTCATTCTTCTTCAGTCTTCATTATTAAATGTCAGTAGTTACAAGTCCAGTTCTCAATTACATTAAATTAAACGTCCAGTTCTTTATTAAATGTTCATTTGTCACATGCATATGAGGTGATTAAAAATATCGTGGTTTGTGTCAGGTGCATTTTAGTCTTAAAGTAACATCGTTGGTTTTAATGGTTTAAAGAGATATTTTGCAGCAGATTGCCCAGTGCAGTATGGCTTTTGATTTCTTGACTGCTGCTTCTATGGGTATTAGTATGGATCCAAGTAAAATGAAATCCTTGACAACTGTTATTTTCGTTATTTATATTAATTTACATTGCATTTATTTTATTCATTTACTATGATGTTTATTAGTGAGTAATTTTGTTTTCTGTAAGATGAGATATAACTCAGACTGAAGGCTGTGTGTAGTCTTTGGTCTTCATCAGTAAGTGTTTCAAGTCTTCTTGACTTTCAGCAAACAAGGTTGTGTCATGGGTATATCTCAGCTTGGTGAGGAGTATTCCTCTAGTCCTGCTGCCATGTTGCTCTTCACATCGTCTCAGGCACGAAGGCCCCAGCTTTGGATCCCAAACCGAGAGCTCCATTTTGCTTCATAATTTTTAGAGTACCTTCCTCAGAATTTTCTAAGGCATCCTCCAGAGCCTGAGATCAATCAAAGTGGCACTGTCATCCCAGTAAGGTGTCCTGAGCCGAATGGACTGGGATTTGTATGAGACTGGACAATCAGAGTGGTGTCAAAAGGTGACTTAAATTGTTTATATAATTAGACAAACAATTGCCATATAGTCAAATGGAACTCCTGGTAACCCCATATGTGTGTCAGAGTAGAATTGTGCCTCATAGAATTTTTAACAGCTGATTTTTTTTTTTACAAAAAAAATCTCAAGACCTTTCTTCTGAGGCAGTTCTAGATGAGCTCAACTCTCCACCATTTTGATTAGCTGTTGAGTGGGTCAACCATTTGCACTTCTTATATAAACACCAACCAAACCAAACCAAACCATCCCCCAATTCACTGCCATTCAGTGGATGCTGACTCATAGACACTGTGGTAGTTATATAATCTCATGTCATCTTGAGGGTATTAAGAGTGAAGGGGTGGAGTTTAGCCTGTCAATCAGGCATAGTCTGATGATGCCTCTTTGTGGGCATGGCCTTATGAGGATTCTGGGAACTTCCTTTTTTTTTTTTTTTCCTGGGAGGTGGACCACACACTCTCTGCTTCACCTTCCTGTTGACGAGCCACATGGAAAGCCTCACCAGTGCTGAGATGCTTTCACTGCCACTGGATCCACAAGACTTTTCACTCATTGGCCTGTGATCTTCTTGTATTTGGCATCATTGCATGTGCTGCATGTGTTACTCTGAAGAGGAATTTGTAGATTAGTATCAGACATAGGGGCTATTATTGGACTTATGGACTTGATCTGGACTGAGCTGGGATGTTTGTTCAGTATAATCACTCTTCGATATAAAGTTCTCTCTTACACACATAAGAGTGTCTCTCGATTTCTTTCTCTAGTCAACCTGGCTTAACACAGAGACCCTATAGGGTAAGCTAGAATTGCCCCCGTGAGTTTCTGAGACTGTCACTGTTTACAGGTGTAGAAAGCCCCTGGTCTTGTAAAACACACTCACAAACAAATATTTGTGTGGCTTCCACATGCACCCTAGGCAGGGAAGCCTCTGAGGATAACTGCAGTGAAGAAAATATGGATTAAAATTTAAACCAGATTAAAGTAGAGCCTCTCTTCAAAATAGGTGATTTGAGAGGTAAAAGGTAAATTAGTTCTCATTAATAAGAAGTCTGTAAAAATAAGATGGTTTATAAAAATTAAAACAAGAACAAGAAAAATTAGGTAATTTCTTATGAAAATATTCATTGACATAGAGAGAGCCAAGTCTCTTGTGTAGAGGGCATAACTTCCTTAAACCTCATTCAAGGCTTTGGGCTGCCTCTTGTGGGCAGCCTCTGTTTAGTCTTCCTTCCTATTGTAGCTGTGACGACTGTGAATAGGTTGACACAGCTTGAGTTTATTTTTGTACTGAAAATTACCTTATAAGAGCATTTATAGAGCTAATCTTGTATTAGAAGCCCTGCACTTCTAAAAGTCTGCTGGACTTCTCTGATTCCATAGTACTGTTCATTTATAACCCTGGAAGCATAAGAGTGCTAACATCCAATCGTCAACTACTTGTCACAGATATCTAATGGAGATTTTAGAACATTGGATACATGCTCCTCGCTGTGATTATTTAGGAGGCATTGACTGTTTGGCGGAAGAATTCTTACCTTCCATGTTGGAGGTTGGGTCACCTGTCTTAGGAATGGGCACAAATATGGCTCTTTTCCAGTCAGGTGGCCCAGGAGCTGTCCTCCAAATCCTGGCACAGATGAGTGAGTACTTCCAGTGCTCCTCCAACTTGCTGAAGCATTTCCATGGTTATTCTGTCAATCCCTGGGGCCTTGGTTTTGGCTAGTGTATTCAGTGCAGTTCCAACGTCTTCCTTCAGCACCACTGGTTGCTCATATACTACTTCCTGAAATGGTGGAATGTGTTTAATTTCTTTTTGGTACAGTGACTCTGTGTATTCTTTCCATGCTTTCTGCATCATTCAATATTTTGCCTACAGAATCTTTCAAGATTACAACTTGAGATTTCGATTTTTTTCTTGAGTTTTTTCAGTTTCAGACATGCTGATCATGTTTTCCCTTGTGATTTTCTAATTTCAAGTCCTTGCAGATTGATATGGCACACAAGTAAAACATTGCTTAAGATCTCTCAACAACGGGTGCAGCAATACATTGAAAGGGAACTGACAGAATTTCAGGCTGAACTCAGAAGAGGAAGTAGAACAAGGGCTATCATTGCTGATGTCAGATGGATCTTGGCTGAAAGCAGAGAACACCAGAAAGATGTTTTCTTGTGTTTCATTGACTGTGCCAAGGCACTCAACTGTGTGGAGCATAAGAAACTATGGATTACCTTGGGAAGAATGGAAATTCCAGATACTTCAATTGCTCATTCAGAACATGGACATGGACAAGAGGCAGATGTGCAAACAGAACAAGGGGATGCTGCATGGTTTACAATCAGGAAAGGTGTGCATCAGTGTTGTGTCCTCTTTCCATCCATCTTTAAACTATATGCAGAGAAAATCACCAGAGAAGTTGGATTATATGAAGAGTGTGGCATCAAGATTGCAGGAAGGCTTCCTAACAGTCTGTGATGTGCAGATGGCCCAAGCTTGCTCGCTGAAAGTGAGGAGGACTTGAAGAACTTGCTGATGAAGGTCAAGGATTGTGGCCTTAAGTATGTGTGTTAGTCTGGGTAGACTAGAGAAAAAATTCATAAGCACTCATATGTGTGAAAGAGAGAACTTTGTAACAAAAAGCAGTTGTATATTAAGAAAACATCCCAGCCCAGTCCATATTAAGTCCAATATTATCCCATATGTCCAATACTAATCTATAAATTCCTCTTCAGACTCATGCAACACATGCAATTATGCTGAATGCAGGAAGATCTCAGGTAAATGGGTGGAAAGTCTTGTAGATACAGTGGTGGTGGAAGCATCTCAGTGCTGGTGTGTGTCTCCATGTGGCTCCTCCAGATGCAGAGCTCTGGCTCTATGAGCATAGCTTCTTGTGGCTTGTCATCAGGAATGTCTTGCAGGGAGACAAGCAGAGAGAGTATCTGGCCTCCAGTGAGCTATTTATCTCTGTAGTGCCTCCAAATGAGGTCATCAAGCTGCGACCTGGTTGACAGGCTAAACTCCACTCCTTCACTCTTAATAGCCTCAAGTTGACACCACTTTATATAACGACCACAGTATGGAATATAACTCAATGTGAAGAAGAAAAGAATCTGCACAACTGGACCAATAGGTAACATCATGATAAATGGAGAAAAGGGAGAAGTTGTAAATAATTTTGACTTGCTTGGATCCACAAACAATACTCATGGAAGCAGCAGTAAAGAGATCAAAAGATGAGTTGCATTAGGCGAATCTGCTGCATAAGAAGTCTTTGGGATGTTGAAGAACAAGGATGCTATTTTGAGGACTAAGTTCTGCTTGACCCAAGCCATGTGTGGCAGTTACATGATCTCAACTTGAGCAAAGGGGTGGAGTCTAGCTTGTCAATCAGGTCATAGCCAGTGGTGCCTCTGGGTGGGCATGGCCTTCTCCTGAGGATTCTGGAACTTCTGTCTTCCTCCCTGAAGGAGGACACACGCTTTCCCTGCAACACATTCCTGTTGACAAGCCACGTGGAGTTATGCTGTTGGAGCCAGAGTCCTGGAGCTGGAGTAGCCATGTGGACACCCCTGCCAGTGCTGAGATGCTTCTACTGCCACTGGATCCAAAAGACTTTCCACCCACTGGCCTGTGATCTTCCTGCACTTGGCATCATTGCATGTGTTACATGTGTCTGAAGAGGAATTTATAGACAGGTGTCAGACATATGGGCTAATATTGGACTTATGGATTTGATCTGGACTGGACTGGGCTGTTTTCTCAATATATAATTGCTCTTTTATATAAAGCTCTTTCTTATATATGAGTTTCTCTGGATTTCTCTAGTCAACCCAGACTAACACACCATAGTATTCTCCATTGCATCATATGCATGTGAAAGTTGGACACTGAATAAGGAAGACCATAGAAAAACAGACATATTTGAATTGTCATGCTAGAGAAGAATATTGTAAATACTGTGGACTGATAAAATGACAAACCCATCAATATTGGAAGATTTACTACCAGAGTTGTCCTTAGAGGCAAGAATGGTGAGACTTTATCTTACATACTTTGGATATATTGTCAGGAGAGACCAGTCCCTGGAGAAGGACATCATGCTTGGCTAAGTAGAGGGACAGCGAAAAAGTGGAAGGTCCTTGGCAAGATGGATGGACACAGTGGCTGCAACCATGGGCTCAGACGCTGGAACAATTATGAGGATGACGTAGGACCATCCTGTGTTTTGTTCTGTTGTGCATAGGGTTGCTATCGGTCAGGGCCGACTCAATGGCACCTAACAATAGCAACATACTGAAGATGCAGGTTTGATTCCCAGCAATGCATTTCAAACACAGCTACCCTGCCCCCACTCCCCATCTGTCACTGGAGGTTTGTTTACTGGTATGGTGTGGAACAAGTTTCAAAAAAACTTCAAGGCTAAGAAGAAAGGCCTGACAACCTATTTTGAAAATCAGCCATTGAAAACCAATCTAGTAAGGAAGCAACAAAGTCCACATGGAAGAAGCACACCAGCCTGCGTGATCAGAGGTATCTACAGGATCAGGTACCCGGTATCCAAAGACCCCAAACAATCATATTGATGTGAGCAAGAGGGGTTGGAGTGGTGACCCAAAGCCCATCTGTAGACAATTGGACATCCCCTCACAGAAGGGTTGAAGGAAGGGACGATTCATCCAGGGTGCAGGGTAGCATGATAAAACACACAACATTCCTCTAGTTCTCTCAGCTTTGTTTTCATGGGAGGCATTTAGGCTAAGGTAATAGCACAGGTCCCACTATATTTTCCCCCTAACTTCCACATGGCCTGACCTTAATGAATCATCAATCATTAAAGCAGTTCTCGGTGCAGCACAAAGAGCCCTCAACAGGTGCATGTATTTACAAAGTGTATCACACTGATATGAGGATACACATGTGTACTCCATCATGTCCTGCAAGAAAGTATTGATTAAGGGAGCAGGGTTCATATCTTATATCCCTTTATATCTAGCCCCTAAAAGCTTCTAGAATGTAGTTCTACATTCACCAACTTGTCCATAGTGCTGGACCACTGGAAACAGCAGCAAGTGACCATATAAAATGTAGACCTCACTCATTGTATAAATTGTAGACCTCACTCATTATTGTCTCATGCATGAAGGCAAAAGAATATTTTTCCCTAACATGAATATTATAAACAACAAAGCACTGTGTTTTCTTAGATTTAAGTGACTTTAGAAAGATACAGGCAATCATGTATCTTCTACCTACCTACCAAACATCACTGAAATTGGTATAAAATTACTAAGTGCAGCACTTGTATAGAATAAAACCATTGTCAGAATAATAAGAAAATTACAACATTCCTAGGGCTCTGTGTTTCAGGGATTGGGAAAATTTACGCAACAGAAGCCAGGCTGCCAAAATATTCAAATTCCATTAAGACTTAAGAACATCCAGGATGTAGAGAAAAATAGAGAGGAATTTGTTAAAAATGAGCAGGCAAGTCAGGAATAGAATACCATAAAGTAAGTTATACACAGTCACACATACGCACTCAACACACACGATCAATTAAGCCTGCAGTGTTTGCAAGCAGCAATTTCCCATAGTCCCACAGGGAGCGTGGGATGATTAAAGTGTTTCTCTTGGACAGGCTTCATTGCTCTTTAAAAAGGAGAAAACTCTAGTTAACATCTGGTTGAGATACATTATTGAAATATATTCCAGACGTTGCTTTGTTTGGCCAGTTTGATTCCCACCCCCACCCCCCGCCCCAATATAATTCTGATCTGCCGAAAGCTTCAATTTTCAGTGGTGAGAGAGCATGAATGACGAGGATATATACCCCCTTCACTGTCACCTTTTCTGTGCCAGGCATGCATGTGCTGTTCTACATGTCGTTTCTAGGAGGGTCACTGGTGTTTGACAGTGTTAGAAAGGGAGCAATCAGCACAAGGAACCCCACATGTCTCACCATGAGTTGGAGTTCATTTCAATGATTAGTAACCAACACACTTGTATGCATTTTGTTGGGGTAGACAAACATCGTGCCATCTCTAACTTGTCAGTATTATCAGAACACATTGCTCCATGGAAAATTATGGGAAATATGTATTCAATTAAGTGAGAATAAAAATCTTTATCAGTTGGGTTCTCATCAAAATAAAAGAAAAGTAGAGATAGGTATTTCAAGCTGGAGGGATTTCATGAAGAATTACAGAAGAGTTCAAAGACTGCGGGACTGCTGCAGTGACCCAAAGATCAGCCACCCCTCCCAGGTCTGGGAGAAGATGCCGGGAGCTAAGAGGCCATCAGACAGAAGCTAAGAGCAGAGGAGGTATCCACGTCACCGGTGTTGGTCCCCTGGGGGCTTACAGAATGTTTGGTGTTGGGAGTGCCTTTGGAAACCAGAGGCCAGAACAGTAGCTGTCCAGAAACTGGAAAACGAGGTCAAAATACCTTCTTCCTCCTCCTGCTTTTCGGCCTCCTGAGATACCTAACAGAAGGTGGATGGCCCAAGGGCACTGGGGACATGTACTTTTCGTATCTCAGCCACAGCATCACAGAGCAGATCACACAAGGGTAACTTTGGAGCTGAAAGATATGATGCAAATAAAATCTTTAACCTGTCCTGTCCCCCAATCCCAAATTGACTGCCGTTGACTCTGTTAGGGAGCCCTGGTGGCTTACCGGGTTCCATGTTGGACTCCCAATGGCAAGGCCAACGGGTAGAAGCCGCCAGTCTCTGCCCCATTGAAGATGGATAGTCTCTGAGCCTCACAGTGGCAGTCCAAGTCTGTCCTGCAGGGTCTAGTCAGAATCAACTGGGGAACAGTGGGTTGGTTCTCTTGGTATTGCTGGATTCTGACTCCTGCCCACCCTGTAAGACAGTGTGGTTTCTGAAGCTGTACATCGTTACCCGAGCAGTTTCCTTTTTCTCACTTGGAGTGGCAGTGTAATTTCAGCTGCTAGACTTTGCCGTTAGGAACCCAATAGAAATCCACTACTCCACGCACCCACCCCCCCACCCCAGGGCTCCTTCATTAACCAGGACTGCTGTCCAATTGCTTCAGACTCAGAAGGACCCTCCGGACAACAGAACAAAACATGGCCCAGTCCTGCTCCATCCTCAGAATCGTTCATATGTTTGAGTCCATTGCTACAGCCACTATGTCAGTCCATCACCTGAAAGGGCTTCCTCTTCGCCAAGCACGATGTTCTTTTCCAGGGAGCAGCCTCTACTGATCACGTGTCCAAAGTGTGGGAAATGAAATCTCAGCATGCTCACGCCTAAGGAACCCTCTAGCTGTCCTTCTGCCAAGAGACATTTGTTGGTTCTTTTTGCAGTTCGTAGTATTTTCAATATTCTTTGCCAGCACCATCATCCAAATGCATTGATTCTGCTTCAGTCTTCCTTCTTCAATGGTCAACTTTGATGTGAACATGAGGAGTGGAAAATGCCATGGCTTGTGTCAGGCGCCCCTTAGTCCTTAGTGACATCCTTGTTCTGTCCACACTTTGAAGAGGTCTTGGGTAGCTGATCTACCCAGTGCTCCAATATACATAACCTATTTAGTAGATTCTTGTTTAAAGTTTTTATCCTGTAAAATTTACTTTTCCCCTAAGATTAAAAGAAAATCAATTTATAATTAGGCTTTGGAGAATTGTGAAAGAAACAGTTGCCTCCATTTTCCCCTGGCTGGTGGGGAGAGGGGGGTCGTTGCCAACTCATGTGACTGCTCCTGTGAGTTTCCGGGATTGTAACTCGGCAGGGCAGCAGACAGCCTGTCGGTCTCTCACGGAGACGCTGGTGATTTTGAACTGTCGACCTTGGGAGCTCAGGCACGGATAGCCACCATGCCACCAGGGAGAAGACTGGAAATAGGACCAAACTATGGAACGCCTCTCGAACTTGCGTGTCATCTTTGCACAGGGCCATGCTCATCTTCTCTGTATTGTTCCAATTTTAGTACGTCTGTCTCTGGAGGGAGCCCGCCTTGGAGTTTTGAGCTTGCAAGGTGTATAGAGTAAGGATGGATCCAGCCATTTGCAATACTCCTAGAATAGGATTGTGAGATAGAAATCGTATATTGCTATTCCAGTCATTCCATGAATTTGAATGGCGCTCCTAAGCTTTTCTTTCTTTGCATTTGGAATTATGATTCAACTGACAGATATGAAAAATGTAAAAGGACAAGATGAGAGTCTATCACCTTCAAATCCTAGATGCGAGTCTGCCACCTTCGAATGCGATAAGGTGGAAAGGCAAGTGAAGCTAGCTGAATTTCAGACCGGAGAACATGGTTAGGCTTGACTTTTCCTGCACAGCCTTGAACTCTCATTTCCACAGAATCGCAGTGTGCTGACAGCCTTCAATTGACTTTAAATTAGTAGCATCTAACAATTCCTCCTGTTTTATCATCCAGCGCCTTTCCTCAGGACTTGCTGAATATTAACTTTCTTACCCTGCTCCTCTATGCATAAAGAAGTAGTCTTTATAGACTGTGACTAAGGCAATGCCTAAAGTTGGAAGTAGAAAATCTTTATAGCGAGGGAAGATAGTGAATGGGGAAAATTTTTGAATTAGAAAAACATAAGTTCAAACCCCACTTATGACATTTACTGTCTATGGCATAACATATCTGTAGTAAACTATTCTCATAGCAGAGTTTCTCAACATTGGCATGACTGACACTTTGTGCCAGATAGTTCTTTGTTGACAAAGTAATCTTGTGCATTACGGGATGTCCAACAGCATTCCTGGTATCTACTTAACAGAAGCCAGCATCCCGCTCCCCTCCGTAACAACCAAGTGCTATCTCCAGGCATCGTTAACTATCTCCCAGTGGATAAAATTGGCCCCCTCCTCAGTTGAGAACCGCTGTTGTAGAGTATAATTTTCTCTGGAAAAATTATGCCACATTGAATGAATAATTCATGATAATTGGTGAAATAAGTAAACTTAAAGCTTTTGATGAGACCTCAGTGCTGCAAATGTGATTTGATTGGTAGCATTTGGTGTATTTAATCCTACATTTAAAAGTTTACCTATTTTGCTTATCATGGATTTTGTCATAGTTTTGACTATTAAAAATATTATATTAGAACATTATTTACCTTATATTGATTTCTGAGTGCTAGGAATTGAGTGGTGTCTTCCAAAAAGCTATGTTGAGGTCCTAAGCCCAGGTACCTGTGAACATGGCCTTGTTTGGAAACAGGGTCTTCGACTGGTGAAAGGTGGACCCTCATCCATGTTGAGGGGTGTCATGATAAAGGGGGAGAAGAGACACAGAACAAGGGAGACACAGAGACAGGGGACGTTTCCCCCCAACCTTTTTATTGGCACATAATACACGTGTCATACAATTCAATATTTCAGTCACCCCAAGAAAAGTGGTGCAATCATCACCACAATCAGTTCTAGGACATTTATTTCAATCTTGTACTAAGAGTTATTAGCGATCCATTTCCCCCCAACTCCCCTTGCTATGCTCAAAGGAACCGTTTATCCAGTTAATGTCTGCAGATTTACCGATCCTGGGTTTCATAAACAAAAACATTTTTAAAACTAACCAGAAACAATAACAAAGTAAAACACTAAAAAACCCCAATTGGAAAGAAATCAGGAAATATTAAGAACTGGAACAAATTTCAAATGGATCATAAGGGAGATCAAATGATAGGGTACTAAATTTTAACCAGAAGGACAGTTTTATGAAGCTGCACCTACACATCTGGGAATGCCGAGACTCCGGAAGCTGAAAGAGACCAGAGAAGATTTGAGGAGGGGGCGCGGCCCTACTGATATGTTGATTTGGGCGCCCAGCCTCTAGAACGGTGAAACACTGAATTTCCAATTTTAGAACCCACCCACTTGGTGGCATATGCACTGACCTTGTTGCCATTCTAACCTGGAACTATTCAATGCAGGGTCTCAGGCCCAAAGATCAAAGCCATTGTCATTGAATTGATTGCAACATAACCCTACTGGGCATAGTAGAATTGCCCAGTTGTGTAATGTTTGTGAAGCTATAATCTTTACAGGATCTGACTGCCCACATCTTTTCTCCCCTGGAACCGCCGGTGGGTATCAAACCGCTGAGCTTGTGGTTAGGCGTGGAGTGACTTCGCTTGTGTGCCACCAGGGGGCGCCCCAGGCGTCCTGGACGCCAGGGCCGACGTCACTCCGCTCTCGCTGTCATCAATCAATTCAGGCTACAGGGAGCGCAGGGCTGCCCCCGAGGGTGTCCCAGGTTGTAATCTTCACGGGACAGATCGCCTCCGCGTTCGCCCGGAACAGGCGGGTAGTTTCGATCTCTCCACCTTACGGTTCGCCGCCCAGAGCGAGCCCACTTCTTTCCTTACGGAACTAGAACTCGCCTCTTAACCAGCTCCCCCGGCGTTTCCGGTGCGCGGGGCAGCCTGCGAAGCCCCGCGGCAGGGAAGCTGCTGGAAGCGGCGGGGGAGGGGAGTGGGCGGGAAGGGGCGGGGCGGGGCGGAGGTTCGGGGGAACCTTTCAGACGGCTGATGTTCGGCAGTCCCGCCCTCGCGCGGAGCTTCCAGAAGGGGCTGCCGGAGCCGCCGGGCGAGCTGTGAGCCCGCTGCCGTGTGGACGCTCCGCTGATGGCATGTGACTCCGGTGGGAACGAGGGGCAGCCCCTCCAATCCCGTGACAAACAGCCGCCGGGTGCCGAGGAGAAGGCGCCGGGGCGGCCGGCGTGCGGGCAGACGGTCCGGGTGGCGCGGGCACTGGCGCCCTCCAGTGGCCCCCGGGCTGACTGCCGGGGAGCGCGGGCAGGCCCCTCAGCAGGCCCCGGAGACTGGGGTGCAGACTCAGACGCCGCCCGCTGTATGTTCCAGGGGACCCTGGGCTCCCAGCCTGCTGGCGAGGGCAGGAACCAGTGACGATTGCCGTCATTTGAGTAACACCAGAGGTAGTCTTGTGGGGGGGGACGACACAGGAAAGAGCAGGTGAAATTCATTTATTTATTTAATTTCAGGTGAGATTTTTGGGGGTCTACTCTGTTGCCAAGCAGTGTCTTTAGAAGAGGTGCAACAGTGGTAAAGGGTAGATAATGATAATTCAACAAGTACTAGTTAGATAAATGCACACAGCTTAGATTTGGACATTTGGACCTCACTGACATCAGTTTCTGTGTGCCTAAATTACAGACCTAAACAGTTATTACGTAGTATAGCGTGAGCTTCTCACTGCCCTATGGACTCCGGGGGACCATATCGGACAGTTCTGTGGGTTTCCAAGACTGACTCAGCCTGAGAAGAGAAAGCCTCATCTTTCTCCCGCGGAGCACCTGGTGGTTTCCCCTGCTGACCTCGCGGTTAGCAGGCAACGCCTAACCACTAAGGCGCCAGTGGTTCTAAAATTTGTGAAACCTTTATAAAACCCAGTTCTTTTGAAAGAGAGGAGAAATTTTATGCATGCCAATATTGCAATGACAATGGACATGTATCACATATACTAGGGGCCTTCAAAAGTTTAAAGGAAAAATTATATTATCCTTTAATTCCCCTTTTCACCAAGTTTTAAAGCTCCTATCCTATGCACCCTGTCCGAACTAGGTGAGCCTAAAGCTGCTACTGTGCTTAGCAAAAAACTTAAAAAAATTTTTTTTCCATTTAAAAAAAATCATTTTATTAGGGGCTCATACAACTCTTATCACAATCCACAATACATCAATTGTGTAAAGCACATTTGTACATTCATTGCCCTCA
>NW_022103908.1:24943903-24945486 GCF_000313985.2 Echinops telfairi | reverse complement strand
ATATACATCCCTGTAATCAGTTCCCCTTTCTACCCCACCCTCCATCCACCCTCCTGGTATCACCACTCTCACCACTGGTCCTGAAGGGATCATCTACCCTGGATTCCCTGTTTCCAGTTCCTATTGTGTAGCAGTTTTCCCTAAGGCAATGAGTCATTTGATCTCTTGACTGCCTCTTTGATGAGCATTGATTGTGGACCCAAGCAAGACAAAATCCTTGACAACTTCAACCTTTTCAAAGGCTAAGCCGAAAGCAAATGTTTTGAGAATGATGATGCCAACAAATGTACAAATGTGCTTGACACAATGTATGGATTGTGATAAGAGTTATATGAGCCCCCAATAAAATGATTTTTTTTAAAGTTTAACCTTTCTTCCAATTATTATAATGTTTCCAAGTGGTCCAGTTTTGAAGAATGTGGGTTTTCTTTTCATCGAGCAATAATCCTACTGAAGACTAGAGTCCTTGAGCTTGATCAGTAAATGCAGCAAATGCTTCGAGTCTTCCTCACTTTCAGCAAGCATCTTGTGTCCTCTGCATTTTGCAAATTCTTAGTAAACCTTCCTCGAACCCCGATGCTGCATTCTTCGTCATGTAATCCAGCTTCTCTGATTATTTTCTCAGTATACAAATTGAATAGTTATGGGGGAGAATAATATACATGTTTATTAAAAAGTAAGTCAAAAAGGATTGCTATACAATAAGGAAGAGGGTGGTAAAAATAATGGAGGCAAAGGAAGATGCTAAAAGAGTGCAAGTTAGTGGCAGCAGAGGTAAATACTGTTATATACACCACCATGCAATAACAAAGATCTTTGAATAGAAACATGGATAGACATGCAGGCTATATGGGTATAGGAGGGAGAACGGGAGTATACCCCCAAATTTATACTGATTTAACAGGGAATATTTGTACCTGAGTATTTACTTTTGCTACAAATATATCCCTGCATGTGGTAGAGCATACAGGTGGCAAAGTTATGATTTTTTAAAATATAAATAACCAAACACCTTGAGGGAAAGAACTGATGGGCTAAGGGGCTCAGGACCATAGCCTTGGGAACACCAAGGTCAACTGGCATAACAGCGCTCAAAGATAATGTTCTACATCCTACTATGGTGAATGGCAAGTGAGTGGCCATCTAAAGTACAACTGTGGGTGATGGAAATTGAAGCTAGATGGCAGCGATTATTCCAGTGGGCCACTTTGTGGGAGCCTGGGTTGGCTAGCGACACAAAACCAATGACCCTCATATGTGTATAAGAAGGAACTTTATATCCAGAGGCTATCCCAGCCCAATCTAAGTCAAGTCCATAAGTCAGATACAAGCTGAAGCCCTCTTAAGACTCACCTAGCTGCAGGTCGATGTGGAAAGGTGAAATGGGAAGGAGGAAGATGAGAAGCCAAGAACAGGATATGTGAGTCCACAGTTGGGCACAGACCGCTCTTATCATCAGGCAGCCACCTGGGCCACGCCCCCCCCCCCCCCCCCCAGGCAGGCAGCTTCAGCAAGCAGGAAGGTGAGGAGGTAGAGAGAGGGAAGTCCCCAATTTCTTCCTGATAAAAGGGCCACAACACCAA
>NW_022103908.1:24937210-24943071 GCF_000313985.2 Echinops telfairi | reverse complement strand
TTTATAAATTATTATTTTGTCATATCTTGCCCTGTCTGACGTCTCCCTTCAGCCATTTTTCTGTTGTCCATCCCCCAGGGAGGAGGTCACATGTAGATCCTTGTATATGGTTCCCCCTTTCCAGCCCACCCTCCCTCTCCGCTCCCAGTATTGCCACTCACACCACTGGTCCTGAAGGGATCATCCGCCCTGGATTCCCTGCGGGAAATCTCGGCTTATACACAAGTATATATGGTGTATCTGCTGGTGAAACACTTGCAACATTTACTCATGTATGTCAGGAAATTCAGAAAAAACTATTTAGCCAACCCACAGGAAGAGATCCATCTTTGTACCCATTCCAAAGAAAGATGATCTCACAGAATTTTCAAAATGTAGAACAATATCATTCATATCATATGCAAGTAAAATATTGCTGAAGATCATCTAGCATAAATTGAAGCAGTCTGTGGACAGGGAGCTGTCAGAGGTACGGGGTGGATTCAGAAGAGGAAGTGGAACTAAGGGTATCATTACTGAGGTCAGATGGTTCTTGGCTGAAATTAAGGAATACCAGAAAAATGTGTACTTGTGTTTTATCAACTATACCAAGGCATTCAACTTCATGGATCATAACAAACCATGGATAAGTTGAGAAGAATGGGAATTCCAGAAGACTTCATTGTGCTCATGTGGGAGTTGTATAGTTGTCTAATCAAAGCCAGGGAATACTGCATGGTTTAAAACCAGGAAATGTGTGGATCCAGGTTGTTTTCTCTCACCATATTTTTTCAATCGCTATGCTGAGCAAATCATCAGAGAAGTTCGATTGTATGAGGAAAAATGTGGCATCAGGATTGAATGAAGCCTCACAACTGGACCAGTAGGTGACATCAATGCAAGGGGAAAGATGGGTGTTGTCAAGGATTTGTGTTGGTTGGATTCACAATCAATGCTCATCAAACCAGCAGTCAAGAGACCAAATGACCTATTGCATTTCATAAAGATTTATCAGATTCTGATGCACAAGAACTTTCTAGAATATTGAAAAGCAGGGATGTTACTTTGCGGTCTAAGGAGTGTCTGACCCAAGCCATGATATTTCCAATTGCCTCATATGCATGGAAGGAGGAACGCCCCCCAAGGAGAAGGATTGACACATGACTGTAACAATGGGCTCAGGACGCGGCAGTGTTTCGCTGTTTTGTGCACAGGAGCACTATGGGTCCGAACCGACTCAATGGCACCTAACAACAAGAATCTCTGCCATAATCGGCTTTACAATGTTCTCTGTCTGGTAGCAAGGTTATTCACATTCTAGACTATGGTTTGAGGGGATTCACCCAAGGCTTAATTCGTAGGGGCACTCTGAAATGGATTTAGGACTTCCTCTGTCTTTCATAGCCTTCTGCAAACCAGGTGTTCATGATTGAAGCTCTGATACCATTCCCTATTTTAGGTTTGGATTTTATTATTTATAATTCTTGGGTCACAAAGACTGGTGTGCTTCTTCTATGTGGACTTAGTTGACACCTCACTTAGATGACTGCTTGTTTGAAGACAAGTCTTTGAAACCCCAGATATTCTTTTTGATAACTGGGAACCATCTGGTTTCTTCCCCACACTTTGCTATAGCACCCATACCTTCAGTGATTTCTTCATGAGGGTGAGTACTGAGTAGGGCCATGTCATAAGAACTAATTGTTCTTATATTGGGGCTACAATTAAGTGTGAGCCTGAAATCCATTCATAGATCCGTGGTTTATATATGTCTCTGGTTAACTTTAACTATATCATCATTTGATGATAGAGAACATTATAAAACAACACCAGAGACACAGTGTAGGAATTGCACCGATCTGATCCTGCCACACTGAGGCAAAGCACTGGGGGAGTGCAGCGGAACAGCAGGGGAGGGGAGCAGCAAGATCCCCAGGGAATGATGAAGGTGGACTTTGGGGACAGTGCGTGGTGCCCCAACAGGCTGGACTGGAAAACACTCTTAAAGGCCAGCGATCCTTGAACTAACTACAAGCTTTTCTTTCTTGGTCTGTCTGGATAGGACAGGCTGGACGAACAATCTGGAGGAGAAAACAACAGGACTGACAGTTCCAGGGGGACATGGGAGAGGGGGAGGTGGGGGGAAGGGAAGAGGTGTTAACAAACCCAGGGACAAGGGAACAACAAGTGATCCAAATTGGTGGGGAGGTGGATGTGGGAGACCTGGTAGGGCAGGATCAAGGGGAACGTAACAAAGAGGAAGTGCTGAAATCCTGGTGGGGACTGAGCATGATAGAAGGACAGGAGGAGAATCAGGGAAATAGAGGAAAGAGCTGGGAGGCAAAGGGTATTTATAGAGCTCTAGATAAAGACATGTACATATACAAATATATTATATGAGGATGGGGAAATAGAACTATGAACCTACATTTATAGGTTTAGTATTAAGGTAGCAGAAGGACATTGGGCCTCCACTCAAGTACTCCCTCAACACAAGAATACTTTCTTCTAGTAAATTGGCAATCTATGATGCTCACCTTCCCGACACAACCGCTGAAGACAAAGCGGGTGAATAAGCAAATGTGGTGAAGAAAGCTGATGGTGCCCGGCTATCAAAAGATATAGCGTCTGGGGTCTTAAAAGCTTGAAGGTAAACAAGCGGCCATCTAGCTCAGAAGCAACAAAGCCCACATGGAACAACATATCAGCCTGTGTGATCATGAGGTGTCGAAGGGATCACTGAAGACAAATGGGTGCATAAGCAAATGTGGTGAAGAAAGCTGATGGTGCCCGCCTATCAAAAAGTATAGCATCTGGGGTCTTAAAGGCTTGAAGGTAATCAAGGGGCCATCAAACTCAGAAGCAACAAAACCCACATGGAAGAAGCACACCAGCCTATGCAATCTCGAGGTGTCGAAGGGATCAGGTATAAGGCATCATCAGAACAAAAATCTTACCATAGTGAATGATGGGGGGAGTGCGGAGTGGAGACCCAAAGTCCATTAGGCCACTGGAGATCCCCTTGCAGAGGGGTCTCAGGGAGGAGATGAGCCAGTCAGGGTGTGATGTAGCAACGATGAAAAATACAACTTTCTTCAAGTTCCTAAATGTTTCCTCCCCACTCCCACTATCATGACTCGAATTCGACCTTGCAAGTCTGGCTAGACCGGAGGATGTACACTGGTACAGATAGCAACTGGAAATACAGGGAATCCAGGGCGGATGATCCCTACAGGACCAGTGGTGTGAGTGGCGAAACAGGGAGGGTAGAGGGAGAGTGGGTAGAAACGAGGGAACCGATTACAAGGAACTATATGTGACCTCCTCCCTGGGGGACGGACAACCGAAAAGTGGGTGAAGGGAGACATCGGGCAGGGCAAGATATGACAAAATACCAATTTATAAACTGTCAAGGGCTCATGAGGGAGGGGGGAGCGGGGAGGGAGGGGAAAAATGAGGACCTAATGCCGGGGGCTTAAGTGGAGAGGAAATGTTTTGAGAATGATGAGGCCAATGAATGTACAAATGCGCTTTACACAATTGATGCATGTATGGATTGTGATGAGTTGTATGAGCTGCTAATAAAATCATTAAGAAAAAAAACCAAAACATCCCCCTGGGGCATAAGGTAATTCTATTGATAGTGGCATTAATTTAGTCAATGGTATGGAATTTAAAACACTTTTGAGAAAAGGAAATTATACATTTATAGACTGGCTTTTCAGACCCTAATATATGAATAGTTACCTTGTACAGATTAAACTCTAAAGTGACTGGGCACTATTTTTGCAAACAATGGGGGTTTGTTATACACAAAAACCTTCAATAACACTCATTCACAAAGGCAGAATCTTGCCTACCAGACTAATACATGTCATAAGAGCAAAGAGAGCATTAAACTAATAAATATATGGCAGTCCCAGGTCACCATTCAGTAGGCACCCTCAAAGAAGGAGATCTGAACCCAAATTCAGCAACCACCAATTTTAAAACCTTGAGATAGCAGTCATCTGTGTCTTCTCACACTAGGGCATTTCCACTTTAAATTCCACCGAGTATGTCCATTCCTTCAACGTGCTACAGTTGAGTTTGAGGTAAAGCCCAGTTAGCTTATGGGGTTTCCACTTTGAATCCTTCTGGAGCGGCCTATGAAGGACCTGGTGCACCCAAAAGGAGAGTCTGAATCCCAGTAGTCTATAGCGCATGGCCCAGGTCATGAAGAGTTGGATAGACGCTAGGTCCAGTTAGGACCTAGTACTGTGAGTCCAAAGTTCCCCAAGGAGGCTAAGACGAGTATATTGCTGACTGTGTCTGCAGCTGTCAATGCAGAGGCGGGTCTCCACTTGTTCTGTTTGGATAAACTGTTTTTGGTACATGTGTGAACTGGAACCCTGGGAGAAGCACTTTGTTAGTTATCTTCATATAGTTAATGAATGTGTATTGTACTCTGATGGGGGCTTTTAGGCTTCAAAATTTTGAAATCCCTAAATGATAGACCATAAACCCTCACACTCACATTTTACAATGGGCGTACTCTTAAGATATGAGATTTTGTCCCCCTGGTTGATTAAAAAAGCATACAGGTAGTCTCTGACTTGCAACATATTTGATTGGCCAGGAATCCCACTTACAATGATCTGTCTGTTTTGGTTTTTCTGTCTTAACATTAGTAGTGAGGAGCCCTGGTGGCATAGTGGCTACACATTGATCTGCAAGCCTCAAGGTCAGCAGTTTGAAACCACCAACTGCCCCTCAGGAGAAGGACAGGGCTTTCTGTGCCACTAACGAGTTCTAGTCTCAGAAGCCCACAGGAACAGTTCTATCTTGTGCTGTAGGATCACCGGGAGTCAGCATCGACTTGATCGCAGTGAGGTTTTGGATGATTAGTAATATGTACTGAGTACAATGCTGTAAGGTATCATTTGCTGATTCTCATTCACGGCTGTTTCATGTCATGATTTATATAGACATCGGTAATCAAGGGCAATACAAATAAAACAAAACAATAAAGAAGGTATTCAACTTGTGTCAGAACCAGCTTACAGCAAAGCCTTCAGAGAGAAGGCCTCAAAGCAGACACCAGGGCCGCTCGCCTCATGTTCATGCCTCTCTGCCACTCTAACTCACCAACAAGAAAGTAGAAGCAAACAAACTATTTTAACTATGAAAGGTGACCTAAAGAAAAATCATTTCAAAACTGAGTTGGTTGCAGCAAAATTCATTAGCCTCCTCCAGGATGAAAGCTGATGTCTGGGTGACATTCCAAGGTTACAATGCTTGTCAGCCCAACAACTTGCAGACTGTACATGATGGGGAATCTTTGGGGTTTGGCTTCAAAGGAAAGAGGATGTAAAAATGGCCCTGATGGATGTTCTGAGGTTGTTTGATCTAAATCCAGAGAAAATAGCAGCTATCATAGCTGATGGAGTACCCGCTATGACTGGGAAGATGAATAGTACGGGAGGGAAAAAAAATTAAAGTCAGAAAAGCTGGTGCCAGATATTTTATCCTATCTTTTTATTTTCTTTTTTTACAAACCAAGCTTGACAACTTGGAAATCCCTTTGTGCAGTTTATAAAATAATGAATTTTAAATGAAGGCTTGGATTCACCAACAGACCAAGCAATTATGCAAACAATTTCTGTTCCCCAACATGACTCTGTCATTGCATTTTCAAGTCAAATCACCGCCAGGTGGAACAGCGACACCCATGATGCGTACCTTGGAGGCGTTAGCTATCGGACGGGGTGGGCTGCCAGTTGCTTGACGTTCAATGACATGAAAGGCACCCTGTGTTGTTGTTTTTTTTAATCATTTTATTAGGGGCTCATACAACTCTTATCACAATCCATACACACATCAATTGTGTAAAGCGCGTTTGT
>NW_022103908.1:24934418-24936359 GCF_000313985.2 Echinops telfairi | reverse complement strand
GCTTCTGAGCTAGATGGCCACTTGTTTACCTTCAAGCTTTTAAGACCCCAGATGCTATATCTTTTGATAACCGGGCACCATCAGCTTTCTTCACCACATTTGCTTATTCACCCGCTTTGTCTTCAGCGGTTGTGTCGGGAAGGCACCCTGTGTTCTATGGCCTCTTCTGATGTACACCCAGGTGAGAGTCAGCTGAAGATGAAAGTGCTGTGGGATAATCCGTATTCTGACATCATTTCTCCTTTGCTTACTGGTGCTTCCCCCCTGATTTCCTTACCTTGCCTGTTTCTTCCTCTAATTTTTTAAAAACACATGCACACACCTAGTTCTTTAAGGCTGTAATTAATCGTGTGGATTCTTCTAGGAATCTCTTTTAAGTGCTTACTTGTGTGAATGTAGCTCTGTCTTGAGTTTACAAGCTTTTATTGCACAGTGTATAATGCCCCTTGTCTTCTCACCACGTGGCTGGGACTCAATAAATACTATGGACTGGCTGACACATCTCCTTCCTTTTCTCTTTGTCCCTGATGCCTCTTTTTTCTTTCAGAAATGGTGGCAATAGTCCCTCACTCCGGACTTATAAAAAGCTCTTCTCGGTTTCTAACTTTTTCTTTATGTAAGATTTACAATAAGAGTCAAAATGCAGGTGGAAGGAAACTGATATTCCTGTAGCCCTTCACTATAAAACCATTTTTTAATTGAAGTGTGACAAGTACCATAGAGAACGGAACCTTTTCCTCCCAAGAACTGTGGCTAGAAGTAACCGTTAAAAATAATAATACCTGCTGTCGGCCCTACCCACTCCACCAGCCTTGGGATTCAGGGCAGGGTTTTAATGGACGCCCCTGCTTTATCTTTCCTCCGTTACACAATGGGTCAAAAGACACTGTCTGTATTCAGTGTCTCTGTTGTTCTCTCTCAGAGCTTAAATAACAGTTTGTTCCCCTTTTGAAATAGAAGCCTAAACCACAATTATTTTTTTAACCTTACCGGAGGAAAAGTCTTGGTAGTTCAACGATGCCTGGGAATAGGGACTTTTCAGAAGACATGAAAGCATACCCTCCAACGACCTGAGCGTTGTTTGATCTCAGAGAGGCCAGGCAGTGCACCTGTCTGACTGGTCGCACCTCTAGTTCAGCTCTTGGGGATCGGGCACTAGTGGTAGGTGATTGCTGTGGGAAGATTGCTCTCGTGTCGCATCCTTCCTATGGGTCAGCCTGGTGGCAAAAGCTCCACCCAGCGTGCCAGCTCTTCTTCCCCATGTGTCCCTGCCCTCACAGCAACGGCACGCTTCCAACCCACAGTCAGCCCCATGCGGTTGGGGTACTGCTGCCATGTCACGCTTCGTTTCTTGGAGTACCCCGAGATGAAAGCCTCTGGGAACAGGTAATATGCAGAGACGCTGTCGTCGTCGTTGGGTGCCAGTGGGTTGGTTCCGACCCATAGCGACCCTCTGCACAACTGGGTGAGTGAATCACTGTCTGGCCCTGTGCCAGCCTCACGATGGTTCCTATGCCTGAGCCCGCGGCTGCAGCCGCTGTGTCCATCCACCTGGTTGGGGGCCTTCCTCCATTCAGCGCCCTTCCACTGTGCCAAACGTGAAGTCGGCCACTTGTCTGTCAGGTGGCCATACTGGGGTGGCTTGTGCATTGCTGTGATGCCAGGAGCTATGTCACTGGTCACCCAAAGTGAACAAGTTTCAGCCACCTTATGAAGAAAACCTTATGTGTAACTTGGAAACATTTTCAAATACAGAAAGATTGTGGCCCATAAACAATTCATGGAGCATTCACATAACCAGCTCTGGGGTTATTGCTCTCCTTGTCTCCGTGCTGAGAGGTGTCTGTCTGGCTGCTCCTGATAAAGCATCTGTAACCCCCAATGTAAGCACAGGCGTTCTTTTACCTGTGTCCAGGCACTGAGGACGCTGCCCCCGCCCCC
>NW_022103908.1:24918400-24934270 GCF_000313985.2 Echinops telfairi | reverse complement strand
GGGGAGGGGGGGGCAGATAGACTCCATGCGACGATCGTCGACAAGCACAGGAATGCCAATGATTGCTAACAGTCACTCAAAAGTAGAAGAGAGGTCCATGGCCAGGACCCCTAGTTCAACTTTTAACCTTCAGAACTGTGAAAAAATAAACTCTGTTCTGGAAAGCTATTGACTTCCTAGAAATTAACCTAGAGACACAAGGGTCTCTTTCTCCTTCGGCCGAGAAAGTCAGGTGCTGGGGTTAGAAATCAAGCCCGGTGCACTAAATGGTAACTATTATGCTCAGGCCACTGGTAGCCTCAGCTACTTGGAGGCACTCTATCACCTTGTATGGTTGAAGCATCTAGAATATGCTATGTAATATATGTTCTATAATAGTGTTGATTTTGACTTCCATCTCTTAAGAGCCTTACAACTTCCTTTAGATTCCAGAAATGGGGAGGATTGATTGTTATCACAGTCTCACTGCATCCTTTATACCCTGACTCAGTGCCCTGGAGCTGATTCTGACTCACAGCGACCCTAGAAGACAGGGTAGAATTGCTCCTGTGGGCTTCTGAGACTGTAACTTTTTTTGTTTAACAATTCTATTGGCACTTCATTCACATATCATATAATTAAACAGCTCAATCATAAAGAACAGTTGTACAATCATTATCACAGGCAACTTTAGAACAGTTTTTCTTCCTTGTCCTCATAGTTGTTTGTGAGATTTCTAGACCCCCTTTCAATAAACAGCCACTCCACCTGGGGTCCCACCCAAGGTCCCACGACCACCCTTCCCACAGTCTCCGGGTGGCCATCCTTTGCTTCCTCTCCCATCAGGGTATTCCAGTCCTATGTTCAAGGGTACAGGTCATTTTGAGGTAAGGCACAGTTTGTTCAGTTGGGCTTTCACGTCAAGTCCCTCGGGTGTGGCCCTTGAGGGTTTTCATGTTCCCTGGAAGGCCAGCATCTAAATCATCAGAGTGCTTAGTCCATGGCATGAGTCACCAAGGGTTAGGTAGACACATATTCAAAGTCTCTACTCAGGAACATAAAATCGGGTTTATTCTCCCCTTTGTTTCCCTGCACTTACTGTCTAGCACCTCTTCCAGATGTGAGATTGCTCCTCCCCATTTAGGAACCATACCCATCAACAGAAATATCAGTGCCTCTTCTGAAATGTAGATGTTCCCTCCCCCTGGTCGTAACTTGATTTTCCAGGAAGGCTCTCCTCTCCTTCCTGTGGAGGGCCTGTCAACTTGTAGCAGCCTTGCCTCACTGTTGCACAGCATCAAGTGGACGGTCAGCTCTTTCCCCCTTCTTGAAGGAGCGGCCCCAGTCAATGTGAGCTCTCCTCTTTTGAGGTGGTTCTTATGAAGTTGACATAAGGGGGACATCCTTAACTTTTAGTTTGTTTGTGATTATATTTATTTATTTAATCATTTTCTTGGGGGCTCATACAATGCTTATCACGATCCATACATCCATCCATTGTGCCAAGCACATTTGCACATTTTTTGCCATCATTATTCTCAAAACATCTGCTTTCTACTTTTAAGAAAGATTAACTATCGCAAAGAGTTTTTACTGGGAACACATGGTTCATGGTCAGTAGACAGATATTCTATGACTTTTGGAATTGGTCTCTGAGATGTGTTTAATTGGTATATCTCCTTAAAGTAATGGCCTAAGACAATGTTTGTCCTTTTGTGATTGACTAACTTCACTCGACATAGTGGTTTCACATAGCCGTGAGATGTTTCATCACTGTTTTCGAGGGATGCATAGTATTCCATTAGGTGTATGTTGCATAGTTTCTTTATCCATTCTTCCATGTTTGGACAGTTGGGCTACTTCCAGTTTCTTGCTATTGTGAACTGTGCTGCTATAGACATGGGATAACATACATCCACTCATGTTGTATGAGGCTGTAACTCTTCATGGGAGTAGAAAGTTTCCTCTTTTCCCCAAGGAGCAGCTGGTGGTTTCAAACTTGTGACCTTGAGGTTAGCAACCCAACGTTTCACCTCTACCCCACATCCATATTAACTTGACTGCTTTCTCCACCCAAATTATCTGCATATAGAGATATGAAAAGCTTTCTTCCTTCCAAGCAATGACTATAACACTAAAGAGCAATCGAGCCAGCATAAGTAACCCTTTGATATTTCTGTTGGGGAATTATCCAGGGCATGCTAATTATTCAGGTAATTTTTGTCTCCCAGGAGGACAGGCAGTTATTTTGGCAGTTTATTTCACTGTTACCGATAACGTTTACATTGTCAATTAATGGGCATACACCAGGTAATAGTCATGAGCTCTCAAGGGAGAATCTCAAAGGTGTTTGCACACGTTCTTTAGGGAAGCATATGGTCAGATCCTCCACTTCATCACCAGGTCAATCTGCAGGTGCTCTTTAGTACGGTATGTTCTTCATGCATCAGTGCAATTTCCAGCTCCGTCGCGTTTGTTTTCCCCATGGTGCTTCAGCGTTGCTGAAGCCACTGATGATCGCCTTGCCAGGGGCTCTGATCACTCTTCTGGAGAGTCGGCATTCGGCTGGCATCTTTAATCTGCGATATTAATGTTGAACTCCATCACCGTTCAGTGGTTTTAGTGAAGTATTTACATATAGACTAGCATCGTGTTGGAATGGTGCATTGAAAACTGCCCACTCCTAATTGGAACTGTAAAGTTTACCACAGCTGCACACCGTGGATGTGATTGCTGGTCTAAAGTGGCCTTGAGATCTGCTCTCGAAAAATAAATGAGATGTGTTTTTTGCAGCCCCTGTGTCTCCTCACCCTGCAGCCCCTGTTAATGATTGGTGGTGACAGTGTTCAGAGAACTGTTCTTTACAACCTCACACACTTTTAAGAAAGATTAACTATCTCAAAGAGTTTTTACTGGGAATCACATTTAAAATTAATGAACTAATTAGTTAAGAAATGTATTACTTTATTATGGAAAGAGAAACCTCGCACTGTAATGAGAGTATGAATTGCACGAGTGTCCTCGCATTTTATGGCACCGGGGGCAGGGGGACTCGTTAAGGGACAGTTGGATGGCCCTTATTAATTACCTGACTTAAAGATCACCTCGCCCTGGGAGAAAGATGGCTATCAATCAGGACTTGAGCTGTTCAGAAGGATGAAAGGGCGAAAAGAGGAAAGAAAAGGGAGCATCTTCTTGCGGTGTTGTTAGATGACCTTGTGCCCTGGTATGTTTAAATTGCTTACTTCCTATAACTCTATAAACTTCTGTGTTTTCATTTGCCGGATTAGATTGAAGTGTCAACTATATTTGATGAATGGCATTGGTAATATATGTTCATGTTCGTCTTTGCTCTTTCTGCTTTTATTTATATATAGTCAGTATAATTCATTTCTCCTGAAAAAGCTTTCAGCAAGAAAAGATTTTTTAAAGTACAAATACTTTTTAACAGGGCTCTGAGGTTTGTGATGATCAAATCACTCATCTTTCCCTCTCCTTTCTCCTTCCCCTCCTTGCTTATTTTTCGTTTAAATCTAAGGATCGAAAGACAACACAGGAAAGTTCAAAGGTTGTCGCTAAACCAATGACAAGTTTAAGATTGTAGGCAAGTGTGCCACTTGATCTTTGTGTATTTTAGTGGAATGATAAAAATTATGAGCAATTATCTGGGTAATTTCATTTTAAAATGTTATTCTTCTCTATGTGAACACCTGATTCTCTTGCTTGGCAGGCCGAGCATATGATTGTGGCTTTATTGAGATTCTGAATGACTGGGAGGAATTTGTTCATCCCTAAGGAGGGTGCTGTTGGGAAGGAAATCTCCGATAACCTTGAGGTTAAATGGAGCACCTTGCCAAATGGGTGGTCAGCTATTCACTCTGGTTTTTTACTCTCATCAAAACATTCTGTTTACATCAATGGCCCTGTTGACCTCTTTCAAAGCTAAGGATCAATAGGAGGGAAAAGGACGCAGGGATAGAAATAGCAACATCAGCACAATGGGAATATGGAAACTACTTAGCACCATAATCCAAACTCCTAGCCAGTGTCACCCAGTTGGTGTCTACTCATAGTGACCCAACAGAACAGAGTAAATCTGCTAGGAGGGTCTCCAAGGCTTTCATCTCTATTGGAGCAAATAGTCACACCTTTTCTTTCCCTACAGAGTGACTGTGTTAGTCAGGGTAGACTAGAGAAACAAATCCAGGGAGGCTCATATGTATATAAGAAAGAATTATATACAAGAGCAGTTGAATATTGAGAAAACATCCCAGCCCAGTCCAGATCAAGTCCACAAGTCCGATATTGACCCTTATGTCTGATGCCAATCTTTAAAGTCCTCTTCAGACTCATGAAACACATGAATGCAGGAAGATCACAGGCCAGTGGGTGGGAAGTCCTGTGGATCCAGTGGTGTTGTAAGCATCTCAGCGCTGGCAGATGTCTCCCCGTGGCTCCTTCAGCTCCAGGGCTCAAGTGTAGCTCCATGTATCTTGTCTGCAGGAAATGTCTTGCAGGAGTGAGCGAGTGTCCCACCTCCAGTGAACTATTTATCTCCTTTTAGCACCTCCAAATGAGGTCATCAAGCTGCAACCTGATTGACAGGCTAGCCTCCACCCCTCCACAAGTTGACACCAGAGTATGTAACTACCATAGTTACTAATAGGGTTGTACTGCGGATTTTCACTTAGCGGCTGAGTGCTTTAACCATTAAGCCACTAGGGCTCCTTTCCTAGCACAAAATCCACTGCTATTGAGTTAATTCTGATTCATAGCAGCCCTATATGGAGTTTCTGAGGCTGTAAATCTTTATGAGAGCAGAAAGCCTCATTGTTCTCCATCAGAGAGGCTGGTGGGTTTGAACTGCTAAACTTACAGCCCAATGTGTAACCCTTTGTACTCCGAGGGCTCCTCTCACTTTTTCTTTTTAAAGCACAATAGTGTCCAGGAACTGGGAGAGAGGAAAGCCTAACCCATTAAGTTTTGGTTCCCGGTGACCCCATGTGTTACAGAGTAGAAATACTTCACAGATTCTCTTACAGTACTCTGTACAGTCCCCAGACCTTCCTTATGAGGAGGAGCTGAAGTGCTTTCAAACTTTTAGGTTTAAACTGAGTCTCTGTTTTGTTCTTTCTTTTCTTTTCTTTTTCCCTTCCATTCTTCTAGCCTGAACTGTATCTCTCTTCCATGTCTCTTTTCATGAATTTGGCAAGAATTTCTGCTGCTAATTGCTGCCCATGGTCTTTTCAGTGTTCATTCAACGACTGTCGAGACAAAAAAAAATCTGGTAAGATTCCCAGTACAATCACAGAAAAAAAATCTGGCAAAATTCCCAATTCAATCACAGAAAAAAAATCTGGTAATATTCTCAGTTCAATCACAGAAAGATTAGCATGCCTTGCATCCCCACAGAAATGAAGAATACCACTTCTGACTTTCCTGGGTCAGGAGAGCCTATATTTCCAGTTCCTTACCAAGGCTTCCAGGGATGGGGAGCCTTTTTTCTGTCAAAAGTCATCTGGATATTTGTAACATCCTTCTCAGGCCATACTGGTCAAATATTTAATAAACTCAGCCCTAATGTGAGGGCACAGAGGAGCCCTGGTGGCGTAGTGGTTACCTGTTGGGCAAGGTCAGCAGTTCAAAACTACCAGCTGCTTCCCGGGAGGAAAACGGATGGGATTTTTTACTCTTGCTAAAAGTGATGGTCTCCGAAAATCAAAGGGAGAGTTCTCTTCAACCCTGCTCAATACGGTCACTATGAGTTAGCGTCAACTAGAAAGGAGTATGTTTTTTGTTTTCTGCTTTTCATGTGATGGATGGGACTGTTTCTCACAAGTGACCATGTGATATTAGCAGATATTGACAGTCTAAGGTGTGAGGGCAGATGCTCCTTATCCCTGGGCCTTTGACCCCCACTTCTCTAGGACCCGGGAAACAGAAAAGGATGACGCATGACGCTGCTGTTTTGGAAGAAATTGTTCTGATATCAGAGAGTCAAATAAGTTGAATTTTTAAAAATGAAGAAGACATAAAACTAGCAAATTATAGTCTTACATGACTGAACACTAGCTATTAGCTTGTGAATTAAAAGAAGTTGGATTTCATTCCTCATGAATATGTGGATGATAATGAGATCAATAGGTTTTAATTTTCATATCATTGACAGTATAAATGCCCTTTAAGGGAAATAAACAATAGACAGAACAAAAACTGAAGTTTTGCTTTGTCTTCTTTTTTAGGTAAAGGTTTCCAAATTATGCAACTCACATGCACAGTGAGTTGGAGCAAATCCTACCATTGCTCATTCTTGTATTATTACTCTCCTATCAGTCAGGAGTTACCATTCCTTTTTCTTTGAGAAAATAGGATGGTAACATATGGGCTAGCATGAAAGTGAAGTTGATTTTAAATTAGGTAACATACAACCACACAAGCAATCATTTAAGAGAGGGATTTAAACATTGTAAACATATAATAAGGTTTATGTCCCTGGCATCTCAACTGTAGCACAACCTAAATGGATTTTATCTCCTTACACCCGGCCCAAACTGCTTCTACTGTCCTAATTTCTCCACCCATCCTGCCTCCTCTTTTATTCTTCCAGTTTTCCCAGTTAGTCAAGCCAAAACTTTGGGATATTCCTTGACCCCATGTCCAGTCCTTGAGCATATTCTATTATTTCTAGCCTTAAAATATACCTCAAAGTTAATTCAACATTCCACCAATGTAATGTATGTAGGGCAAGTGCCTAAAGTCCTCCTCACTTTCAGCAAGCAAGACTGTCATCTGCGTATCACAATCTGTGATATGTGATACGCAGATTGTGATTAGCCTTCCTCCAATCCTAATACCACATTCTATTTATGATTCAGTTTCTCTGATTATTTGCTCAGGCTACAGATTGAATAAGTAAAGCGAGAGGATGCAGCCCTGACACACACCTTCCCTGATTTTAAACCTTGCAGCATCACTTTGTTCTCTTCTCACAACTGCCTCTTGCTCTGTGCACAGGTTCCACATGAACACGGGAGACCCCTATTTGTACCCATTCCAAAGAAAAGTAACCCAAGAGCATGCTCAAACTAAAGAACAGTATCACTGTTAGCATGCAAGTAGAATTTTACTGAAGATCATCCAGCAAGGGTTTCGGCAATACGTGGACAGGGAGCTGCCAGAGGTTCAGACCAGATCTGAAGAGAATGTGGTACAAGGGATATCATTGCTGATATCAGATGAATCTTGGCTGAAAGCAGAAAAAACCAGAAAGATGTTTGCTGTGTTTTATTGACTATACCAAAGCATTTGACTGTGTGGATCATAAAAAAACTATAGATAGCCTTGATAAGAATGGGAATTCCAGAAATGACATTTTATAGCTTACCCCAAGTAAGCCCATAAGGAGTCTTCTAGTGTTAGGCTGAACATTATGATATCCCATTTTGACCTATGCAAAGGTTCATATTTCATCTGGTTCATCTTAATGATAGCTATATTTCTCTTCTCCTTCTTACCTTTTGTTGCTTTTTGTCTTGCATCTTTTAAATATCTGATTTGAATTTCTAATAGTCACCTGATATTTCTCAACATGCTGCCAAAGCAAAGACCTAGAACATCCACTAAATTTAATGCCCCATGGTCCAGTGTTTTAGTCATGATCCATCTGAGAGCTCTTCTATACAGACCAGTCATATTAAATAAGCAATAAAATATCATGGGAGGCAGCTGCATATCAGGATGTATATGTACCCTTAATTCTCCTATTAATCTCCTTTGAATATTTTTGGAGAATCAGGACCTGTGTCCCAATTGACCAAAGTACAGCTCCAACTCACCAGCTCTGGGCTGGTGTATTCTTCTGCATGCCTTTGAGGAGCTGGCCCCCAGGTAGGCACTGTTACTCTGGATTGCTGGGAAATTAGCAATTGGGCTTTTTGAGACAGATTGATTATTTGATTCCCTGGGAACATGTCCAGTTTCGGAAAGAGCACCCTCTAGATAATCCCTGAGTGAATGGGTGCGTTTATGAGCCCTCTGACCGCTCTTTCTGTTAGCTTGTGAGGGTGGGAAGTTAAGGAGAGAAAACAGACACAGAAAGAGGCAACACATGAACTGTGGGCTGTCCTCCCTCTCTCCTTGACCTTGAGCAGAGGTGCCAGTCCCATGCCCAGAGCAGGTACCCATTTCAGTTATAGAACATAAAGGCTGTACTTCAAGAGTTTCTCAGCCTGGTACCTACCAGTTGCACCAGCTCCTCAAACTATGGACCACCTGGGCTTTATTTTTCCATCATAAGACAAATACAATAGCTCTAATACATTTCTGCCCTTAATACTACTCCTGTACTTTTCTTATCACCTTTAAGCAATAAGTAAGGGGGAAATTCCCTGCAACAAGGAATGAGAGGGAAACAGCTCTTTACTGATAGTGCAGATCATCTTTTTTTCTGACTAACAGGTCACTGGCGACAGACTGAGTAGCAATTTGTTGTTTTTGTTTGGTGGTTTATGTTTTTACAAACAGCTTTAGTGAGGTAAAATTCACATACCATATAATCCACCCAGTTGAAGTGCTTATCCTTTCATGGATATGGCAGCTCTCAACACAATCATGGTCATCACCATAAAGAAGGAACTCTAGACCCTCTAGCTACCTTTCCCTAAACAGACCCCATGTTTTCTTTCCCCCCACAATCTAAGCAACCATTGATCTATATTCAGTGTCTAGATGTGCCTATCCTGAACGTTTGTGTGTAGTCTGTGGTCTTTTGCAACTGGCTTCTTTCACTCAACATAATGTTTTCAATGCTCAGCTGTGTTATAGCATGTATCAGTACTTTATTCTTTTTGTGGCCAAATAATATTCCACTGTATGAACACATCAGAGGGGCCTTGGTGACGTAGTGGTTACGAGGTGGCCTGCCAGCTGTGCGCTCAGCAGTTCTAAGTCACCAGCTGCTCCATGGAAGAAAGTCAGGTCTTTCTGCTCCCATCAGGAGTTGGTCTTGGAAGCCCACAGGGGCAGCTCTGCCCGTCCGAGAGGTCTCTATGAGTCGGCATCAATTCAATGGTAGTGCATTTGGTATGAGCACATCACATTTTGCTTATTCATTAATATGTTGCTGGTCTTCTTGGGCTATTACGAATAATGCTGCTATAAGCATTCATGTACAAGTTTCTCTGTGGACATGTATTTTCATTTCTATTGAGTATACATCTAGGAATGGAATTACTTGGTCTATGTTTAATACCTTACAGGACTGCACCAATATTTTCCTAAGTAGCTATACCATGTTACATTCATACCAGCAATGAATGAGTGTTCCAATACTTGCCAACACTTGATGTTACCCGATGGATGGACTGATGCTGGGTAGTCAAGTGGATAGGAAATATTGAACTATGGTTTTAATTTGCATGTTCCTAATAACTAATTATTTTGACCTTCTTTTAATGTGATTATTGGCCATTTGTAACTTTCTTGAAAAAAGTCTATTTGATTAAAGAAAGGCATACATATTTTTTTTAAAAAGTCTATTTGGAAACTTTGCCAGTTTTAAAACTGGAATGTTTATTTTATTATTGGGCTGTCTTGAGTTCTTTATATAGTCTAGATACAAGTTTCTTGTAAGATTTTTGATTTGCAAATATGTTTTTCCCTCAATGTGGGTTGTGATTTCACTTTCTTAAATGTGTCCTTTGAAGTACAAAACTTTAATTTGGTGAAGCACAATTTGCTGTTGATTTCATATGTGTGTTAGGCTGGGTTGACTAGAGAAACAAATCCAGAGACACTCATATATATATATAAGAAAGAGCTTTATATTAAAGAATAATTTTATATTAAGAAAACATCCTAGCCCAGTCCCGAACAAGTCCATAAGTCCAATATTAGTCCGTAGTCCAATACAAGCCCACAAATACTCTTCAGACTCACGCAGTACACGCAATGATGCAAAATGCAGGAAGAACACGGGCCAGTGGGTGCAAAGTCTTGTGGCTCTGGTGGCAGTGGAAACATCTCCAGGGCTCTTGCTGATCTCACCATATCTGGCTCCACGTGGTTTGTTAACAGGAAGGTGAAGCAGAGAGACAGGGGTGCCCGCCTCCAGAGAGTCATTGATCTTGGTAGCCCTCTCAAGCTGCCACCTGAGTGACAGCCTAAACTCCACCCACATGTTTCTACAGGAGCCAAGTTGGCATGTAAGTCCCCCCCCCCCAAATCTTAGGCCATGAAGATTTTTCTTACATTTTCTTTAGAGTCTTATATTTTTAATTTTGACACTTAGGTCTTTGATCCATATTTAGTGGATTTTTGCATATGGAGTGAGATAAGTGTTCAACTTTTGCCTATGGAAATTTAATTGTCCCAATACAATTTGTTGAAAAGATTATTCCCTTCTCATTAAATGGTCTGGTACCTTTGTCAAAAATCAGTATACCACAGACATATCTGTTTATTTCTTGACTCCCAGATTTTGTCCATTGATTTATATATCTACCCTTATGCCTGTATCTAATTTTAATGACCTTTTCTTATATTGTTTTGAAAATGTGAGTCTTCTTTCTATAATCTCCCTTTTCAGAATTATTTTGGCTATTTTAGGTCCGTGGAAGCTCCATATGAATTGTGAATCAATTCATCAATTTTAAGAAGGAAGTCAATTGGAATTCTGATGGAATTTTTGTTGAATCTGTGGAACAGTTTGAGGAGTTGTTTGAACTGACTTTTTAAAAACTTTTAATTCAAGACTCATAAGAAACGGCATCTTGAGGGTGGGGTGAAAAAGTGGAACTGATTACAAGGATCTACCTCCTTACAAGGATATAACCTTCTCCCTAGGGGACGGACAACAGAAAAGTGGGTGAAGGGAGACATTGGACAGTGTAAGATATGACAAAATAATAATTTATAAATTATCAAGGGTTCACGAGGGAGAGGGGCGCGGGGAGGGAGAGGGGAAAATGAGGAGCTGATGCCAGGGGCTTAAGTAGAGAGCAAATGTTTTGAGAATGATGAGGATAATGAATGTACAAATGTGCTTTACACAATGGATGGATGTATGGATTGTGATGAGTTGTATGAGCCCCTAATAAAATGATTTTAAAAACCTGCATCTCAATTCCTTTGTATCTTTTATCCATCTTAGCTGAATGTGTTAGGCTGGTTGGCAGTAGCTCTGACAGTAAGCAGGGTCAGCCAGCAGGAAGGTGAAGGCAGAGAGAGAAGGGAGGACCCCGGGCCCTCCTATGAGAAGGCCACAGTAAGAAGGAGGCACCATCAGGCTGTGACTTGATTGACAGGTTGAATACCACCCCTATACTTCTATATATCTTCAAGTTGACATGAAATGATGTAACTACCACACTCAGTGATATATCTTGCATAATCACAGTATATTATTAAAACCAGGATATTGATATTGATACAATACTATTAGTAGACAGAAGGATCCAGGTTGTTTTCCAGGAGAAAGGTAGAACTTCCATCTTAGATTACATTAACCTAGAGCAGCAGTTCTCAATCTGTGGGTCGCAACCCCTTTGGGGATTGGACGGCCCTTTCACAGGGGTCGCCCAATTCATAACAGTAGCAAAATTACAGTTATGAAGTACAACAAAAATAATTTTATGGTTGGGGGGGTCACCACCACATGAGGAACTGTATTAAAAGGTCACAGCACTAGGAAGGTTGAGAACAACTGGCTTAGAATGAAACAAAACACCTTCGAGAGAACAGTAGCCTCTGTTTACATTTTCCTCTTTTTCTGATTGATGAACTATGATCATAAAGAGAGAGATGGTTGGCTGATGAGTAAGTAGGTGGGCTTCAATCCCGTCGAGCTCTCCAGTTTTACCTCTCCCTGGGGGTTCACATTTGCTGGGGTCTCAGGTTTCTGCTAATCTCCGAGATACATGACTTTCAAATCAACACACACGCGCAAACTGCCAATCCCCAGTGCTTAGCTACAGCCACAGCGTCTCATCTGCTGATTGTTAGTAAGAAGACAGTGTGGGCTCGGGTGAAACGTGCTTCCATCTCTTTGCATCACATCCTGCAGTTTCATCATTTCCTTCTCCTAGCCACCCATCTCAAGGTTGATTACCACAGTCTATACCACCCACAAATGTGCTTTTCCATGTGAATTGGCTACAGATGGAGTTGGGGGATGAAATGGTGCTTTCAGGATGGGTCAAACCCACACTATCTATTTTCCTGTCTTTTTCACCTATATATGACATTAAGGCTTAATACATTCACATATATTTCAGACCTTGGAGTCCAAAGTCCTGCGTATACCAGCTGTTTTGAAGAACTGTTCCAGGACTCCCTGTAGATTAACCAGAGACACGAGGGAGCTCCCTGATACAAGTGACTAAAGACATTTGATAAATCCATGCTTCCTGGCACTGTGCTGAGCCTAAGTCTCCTTTCTAACCAAGGGAAATAAATATGCTTATTATTCCTCATCAGACAAGTAAGTTTTCTTGTGTAGATGATAAAACCTTTCTTGATACACCATGTTTTTGGTAAAAACCAAATCGACAGCATGTTTCTGGTATATGGTAAGCTAAAAGAGGAGACAAATTGACCTCACCCTCAAACAGGGTTTATTCCAAAAGACTGTAGTAATTAGAATAGAAATTATACTCATTTCCCCCTAAATATAGTTTTAAGAGATCAAGTTATTCAGGAAGAGCCAATATATTATTGCTAAGACATAACTTCATGCATATATAAGCCAACCAACCCTCCCCATAAGTAGTCTGAATCCACACAGAGACACTAAAGTTGAAAGACGTGGTGAGCTGCTTCCACAAAAAATTACTGCCATGAAAGCCTCATGAGGGAGTTCTGTTCTGTCACAAGTGGTTGCAATGACGCAATAGCACCCAACAAAAACAGCAGCAGCAATAATCATTATGAAAGTGGATTTCTAGGCCTTTCTCCAACAGCACCACTGGGTAGACTTGAACTGTCATTCTTTTGGATTCGTAACCTAGCACAGACCCGAAATGACCTATATTCTAGGTCTGAGAGGGATTGACACAGAGGTTGCAATAATGGGCTCATCACAGAAACAATTGTGATTCTGCTCTGTCATGGTTAGGACACATCTGAGAATCAACTTTTGCAAGCATTGGTATATTTTGGAAAACTGGAGATTAATGAATCTAATTTTTTGGCCAGAGTAGGTAGTGAAAAATATTTATGAGAGAAAGTTTGTAAACCACATGGGAGATTGAAGGATACTTCAATGACCGATGAAATATTTAAGATTCTAGATTACAATCTTGCACATCTTTGGGAACAGATTTAAAAAAAGGATAAATATAATAAATATTTCTTAGAGTTTACCCAGGTCCTAGAATCTGTGATAATGACTAATGCTTCTTTTAGCTTTCCTTTTAATTTTAGCTATTCTTCCCCTACTCACTCCACTCTCTAGTGACAATCTTGCCTCCCAATTAATTAATCAATCAGAGCTTTGAAGCCAATGAGCCTGGTATTTCTTCAACCCTTTGTCTATAAACTATTTGCATTCACACCTGTATTCATTTTTTCTCAACCCGTATTTGGGACTTAGATGTTTCTTTCTCTTGATTAAGTCCAACTTCCCTATCTGTCCCTTGAGCCCGCCACCTCTTGCCTCCTCCAGAAACGTGTCTTCATCTGCCCCTCCGAGGATTAAGAATCAATGCAAAACTGTCGAAGCTAAACACAAGATTCTGGAAGAAAAATTTTTTCTGACATTTGGCTTGCCTTTTTCCATCAATTAGTCTACAGTAGAATTATATCTAAATTTTTTATCCTTGGGTCAACGATATACTGAGAGAGGTTGAAGTACATACAAATATCCATATTGCATTGATAATTTGGGGAAGGGATTTTTAAAAAATGCACAAATTTGGTACCTATAGAAAAACAATTCAAAACAATATTTTTAAAAGAATATAACTCAAACACCCTTATTGATTTAAGAATTCAGTTTTATCTTATTTAAACAGCTGTTTGGTTTTTTTTTACAATAGTACACATACAAATATATTCTTAAACTAGTATTTCAGTAACTTACACTAATTACATTGGGCTAATTTTTGAATGTCATGTATTGAATTATGTCCCCTCCAAATATGTGTCAAGTTCAACAGCTTGAGACATGATGTCCCCTTGCTGGAGGATACTGTGACAGAGGATAATACTGGGGACACACAGTAGGGTCTGAACCCTCCATAGTGGGGTGAACCAAGAAGGAAACATAACAGATCAGCAACAGGAGCAAAGCCAAGCCACAAATCCCCTGAGGAGCCCACCAAATATACTTTAGGCTAGGAGGGCCAGTTCCCAGAATCCCCAAGGACCGACCAGGACATAGTCATAAAGGTCAGTGGGCAAACGTGGAATCATGTATGCTTTTGTGAGGATTTTTTTTTGGCAATTTATTTATTTTCCTTCTTTATTCAATCTTTTGTTTTCTTTTTCTCTTGTCTCCACTATTGTTGGTTTGCCTACCTGTATAAGATAGGCATGGGAAACAAGCCCAGGAGAAAGCAACAGGACTGACAGTTCCGGAGGGACTTGTGGGGAGGAAGAGGCCTGTGAAGGGAGTGGTGAGAAAACAATGCCAGAGACAGGGGAACAACTAGGGAATTAAAATCAACAACTAGGAGGTAATAGAGATCCCGGAGGTGTTGGAGCAACAGCAATCTAGCTGAGAGGAATTACTAAGAGGCAGAAGAGTGAGCATGATGGTGGAATAGGAGGAAGGTAAGAGGAAACAGAGGAAAGATCTAGAAAGAAAAACTATAGATAGAAATATAAACATAGGTGCGTACATATGTAAATATGTTAATTCATAAAAATAGAAGTATTGGCCTATGTACATATATTTAAATGGAAGTACATTGAGGTAGTGAAAAAACTTTGAGCCTCTGCTCAAGCCCTCCCTCAATGCAAGAATGCTTTGTTCTAACAACCTGGCATTCTGTGATGCTCACCCTCCCTGCACGATCACTGTAGACAAAAGGGGTGCACAAGCAATTGTGGTGAAGAAAACTGATAGTGCTCAACTATCAAAAGATATCAGGGCCTTGAAGTTAAACAAGTGATCATCTAACAGGAAAGCAACAAGCCCACATGGAAGAAGCACACCAGCCTGTGTGATCATCAGGTGTCAATAGGATCAGGGTGTGACTTGCATCCTCTTTTACATTACAAAATACTGAAAGGAGAGAGAAAGGAGAAAAAAGGACCTCACACCCACCAAGGAAGAACACCCGGGAAAGGAGATCATCCTTAGGACCCAAGGGCTCTGTGTTGAGATTTTTTTAAAATCATTTTATTGGGGGTTCGTACAACTCTTATCACAATCCATACATCCATGCATTGGGTCGAGCACATTTGTACACTTGTTGCCATCATCATTCTCAAAACATTTTCTTTATACTTGAGCCCTTGGTATCAGTTCCTCATTTTCCCCCTCCCTTCCCACTCTTTCTCCTTCATGAACCCTTGATAATTCATAAATTATTATTATTTTGTCATGTCTTACACTGTTATATGTCTCCTTCACCCACTTTTCTGCTGTCCATCTCCCGGGGAGGGGGTCATATATAGGTCCTTGTGATCGGTTCCCCCCCCCCCCCCCACCTTCCCCTTCCCCTCCTGGTATCGCTACTCTCATTATTGGTCCTGAGGGGTTCATCTGTCCTGGATTCCATGTGTTAAGAACTCTTATCTGTACCAGTTTACATGCTCTGGTCTAGCCAGATTTGTAAGGTAGAACTGGGATCATGGTAGTCGGGGGATGCGACTATATTTTACCTCTATAAATGCCTTTTGCCTCCTATTGCTTCCTTTATTTCTTTTTACTTTCCTCCTGTCCCACTA
>NW_022103908.1:24912045-24918212 GCF_000313985.2 Echinops telfairi | reverse complement strand
ACAGGCTGGTATGCATCTTCCATGTGGGCTTTGTTGCTTCTGAGCTAGATGGCTGCTTGTTTATCTTTAAGCCTTTAAGACCCCAGATGTTTTATCTTTTGATAGCCGGGCACCATCACCTTTCTTCACCACATTTGCTTATGCACCCATTTGTCTTCAGTGCTCGTGTCCGGAAGGTGAGCATCATGGAGTGCCAGTTCACTAGAACAGAGTATTCTTGCATTGAAGGAGTACTTGAGTGGAGGCTCAATGTCTAACTGCTACCTTAATACTAAACCTATAAACATACGCCCATAGATCTATCATCATATATAAAGATATTTACATATGTACATGCTTGTATTTAGACCTCTGTAAATGCCCTTTGCCTCTTAGTTCTTTCCTCTATTTCCTTTTACTTTCCTCTTTTCCCACCATCATGTTCAGCCTTCATTTGGGTTTCATCAATTCCTCTCGGTTACATTGCCCTTGATCAAGCCCCACCAGGCCTCTTACACCCTCCTCGACACCTATTTTGGAGTGTTGAGAACTTCTAGTGGAGTGTTGAGAACTTCTAGAGATGATTGATGCAAACAGTCATGTAGATTTCCAAGGAACACTAAGCCACAATTGTTCAAAGAAGTCAAGGACCTTCCCCAGAGACAACAGAGAGATAAAGCATTCACCTTTTGCTCCTGGTATGTGCCACTCTCATTCGCGCGTGCCAATAGATTCATGAGGCTGGATCCATTGCCCAAACCTGAGGGGGGTAGACTAATGGAGTGGTGTCGTCACTCAGTTGCAGTAGGAGAATAAGCCCACCCAGGGCCAAGGGAGCACAGTTGTCAAACATGTGGGCTTGGAAGGCAGAGCTAAAGCCCAGGGTCCAGGGGCCTGCCTCCAACCAGAATCCAGAAGGCATCACCCGTCCAGAAGGCAGGGCCCTAGTATTGATGGTCTCAGAGCGCAGAGGGCTATTTTCAGGCCTTGAGAGCGCATTATTCCTCCTTTTCCTCCAATTCTTCCATTTTTAATGGAAGCATCTACTTTGTACCTGTTCGACCATTATACTTTAGAGGAAGATAAACTGTATTTCAGGTTTAACAGATGGAGGGGAATTTTGCCTCAGGAAATTTTGGACTAGAAGTTTAATTACAACTTATGGAATAAGATGGGTTTGGGTGGTGATATGGACATGTTAAACATGTAGCAAAATCATACATTTTGGTATGGGGGGCAAAGAGTGGAATGGATTGAGTTGTATTCCCTTAAAATATGTGTCAACTTGGCTGTGACATGGTTCTTAGTAGTTTGGTATTTACACAATGGTGGAATTTGATAGTTATGTGATGATTTAATCATCCCTCAAGCTGAGGTCTGATGTGATCAGCAAATCATTTGCAAGAGAATTAGAATTGGATACAACCACCTTTCTCAGGCCACAGCCCTGCTTTAATGTAAAGGAGTTTCCCTGGATTGTAGCCTGTATTATTATTACCTTTTTAAGAGAGAAGAGGAGAGAGAAGCTAGTAGAGAGGGAAGGACTTCATCACCACTCAAACAGAAGAGACAGACGCATCCTTTGGACCCAAGGTCCCTGTGCTGAGAATCTCCCAGATCCAGGAGAAGATGTATGCCAAGACACATGGAGATCTCTGAGGGATGTCAGACCCACAGATGTTTAAAGGAATAAAAGACATTTCCCGCCCTGGATTCCCTGTGTTTCCAGTTCTTATCTGTGAGTGGCGATACTGGGAGGGTAGAGGGAGAGTGGGTTGGAAAGGGGGAACCGATTAGAAGGATCTACATGTGACCTCCTCCCTGGGGGGCAGACAACAGAAAAGTGGGTGAAGGGAGACGACAGACAGGGCAAGATATGACAAAATAATAATTTATAAATTATCAAGGGTTCATGAGGGAGGGGGGAGGGGGGAAAGAGGGGGAAAGAGTGAGGAGCTGATGCCAGGGGCTTAAGTGGAGAGCAAATGTTTTGAGAGTGACAAGGGCAATGAATGTACAAATGTGCTTTACACAATGGATGTATGGATGGATTGTAATAAGAGTTGTATGAGCCCCTAATAAAACAATTAGGAAAAAAAAGACATTTCCCAGCGCCAGTACAAAGAAATACTCTGATTTTGGACTTGTAGCCACCTAAACTCTGAGTGAATACATTTCTGTTGGTTAAGTCATCCACATGTGGTATTTCTGTTAGAGCAGCGCTCTTTGGGATAACTCCCCTAACCAAACATACTGCCAACAGGTCGATTCTGACTCACAGCCTCCCTCTAGGGCAGGGTAGAACTGCCCCTGGGAGTAACAAGGCTGGTCTTTCTCTCATGGAGTGGTTGATGGCTTTGAGCTTAGCAGCCCAACAGGTAACCCCTAGGCCATTAGGGCTCCTGCCATCTGGGATATGAGACACAGTTTAAATAAATTTTATGTGCACCTTTTCCCTTTGCAGAAAACATTGTTATTAATAATATACAGTAATTTTAAAATTCTGTAGGGAAAAGGTAAGCTTATGACTTTCTTGATCTGTATAAACCTTATATTATTTTAAAGCCAACTTTTTTTTTCTTTCTATGATATTTGAATAAGATAGACTGGCAATATGACTATTAGTGACCAAAATCCCCAAATTAAACAGCAACAACAGAAATGCAAAATAACAATATTAATCACAACATAATGGATATCAACATAATGGAGTACAGATTTCAACATGCATTACAACATTGTATCATATTAGCCCTACAATAATATAATAATAATAATAATTAGCCTGACAGTAAAACCAGTACATAGTAATCACTCGCTCACTGCCACTGAGTCGATGCCGACTCACAGCAACTCCGTAGGACAGGGTGGAGCTGCCCTTGTCAGTTTCTGAGACCCTGACTCTTACAGGTGTGGGGAACCCGTCTTCCTCCCACGCATAGTATGCACTCTAGGCTTTGTTAGCTCCTTTTCACAGAGAAGAAAACGGAGACGCAGAAATATTAGGGAACCCAGCTGGATAGAGACAAAGTGGATATCAGACCCTGTCATCTCACGTTTAAAGCTGTAATTCTCAATTTAAAACAAAGCACTTAGCTTGATGCCAATACTCATGCAACAATAAAAATAAGCAAGTGAGTTATACTACCAACAAGTCTGCCCTCTCACCTCTTTTCTCAAAATGTATTTAGCAACTCAATTCCTACTTTTATTCATAAATGAAAGGACATCATTTCTCATATTTTTATTCATTTCTTTTTACTATTTGATCTGCGTGTTTAGTATTTCCCCCAGACACCAAGGACTGGTGTGTTTCTGTTTCCATTGTCCCTTGTGCCACTTCGTAGGGCTCCTGGAGGAGAGACTGACCTCCAGCATCCACAACGGCCAGGGACTAATTTGCTGGTTTTCCGTTAAAATGAGACTGTGATTTTCCAAAGTTGTTTCTTCTGAAAATTATATTCCTAACCACAGCACCTATTCACCTTTCCTATCTACACATTTGAGCATGAAGACTAAAAATTCATTTATGCTTTTGATAATGTTCCTGCTTCCTGCACCTCATTCCTGGGCTTTCTCTCCATCACCCTGGCTGCCTCCTTCAGTAAGCCTGTATCCCATCATCACACATTTCCATAATATTTGCAAGAAGACCCTCGATTTAATTCTCAGCTTTCGCGTTATTTCTCATTGTGTAGTGTCTTTGAAGTTCAGGCTGTAAACTTTGTCATCCTCTCTCTCTATTCTGTATCTTGTGCCTCTGATACACGTTATTCTTATCTCTGATTACTTCCCTCGGCTCCTATTCACTCCCGATGGCCCCTTTCCACTCCCGGGGCACCTACTGTTAGATCATTCATGGAACCCCGGGAGAGCCAGTAATTGCTTTCTGAACACTTTCCATTTCTTTGTCCTATTTGCTCTCTTATCCTCAGTATTGTACTCAACATGGTCTCCATTTTTCAAATTGCTTTTCTCCTTTTTTTCAGATTAACTTACCCTAATCATTAATATTATTTGAAATAACTGTATCAGACCATCAGTATTCCTCAGACCCAACAGGTGAGCTTTCATAGCTTTCTTTTTGTATTTAAAAATTGCTCTTCATCTCTTCCTGTGATAGGGCTCTTTGTTTTCGCATGCTAGAAACCTTACCAATTTAAACCTAACTTACTCAGATTTTTTTTTTTGTCAACAGACCAGCAATAGACTGAACCATTCTCTTGTATTGCTTTGGAAGCAGGGCACGTGAAGCAACTCTTCGATAAACAAGATGGGGAGGATTTTAAACTCCTAGAATTATACAATATATTTTATACTAATGATATAACTTAATAGGCTAAGTATGCACCTTCTATTATCAACAAAAATTTAATTAGGGCCTTTACTAGTTAATTGAATCAATAATATGAAATTTAAAAACGTAGCTACTATGTACATTTCCTTCATTAAAAACAGACTGCTTCTACCTGGGCATTAGAGAGGCTTTCATTGGGTTTGTCTGTCTCTAGAAGGTACTGAGTTCACTCTTTGCTCTGGGTGCTGACAGATACAGACTGATTGCACAATACCTCGTGTCAATAATTTTCTGGGACAGAATTTCCCTTCAGCAGCTTTGAGTTTTCATTCTTTAACCTTTACATTTTTTCTTCTACATAAAAACTAAAGTGTTAGACATTAGATCTTGGAAAGTCGGTAAATTGTATGCAGAGTTCTCTATTGGCTGATCTGAACTTCAAGGATTGTATCTTCACATTAAACACAGGTATGTCCCGGCAATGAGACGTTCCCTGGAATGTCGGTTCTCGGAGGAGGGGGTAGGATGCCCAGGCACTGAGCAGGAAGGGCCTAACTTTTTGTCAGCATCTGCTCCATAAACCGAAGGAGCCCTGGTGGCACAGTGGTTAAGCACTTGACCGCTAACCAAAAGGTCAGCGGGTTGTACCTACCAGCCACCATTTCTGTGGGCATGGCCTTCTTTGCAGAAAATTTAAATATCCAAATAAAAGACCATCTCTTTTTATAATTATCTATGTGTCAATCTGGGTATTCAAAATTATTAGGTAGGTAAACCATAAATGGGTCTTGATATCTGAATATTCTCCTATTGTTTCTCAGTGGCAGGAGCACATTGATGAAATTAATGTCGTTCTAGGTAAGGATATCTATTTTCATCGAATCCCTTGCAGTTCCCTGTAATGTTTTAAGGAAAATTAAATAACCCTTGAGAATTAAAATGCAAAGAAGACATTACATATTATTGTGGCCATGCTATGTCACATTTTCTTTTATTAAAAATGAATGCATCGGTCTAGATTTATTGGGCAATGGTTTATGCCTTCCGAGTCCGAGCTTTAAAGGTTCCTTCTGTACAGTAATACTTCAGCAAGATACATCTCCCTCGTCGGCGGGATCTCATTTATAAGCTCGGCTCACCTTCTGCTTCCTGCGGTCATAAATGCTCTTGCCTGCAAGATTTTAGATGAGATGGAGTGTTCCCCCTTCACCCGTTCCCCACCTCTTGTCCTGAAAGAAGGTTGTTTCTTTTGTTGTGGCCATGAAAAGGGGAAACAAACAAACAAAACTAACTCACTTGATGCATTTTTCTTTTTCTTCTCTTTTTTTTACAAATCATTTTATTGGGGGCTCTTATAGCTCTTGTAACAATCCATGCATCCATTGTATCAAGAGCATTTGTACATATGTTGCTTGATGCATTTCTCTAAAGCAGTTCTTTTAATGTGTTTGGGATTGCTTTCTGAATACTGTCTCTCATGTTGTTATTGAGGTGCTTTGTTATATGTGAGATAGAAAATAGGAAAAACCATTTAACCATGTACTTGGTTAAAAAATATAGCTTCATTTGAGTGAAAGGAAAAAAAACTGTTTTCCTTAGCTTTTTTTGTCTTTGAGGTTTTGATGTTTAAACAATTTATGTAATAACTAAGAAAAAACCATATTTAGATATGCTTAGAAAACAATATAAAATACTTATCTAACCGCAGTACAACCTGCTGTTACAAGAGTATTTCAGTGTGTGTGTGTGTGTGTGTGTGTGTGCTTGTGTATGTGTGTGTGTGTTTGTGTGTGTGTGTTGTATATGTGTTTGTGTATGTGCATGTATGTGTGTGTGCGTGCATGCACGTGCGTGCGTGCGTGCGTGTGTGTGTGTGTGTGTGTGTGTGTGT
>NW_022103908.1:24879685-24911945 GCF_000313985.2 Echinops telfairi | reverse complement strand
TTTCAGCAGAGCAAAAACTGGTGATCGGTGAAAACTAACCAGGGAAACGTCCCTCTGAGAGGAGGCGAGCCAGGGTTCTGGGAGAAACGTGGCTGTGCGAGAAGCCCTTGGGCTGAAAGGCATTCAAACTACACAGCGGCCCACAACAGGCTCCAACATACACAGCGCTTGTGAAGATGACGCAGGGTCAAGCACTGTTTGGTTCTGCTGTGCACGGGGTCACCGCGCGTGCGTGCGTGTGTGTGTGTGTGTGTGTGTGTGTGTGTATGTGTGTGTGTGTGTGTTTTAAGTAGAGCTGACGTGTGCTCTCCGAGCATGAGCACTTGCATGTGCAGGACAGCAAGTCCTTCTCTTGCCCTTCTTTAGCCTTCCCTTCCCAGTTGATTAACAGACTCAGTTCCCAACCTTGGCTGCCTGAAAAGACCCCAAACCCTCTCAGGGGACCGAGTGGGCCTGGACCACGCCCAGCCAGTTCTGTCTGGTTTGTTTTCTGGCCAGGCCATTTCTTCTGGAGGTCTCCAGGACTTTCTGTTCTCTGAGGAAGAGCTCTCTTGGAGAGTGTAGGTTTCAGAAGGGTGTAAAACATTCTCAGGCTAGACCAAAGGTGCTCACAAGCAGATGCATTCGTCCCAGCAGTATGGCCAGGAAGAGGCTTAGCTGCTCAGAGACTGGGCATTAGACTCAGCAGAGGAGTCTCCCAGCAGCAGTGACTCAGTAATGAACCTCCTGAATTTGTTTCCTCAGTAATGAGATAGGACAATAATGTTCACATTAGAACTGACTATAAGATTAAAAATATTATTGAGTGATTAATAAATAGTAGTGATATCATTATAAATTGTTTTAAGTGTTGAAAATAAGGAAATTGCCATTCAAAACCAAATTCAATTTCACAGAACATGAATAGAAAAGTCTTTGAGTTAAAACTTCTAGCAATGTGCCTGCCATTTTATTTACCCCTAATTGCCTCTTTCATTTGCCTCTCATTACTCGACACTTTTTCTTCACTCTCTTAAAAATGTTCTCCCCTATAAAGCCATCGTCTTGCATATAATTTTACCTTGTCTTCCTCTAATCATGCCAGTTACACATTTCTCATCTTGCAGTACTATTAATCCAAACAAAAGAATCTTTAAACATTCCAATTTGATGTGTAGCAAATGGAGCTAGGGGAAACACCATCATTTTCTCCTCGATTAATCTAAGTCCCATTCAGCTTTATGCTGTTATATGTTATCTAGGGGCCCTCCAAGGATAGTTTAATATTTTCCTGAAATGGTCAATATTTTGATAGGACTGAATTTAGAATATTAAAACTAGAAATTGAGGAAGAAAGTTAAGCCTTTGAAGATATAACTATTCTTAGCTCTATTTTCCCTAGTCATGGTTGGTTTAACTGTCCAATTTAATTTCATTGCAATAAAAAACATGAAAGTAACCATGCCAAGTCCCCCAAACAGAGAGAGCACTCAACTGCCATCATTCATTTGCTGTAAGAGGGGTGTGCTGGTGGGAGATTCTGTCAGCTAGACACACCTGGGTAAGGGCCGGGCCAGACTTCAGCCTGTCAATTGCCTTGTTGCCGGGTGACATCTCCCTGGTGCCATCAACCTTTCTGTGTAAGAGAGAACGAGCAGAGTTGAATACTCTTTGGCCTGTGGGAGCTGGATCTTGTGTCTGGTTCCTTGATCTGTTGTGCCACCCTGGATCCCAGGCACCATCAGAGGACCATCCACCATCCTGTGCCCTCTGTGGTCTCGACTTTCCCCTCCTGCTTTCTGGTTGTTGGCCTGCACGAGGCAGGGACAGCCCGACTTGAACTGGACTGAAATTCCACCACTGTGTAGACGATGTTTTCTGATACCAGTCTCTTTCTGTCGACAAACACACACCAGCACCAGCACTTTTCTTCTCCAGAGAACCCAATTGAACACCAGGAGCTTCAAGAAGTCTGTGGACAAAAATCCCAGTAGCTTTTCGTTTCACTTGTCCATGAACTTTTTGAAGCACCCTTTTATAAGGCCATAATTTAGGAATAATTTTCTTACTGCCCTGTCATGACGTAGGCATCGATCTCTTTCTGGACCTGGTCCCTCTTCATGCCATGTCCACCTTAATTGAGGTGAAGTCTCATCAGATAAAGGTGTAAAAGTTCAAGTATGTACACATCAGCATTCCAACTCATATTGCCTCTAGCATATGTTGCGTATTACATTGGGTATTATAATTGTACCAGAGATAAACTAATCTTTGCCTTCTCTCATAATCTTGGGAGAGAAATGAATTGTTGTCACAAATATCAAAATGACGAAGCCGGTAGAAAGTTCAGGCCAGGCAAAAGGGAACAAAAGGACTGTGAAGACAACAACAAAAATAATGGACTCGCGCACTTCTTTTCGAGAACTTCAGGAAGGCTTGACACACGAGGCAGCTTTTAAGCGGGATAAGAATTCCACAGAAGGGGCGGGTGAGGTCAGCATGATTCAGGAGGAGCGCTGGAAACACAGGCCTGGGCAGGCGAGTGTTTGGATGGGACTGACAACACGGAAGCCGCAGACGTACGTACTGCCAGGATCTGAAGGATAGAAACAGGACACGAGAAAGCGGGCAGGAAGAAGAAAGAAGAGGGAAAGGCTTCAGTAGCATCAGCCCTCGGAGGAGGGACCATTCTAGTGGAACTCAGAAGAAAAGTATTTGCTGCTGAGATTGTCGGAGAGCAATGGAGAAAAGGGAGAGAGATAAGACTGGACTCTTTCATGACTCTTTCAAGGCAGAGGGGAAAGAGGGCACATGAGATAGGTCAAGTGGATCCCGCTAGCCACAGGCAAGGGCCCCAAACAGCTTTACCATCAGATAGAAATTATTGTAAACTTGATATTTCTTCTCTGGCCTTTTAAATACTGATGGTAGTCTTTTCTTTATTATACTTTATTTGTATTTTTATCTTTGTATTATTATTATTATTTTCTTCTTGCCATTTTGTTTTTGGTTTTGTTTCTTATTGTTTCTGTTGGGTTTCCCAGTTTGTGACGCCCAGAAGGTGTGGCTGCACTGAGACAGCCACTGATACGCTGGTTTGCAGGGGATGTGGAGGGGACCCGGGGGTGGTAAGGTGAGGGGGAAGGGAGCACTAGAACAGATTGAGGTGATGTATAGACACCTCTTTTAAAAGGTCTTTAACCATGGAAGTGTATGATATGTGAAGATCATATCAAGAAAACTATTGAAAAAGAAAAGAAGGCAGACTCGACCAATGGTTACTATGGGTGAAGGGCAAAGAATTATTGCTTAGGGGGCATTGGGTTTATGTTATCAATAATGTTTGTACAACATGAGTATAATCAATGACACTGCATTATACATGCAGAAGTTGTGGAATTAGAGATTTTTTTGGCATATATTTGTGCCATAATTAGAAAAAAATTACATGAATAACCATGAGTACAAGGAAGAAGAACATGTTCTAGAATTAAATATGGTGATAATTGTACAACTCCTCTTGATATGACTGGATTATTTAACTGTGTGATATGTGGATAAAGGGCTAATAAAATTATTTAGAAAACAAAAATCCAGGAAGAGAGCATACAGGGAACTTTGCAATTAAAAAAAAAAAAAAAGATGGGCCAAGAAGTCCTTGGGTGGAACAAAAGGGTCCAGCTCTGGACTACTAACCTGCAGATTGGGTGCAAAACTTACCCAGAGGCTTTTCAGCTTAAAGATGACTTTGTCAAAAATGAGGACCTAATGTCGGGGGTTTAAGTGGAGAGAAAATGTTTTGAGAAGGATGTACAAATGCACTTTACACAATTGATGTGTGTATGGATTGCGATAACAGTTGTATGAGCCCCTAATAAAATGGTTTTGTTTTTTTTAAAAAGATGACTTTGTCAAGGAAGTCTCCTATGTCCTACACCACCTGTGTCTAAATAAGATAGACACCTTAGCTATCTGTTTTCAATTTGTCAAAATCTCAGTGGCACACTGCAACTGGGGGGAAAAAAGAGTTCAACAAATTGAGGATTCAGAAGTCTGCAGGGTTAAGGGAAACCAAGAAATGGTGAAGAATACCAGCTGGTAACTGCTGGAAGCCGTGACTCCCCCTTAGCCTGAAGGACAAGGGGGAGACATGGTTCCCAGAACTGGAAGAGAGAAATGCAGCCACTGCCATGCCGGGGTGAGGCAGGGATAGAGCCCAGGGAGTACTCAGCTGGGTGTTGCTTCTTCTGTCTCCCAGAGGAAGACAAAAGCGAGCACGCTCACAAATATAAGCCATCAAGGTCAGTTCCCCAAGGTCAGAGCACAGAACAATGAGAGAGTACACCTGAAGGGTCAAGTGGAGTCTATGCCCCACCATAGGCTCATAATTTCTTGTGCTCCTTGTTTGTCACTTGTCTCAATTGTAGCTAAGTGATGGATTGTTTACTAATCTGCTGGGTTATCTGAGTCTTATTCTTTACTATAGTACGGGGAGATGAGTCAATGTCTTACATATAGAAAGTTTCGGTGCATATTTATTGATGGCAAAATTTAATCGATAAAGACAGGATACATTTTATTTATATGCTTAAATATTTATTGTAGACTTTAAAAAAATCTAAAGAACTCAAAATGAGATATGCTGGTTTAAGGAAGAACATATTGCCAGTGGAGCTGGTATTTATACATATATGAGTTTATTCCAAACACAAGGTGTTGGGACATGTCTCTGTGAACAGTAATCATAAATTAAGGAACACACTGTCTTAGACTTTTTAGGATACCCTCAAAATGGTCCACTGGTCTACGGAATCTGCCGGGACAGTTGAATACAAGGCAGAGAAAGGAGAGCTCAGAAGCGTATGGAAATTGATTTTGGAGATTCTCAAATAGGTAATCATGACCAAAGGATGATTTTAGGGGATTATTAAGAAAGTTGAAAGCTGCATTGGTAATAAAAAAGGCACAAAGGCTGTGCTACTGGATTTTTTCCCCTATGAATGTAACACACTTGCTCATTCCTAGAGAAATATCCTATGGAAATTCAGTTGCAAGTCCCTACCTTATCAATGCTGTCAAAATGCATTTATACTTATTGTCAATTATAACTGGAACTTTGGAATCAAATAAGAGGGAAGAACAGTGGTTGGAAAATATGGCCTTGGTGATAGAAATGAAGTTGGAGATCATATGACAGAACTTTGCAAGATCTATGATGTCTTTGTCGCCAATATCTTTCTCCAACAACATAAATGATGACTTAACGTCTGGACTTTAAGAGACGGAATACATAGGATTCAAATTAACTCTATCTGTGGGAAGAGACCATGGAGAAGCTCAATATCTGCAACCAAAATGAGGCCGGGGATCAAGGATGGAACAGACCGATAATTACTCATATGTAAGTACACAGTGAAGTGGATAAAATTAAAATGAGTCCATGGAGCCAGAACACGACCTTGAGTATATCCTATTTGAAACTAGGGAACGTCTCATGAACAGATTTGATGCATTGAACATTGACAGAAGATCCTGAAGAAGACAGGCTGACATCAAGAGAATCATGCATGAAGAAAGCAACAGTGAAAGTGAATGTCAGAAAAATTTCCGAAACTTCTTCTTGAACATCCCCCTAGATCTGCCCCTGTGGGTTTCCAAGACTGTAACTGTTCATGGGAGTATAATGCCACGACTTTCTCCTGTGGAGTGACTGGTGGATTTGAACTGCTGACTTTGAAGTTAGTAGCCTGAAATGTAACCCGTAACACCTCCAGAGCATGGAGGAGCTAAATCAAATGGAAGAAATGACCAAGTGAAAGCTGACCAGAAAATTTCAAAGGGCAACTCAAGAAGATAAAGTAGAGTATTGTGTTAGTCTGGGTAGACTCGAGAAACAAATTCATGGACACTCATATGTGTATAAGAAAGAGCTTTATATAAAAGAACAATTGTACATTGAGAAACACCCCAGCCCAATCCAGACCAAGCCCATAAGTCCAATACTAATCTATAAACTCCTCTTTAAACTCATGCAGTCATTCAATAATGGCGAATACAGGAAGATCACAGGCCAGTGGGTGGAAAGTCTTATAGACCCAGTGGCAGTAGAAGGATCTCAGTGCTGGCATGGGTCTCCATGTGGCTTTTCCAGCTCCAAGGCTCTTGCTCCATCAATGTGTCTCCATGTGATTTGTCAACAGGAATGTCAGTCAGAGAGTGTCTCCCACCTCCAGGGAGGAAGATCAGAATTCCCAGAATCCTCAGGAAAAAGCCATGCTCACATCGAGGCATTATTGGCTATGAGCTGATTGATAGGCTAGACTCCATCCCTTCGCAAGTTGATATGAAATTATGTAACTACTACAAGTATTATAATGAAATGTTCAAAAACTCAAGTTAGAAATAAAAAAATAGGAAGAACATGATCAGCATATTTCAAACTGAAAGAACTATAGAAAAAAATCTCACACCTTGATATTCAATACTGAATAATTGCATGGGAAAATATTGTGCAATGCAGGAAGCATCGAAAGAAGATAGAAGGAATACATAGAGTCACTGTAACAAAAATAATTAGTAAACCAACAACCATTTCCAGAGTTAGCATATGGTAAAAAACAGTGGTATTGAAGGAAGAATGCCAAGTTGTACTTAAGGCATTAGCCAAACACAAGGCTCCAGGAATTGACAGAAGACCAGTTGGAATGTTTCCACAACTGGGGAAGCAGTGGAAGCACTTTCTCATCTAGGCCCAGGGATTTGGGAGACAGCCATCTGGCCAACTGGTCCATACTTGTACCCATTCCAAAGAAAGGTGACTCAGCCGAATGCAGACACTACTGAACTATATCATTAATATCACATGCAAGTTAAATTGTGCTGAAGATAATTAAAAAACAGTTGTAGTAGTACCTCAGTGAGGAGTTGATAGAGTTTCGAGCCAGATTCAGAAGAAGATGTGGTGAGAGGATATCATTGTTGACATCAGATAGATCTTGGTTGAAAGCCAAGAAAACAAGAAAGATGTTTCTTTGTGTTTTACTCACAATGCAACGGTTTAAAATCAGGAACTGCATATGTCAGTCAGTGTTGTCTCTTTTTACCATCTTTATTCAGTCTTTAGACTGAGCAAATAATTCAAGAATCTGGACTATATGAAAAAGAAGATAACATTAGGATTGGAGGAGGCTTATTAGCAACCTATGAGGTGCAGATAACAAAACCTTGCTTAAAGCATTTGCTTAGGAAGATCAACAACTCTTACCTTCACTGTGGATTGCAATTCAGTGTAAAGAAAAACAAAATCCTCACAACTGAACCAACATACAACATCCTGATAAATGGAGAAATGATTGAAGTTGTCAAAGATTTCCTTTCACTTGGCTCCACAATCAATGTTCATGGAACAGCAGTCCAGAAATCAAATGATGGCTTGCATTGGGTCAATCACCTGCACAAAACCTCTCTAAAGTGGTGAAGAACAGGAATATCACTTTGAGGACTAAGGTGCACCTGACCCAAGCCCTGGTCTTTTCAATAGCCTCACCTGCATGAGAGAGTTGCACAATGAATCAGGAAGACAGGAAAATGGATTCATTTAAATTAGGTTGTTTGGGGAATATTGAAAGTCCCATGGACTTCCAGAAGAACAAACCAATCTGTCTTGGAGAAAGTACAATCAGAAGGCTCCTTGGAAATAAATAAGGATGGTGAAATTTTTTTCTCATGGACTTTGGATATATCCAGAGAGAACATTCCCTGGAAAAGGAGATCATCCTGAGAACATAGAGGATCTGTCCATCTGGTGACTTAACACAGCAGCTGAAAAATGGGTTCATGCGGAACCATCGTGAGGCTGGTGCAGGAGCAGGCTGGGTTTTGTTAGGAGGGAGGGAGCCACCTGGATGCCCCTGGCAACCACAGCAAGGCTGTCCACCTTCCCTCCTTCATCTTGTCCTCCGGACTCCTTTCTGTTCCTAAACTCAAGGAACATTGAAAGAACACAATTGGACAAACTGAAGGTGGGAAATTGCCCTTTCGAAATGGTGTAGATCAAGGAGCACATAATTCTTTGAGGAAGGAAACGATGGAGTGATGAAAATATTGACTTTGGAAGCTTGTAGCCCTTAGTGGAGGAGATTTCAAGAAACAATGGCTTAAAAATTTTTTTTAAATTGTTAAAGAAAATCCACAGATTAATTTGCAAAGATACTACATTAATGTATTTTTGGGGGGAGGGGAGCCTCACTTCTCAGGAATATTCTGTATGAGTCCTTGAGTAAAACTTGAGAACCAAAGAAAGAGCAAGAACCAATGGCTTCACATTTTGATATTTCCATTTAATGAAGATTTCTATGATATTGTAGCGATACTTTTTACTTATCTCATCCTTTACCTGAATTTAGGCTCTTGTGATAAGCGACAGAAGATAGGGGTCTTTGATATGTGTCACCATCGCAAATGTAATTATGATAAATCGCATAGCAGGATGCATAGAAAATACACTCACTGATCCCTTTTAGATCTTCAGATTTCTTACAGACGACCCCAAAAAAGCTTCTTATCTAAGTTCATTAAATAAGGTTTACTGAATATGTATGAAAAAAATCCCTGAAATCAGTAACAAGATTCTTTATCAATTATAGACAGGGAGCAGGGCCCATCGAGTGATGTGAAGCATGACATCATAGGGAGTGTCATTCATTCTATTTATATAAAAATGATAAACATATCACTATTTAACTTTTGTCTGCTAGACCGTGTGCTAAGTGCCTGGGATATAATGATAAATGCAATGAGTACTTTCTGCTCGAACAGAATTGTAGCACAATGAGAAGCAAACAACGAGGAAAAGGAGCGATAGAGTTGTAGAGGAAGGGTGTGGGAGAAGAACTGTAGGGGCGAGGCGGGCTCCAGCGACCATGGGAAGGACACCTGATTCACACCAGAGATGAAGTGACAGGACTTGGAATCTGGAGACTCTGACGCCTGGGTTGGGACATGTGGTGGAGGTAAGGCGATTTGGAGTATCTTCTCTGTGTTGCTAGTAGTATACCATGAAAGGGGGTGCTAAGAGACTCCATTTCCATTTTAATAGATTATTGTTACTGACTGTGACATCCTACAAAATTGACTGAAGGTAGACAGGAATGGAGGCATAAACTTATTTAAGAAAATATTACAATAATCTGGAAGAGAGTGGTGTTTGTGAATATGAAACAAACGAGATGATTGCAGAAATGTTTTAAGAGAGAACTAACAGGCTTTGTCCTTGTGAACTGTAGTTCTACTCTGACAAATGTGGGATCACCGGAACCAGATCAGACTCAAAAGCAACAGTTTTCCTCTTTTTTAAAAAAAATCCTTCCTCCCCGATTCTCACCCCTCCCCCTCCCCTCAGAAAGAAATGATAGGACATGCTCATGCATGGGTTGGCAGAGAAGGAAAAAAGATGAAGTCACTGTGCCTGAGTGAATGGCCATTCCATCAGCTGAACTATGGGAGGCTGGCAGACAGGTGGTTCTGAGGGCAGATGCTTTAGATGTACCAAGTTTTAGATGCACATTAGATACTGAGGTGGAGATATTGAGGTAATTGGATCTATAAGCGTGGAGAGCAGAGTAGAGGTAAGGGCCAGAGGTTTAATTTTGATACCAAACAGAATAAAACCCCAAACCAAATACACTACCTTTGAATCATTTCTACCTGGTGTGAATCTGAGAAAACAGATTCATTTATCTTTCTCAGAGTGGCTGGGATTTGAACTGCCCACCTTATATTTAGCAGTCCAATTTAGCCAACAGGGAAGGGTTTTGGTAAAGCCATTGGAACCGATAAAACTGACAGTGGAGAGAATGCCAATAAGAGAAAAGTTTAAAGAGAAGGGCCACAGAAGCACTTCAGCATCTGAAACGGGGAGCAAGTGTCCAGAGAGGACAGAGAGACTCTCTGGAGGGCAGGACTGTGCGCAGAAATAGGATGGTATCAGCTGTGTCAACCACTGCTGGAAGGTTGGAGTGAGGACAAGGAAGTGCGAATTGTATTTGCCCACCTCAACGTCCCTAGTGACCTTGACAAGAGCATTTCAGTGGAGTAGAGGCAGAAGCCATATGGAAGTTATTCAAAGAGAGAATAGAAGGTGAAGAACCGAAAATAATAAATAACCACCAAGTGTGGAAGTATTTTGTACTGAAAAGAAAAAGGAGAAGTATGGAGGGGAAATGGAACAAACGAAGGTGGTTATTTTAAACAGGGCACACTGGAGTGTGTTCTTTGGGCTGATGGGAATGGTCCCTTAGAAAGGGAGAGACAGATGATTCTGAACGGAAAGGAACAAGTTAAAGGGATAAAGTCCTTCAGAAAGAGAGAGGAGATGAACCCCCGTCAACAGAAGTGCAAAACACTCACTCCATCCTCCATTTCTAACTTTCCTAATGATGCTATATCTGAAACACCAGTGTTTTGTTTCTGAACAAAAATGATCATTCAAAGTTATTAAATTTAAACGTATTTAAAGAATAGTTCCCCCCTTGTGGTTCTGATGAGAGAAACAAATCCAGTGAGACTCAAATATATATATAAGAAAGAGCTTTATACCAAGAAGTAGTTTTGTATCAAGGAAGTGTCCCAGCCCAGTCCCCCTCCGGTCCATCAGTCTGATACTAGTCCATAAGGCCCTTCAGACTCACGCAGAGCAGTCGCGTGCAATGATGCAGAGTGTAGGAAGACCACAGCTTGGGGGAGCAAGTCTCAGGGATCCAAAGTTGGTGGAAACCTGGCGGGGCCCCAGCAGCTTTCAGGATGTCCAGCAAGGAGGAAAACAAAAGGAAAGATATTGAGAGGGTGGATCCAGGGTCCCCACTTACAAGAAGGCAACACCCCTAAGGACACAGCATCAGGCTGTGACCTGATTGACAAGTTTGACTCTTCCCACAGCTTTGAGTGTCTAGTTGACATAAAGTCATCTGACTACCACAGGCAGCTTAATCAAGGTCTCAGCAATACTAATTTCTTCTATTAGATTCTCTTCTCGTTCTGGGGTCTGCCAGTCATTCATTGTATTCCTTTGCTTGTAGACAATCTTCACATCATGTCATCTGTCTTCCCCTGTGAGAGTGTCTCTCTCTGTGATCAGGCTGAAGCTCAACCTTACAATGGTACGACTTAAACTGATTGATTGATTGATTACATTGCATTACATCACATCTCATTGCATCACATTACAGAAGGTACTCTGCTCTACCCGTGGCCCACTGATTTAATAACAGATTTATTCCATAGGAAAAGTCTAGTGTCTGCTCAGACAAGTGGGAGTGAAAACCTAACCAAAGGGAAAAGTAGAAATATAAAATGTAGGAAAGTTTTGGATTTGGTGGTAAGAAGCAGAGAGATCTTCATTCTAGTTTATTAATGAAGAATAAGGAAAGGTCATCAGCCGGGTGAGGGAATAAGACGAAGTGGAAGGTTGGAGAAGAGAGTAGAAGGTCTGAAAGGGTGGTTTCACATAAGGGAAAGCCAACTCACTAGGGAAATGCAACACGATTTTTGCGCACTTACAACAATGATGGATGCTCCTTTGGGGTTTTGAGTCATGAATGTACAGGTGAGCAATTACCCCATAAGTCAAGCATGGCTTTAAAGTGGGTGGGGTTTTGAATGGTAATTGTGATAAAGGAATAATGGGAAGAGTCTTTTAAGAGTGTTTTCGTGGGATCGATGGACCTGGAAATCTGGAAAATCAGGGTGAAAATCATAGTGGAATAAGGAATAGTAGAAAGGGGTTATATCAGTACATCAAGAGGAGGGGTCAAATCATTGCTACAGAATGTGTATTGCAACAGTGAGGTGGACAGATAGGGGATTATGTTTAAAGGCGTATTAAGAGAGATTTCAAAAGGATGTGGTTTTAGACGGAGACAAGAACTCGGCTCTGGTTGACAGAGGTGGGCTGAAAGAAGTTCATGGAGGTGAAAGGGCCAATGCCAGAAAGGCCAGAGTGAGTCATCTTGGTGAGTGTCGAAAGTCACCGAGGATGGTGACATTTATGAGGGTGAAGCGTAAGTAGAAAGAGTGCAGTGAATGATAACAAAAGAAGGGAAGAGAGCATGGTCCGTAAAAAGTCTTTGGGGGAAAGTGGCTCGGGTGCGGGAGCAAGCAGTGGACTGTGGGGAAGTGGTTAGGAAGTGCTATCCGCAAGAAACAGCTGGATTTCAGTGAAGGTCACAGGTGTACTGTACCTTCAGGACGTTGGAGACAGAGACAAGTTAGTTGATTATGGATGTAGAATTCTATCAGGCACAGGTGGGATAAGAAGGGAAGGGATGAAGTATTGGGTGACAGAAGGTACTATATGAGCAAGTGTCTTGACAAAGCTCCAGAAATAAGACCACGGAACGAGGGATAAAAATGGAGGATGACGAGGGAAGAGATATTGTTATGACTAGATGGAAATATGGCACTTGGGGACTGAATATTAGGCTGAAGGGAAAGGTCTGTTTTAATTGTTGTGTGTGCTGAGGATATAGATCACATACTGGAAGATTATATATACATACATGAAATCTTAGATATATAATCTTATATGGATATATATATATATAGATATATATCTCCCTACTGCTTTGAAATTGATATTGGCTTAAGAATAAAGGAGGTAACAGAGGAGAGATATAAGAGAGAACTGAAATTGTTTCCCCTTTAAGTACTGTATATGCTCATATATAAGCCGAGTTTTTCAGCACATTTTTAAATGCAGTTCTGTGGTAAAATTAGGTGCCTTGGGGGCGATATTACGGTCAGTTTGTACTCTAGTATATATAGCATTTGCAAAATAGAGTTTTTCTGATCAAACTATTATTAACAACTCTTTCCTTTGTAAAGGATAGAAAAGTTAAAGAGCATATAACAATTCCTTACAGTTTCCCCAGTAAAGGATACCACTGCTAGTATTTCTGTAAAACGTTCTGTCATTGTGTGCTCACCTCCCCAATCTGCACTCCCCCTCATTCACAATGATTTGACCTTTTGTTCTTTGATGCCTGATAACTGATCCCTTCGACACCTCATGGTCACACAGGCTGGTGTGCTTCTTCTATGTGGGCTTTGTTGCTTCTGAGCTAGATAACTGCTTGTTTACCTTCAAGCCTTTATGACCCCAGATGTTATATCTGTTGTTAGCTGGGCACCATCAGCTTTCTTCACCATGTTTGCTTATGCACACATTTGTCTTCAGTGCTCATGTCGGGAAGGTGACCATCATGGAATGCTAATTTAATAAAACAAAGTATTCTTGCATTGAAGGAGTACTTGAGCGGAGGCTCAATGTCCATTTGCTACCTTAATACTAAACCTATAAATATATGCACTTCCCCATCATAATATATAAATACATTTGTACATATGTACATGCCTGTATTTAGACCTCTATAAATGCCCTTTGCCTCCTAGTTCTTTCCTCTATTTCCTTTTATTTTCCTCTTGTCCCATTATCATGCTCACTCTTCATTTGGGTTTCAGAAATTCCTATTGGTTACCTTGCCCTTGATCAAGCCCTACTAGGCCTCTTACACCCTCCTTGCCACTGAATTTGGACCACCTGTTGTTCCCTTGTCCTGGGGTTTGTTAACACCACTTCATTTCTCCCTCCTCCCTCTCTCCCATATCCCCCCTGAAACCGTTAGTCTGTTGTTTGCTCCTCTGGATTGTTTATCCAGCCTATCTTATCTAGATAGACCTGCAAGATAATAATATGCCCAAAAACAAGAGAGAGAAAAACAAAGCAACAAAATAAAACAACAACAACAACAACAAGAAAACCCAACCCAAAAAAATGACAAAAGAAAAGCCTATAAATAGTTCTAGGTCTACTTGTTGACCTTTAGGAGTGTTTTCTGGTGGAGTCTGATGGGGTGCCATGCCCTGGCCCTACAGTCTATTTTGGGTGCTCCCTTAGCACTTCCTGACTCTGCTCCCCTTGCTGTTCTGCTGCACGCCCATAGTGTTTTCCTCGGTGTGGTGGGGTCAGATTGGGAGCAATTCCCACACTGTGTCTCCAGTGTTGTCACCTGTAGGGTTATGGGTCAGCGAGGGATGTCGTGGCTCATGGTGGGGCTGGCCATATGGTTCCCTCTGTGCATTGGCTGCTCTGAGCAGGGATATCGTCCTCAAGGCTTGGTGGTTCAGAATGTGCTCCACTCTCTCCTCCTCCCCCTTCATTTGCTCCTGTGTGCTCTGATCAGACATGTCCCTCTCCCTCATCCGTAGCTTCAGTGCTGTCCTCTGAAGTGAATTCTTCTGGAGGGAGGGATGGCTGTCCACATAGTTGGGATTGGGACCGGCCCCTCAGACCTCTCTACTGGTTCCCTGCTTCATGCCAGTATGGTGCATTCACATCTTAGAGCACTGGGTTGAAGTCTGGTCCCTCTTTCCCTGTAGAGATATAAATAATACCCATCCTCTCAGGTGGGTTAGTGCCCTGTTCCCCTGCTACCCATTTCTTTTTTTTTCTTCCCTCCTTCTACCCTCCCCTTTGTTAGTTGTCTACCATATGCATCTGGATCTTTTTTCTTGCAGCACACTTTTTAATTGACACTATGCAGTGGAGATGAGGAAGGCGGAGACAGTTCACATTCCATGGTGCTTTGTGACTCAAAATGAAGAAACCCCACTGCCATTGAGCTGATTCCAGCCCATCATGTGTCCAAGACTGTAAATCTTTCCAGGAGCAGGCAGCTTCATTTTTCTCTCAAGGAGCAGCTGATAGGTTTGAACCACTCACCTTTCGGGTAGCAGCCCAATGCCTCACCCACAGTCCCAGCAGGGCTCAAAGGCAGCAGAGAACGAAAGAAGTAAGGAAAGTTTTGAAGTATTAAGAAGCGTGGGAAATGGCAGGATGAATGAATTACTGAGAAACACCAAGCATTTAGATCACGTTGCTCAAATCTTGCTCCCAGGATTTCAAAAATTGGTATTATACCAAAACTAGTCCCACCCCTACACCATTATTAAGAAATTATTCATCAAAACGTGTCCTTTGTTTTATAAAATGCATAGCAATTTTTAAAAGATCATGTCAACCCATTTGTTTCTCTTCAGTAGAAACTAAATTTTCAATTCTTCCCTCCAATTGCTACAAACACAAGTGCACTCTTCCACAGGGGGTGGCTCAAGAAATAAAAGAAAACCCCTCCTTTGATTCATGTCTTTACAAATACCAAGCTAAGGGGAAATGACTTTTCAAAGACACGATGTTCTTATTTTATGACGGCTCCCACATGGTTAAGTGAGGGGAGGAACAACTCCCAAAGAAGAATACAATCACCTTGAGTAATTGAAACTGTATTAAAGAATTTTGTTTTCCTAAGTCTTTCACATACACTCCAAAGAAAATCTCTACAATTCTTTTCCTAAACCACGTTTCCACATCTTAAGAAATGGATATGCTGCCCAAACAAATAAACAAAAAGTATTTGCTTCTACCTTCTTCTTAGAAAATCTTGACTTTGTTTTCTCCCTTTCTTGCCCCTAAGATAGCTCCCTCTAAGTTTGCATCTGTTAAAGACTTAATTTCCAAGGTTATGGTTCTTGCTCTTTCTCTCTCTTGACAGGGCCAAGGCACGAGGTGGCAGCTGGGTCATGGCATTGCCGACTCAGAGGGCACTCAGGTGGACAGCCCAGGCCAGGCAGAGTGCAGGCCCTGAGCAGACAGCTCAGTAGACAGGCAGCAGCAGCAGAAAGGGACAAAAAAAGCCCTCACACCAGGAACCAGGCACAAGGGTCGGCAGTCCCTGGACAGAGGTCAAGGTCCCGGAGACTCGTAGGAGAACAGGTCAAGCAGCTGTAAATGGAAAGGGGCACTCACAATTTGAGGAAGCCTTGTCCTTGGGGGAAATGCTTGTCTGCCTTTGCCTCCTGCTCTTCCTAAGGCCGCGCTGGGCATGGGCACCAATAAGCAACCCAAGACACGTACCTAAGGGAGGCGTTTTCCCTTTCATGAAACCTCCAAAAAGAGCTTCATATCAAATCTTCATGCATATTTCTCCTAATAAGTGTAATTTGAGATAAAAAGATGAATTTAAGATTACTGAATGGCTAAGGCTTCCCACACAGAGCTCTTCTCCTCCCTCCCTCCCTACCTCCCGTCTGTCCTTCCGCCCTGCCAGCCTCCCCTTTCACCAGGCAAGTGTCTTCGGATTCCTTATCAAGAAAGCCCTCAAGGACATTTTCTGCCTCTGGGAGTCTATGAACCCCCCAATCAAAAAGGTTCTCTTTTCGCTCCCTTCCCTGTACAAAGAGAGGGACAACGGAGAAACGTATGAACAAGCCACCAAAATAGTTTTTAAAAACTGTTTTTATTTTCTTCCATCTTTCAGCGTGAAATATGCTGAGTGTGTTCTTCCTTTGGGCTTTCCAATGCCAGGTCTTTGACCGTTTCATTAGAGCGCTTTCCCTGGTCTTCTCGAGTGGCTCTTTGAAAGCTCTGTTCAGCGCTTTTACTTTATCAGGTCTCCCCCATGTGCCTTAGTGGTTGAACGGTCTGGAGCAAGTGTCAGCGACTTTTCTGATATCCAAGTGGGTCTTTTCTTTCTTTCTTAATTTTGGTCTTAGAGACCTTTTGTTTTCTTCATATAGGAGAGTCTTGATGTCATACCGCAGCTCCTCATGTCTTTGAGGTGACCTGTCAATTCAGATGGGATATACTCCAGGTTGTGTTTGGACTCTCGTGGATTTGTTTCCATTTTCTTCGATGTCCGTGTCAAATTTCAATGAGCAGCTGCTGGTCTGTTCCAGTCGGCCCCTGGCCTCACATTGGTTGATGATATTGAGCCCCTCCCTGGCCTCTTCCCACAGACAGTGGGTTTGATTGCTGTGTCTTTCATATGGTAAGATTCCTGGAGATCTCACTATCGGTGCTCAATACATAATCAATGGTTGGCAGTTTTAGAAGGAATAAGCCTGCTGTATGTCGAACTCTGTATCGAGCGTACGTATCTTGTATTTTCATACTCATCTTATGGGATTCATCACATCATCTTCACTTTATAGAAGAGGAAACTGAGTCACAGAAATAATAGTGTCTTTTTCCAGCATGGTTCAGTAACACCTGCGTATACACGATGGAGCCAGGATTCAAATCCAAATAGTCTTGACCATCGCATACTCCTTATCAAAAGGGTCATATATCCATTTGGTCAGAATCATAGCATAAATTGGAGGAAGGAACATGAGTGTACAGAATCTTGAAGCTTTTCAAGATAAATTGTCACTTTATTGTGAAAAATTAAAGCATAGGCAAAAATAGAAATGATGGTATCATGAACCTCCATCCTCATTACTGAGCTTCAAAATATAGTGACCTTGTTTCATCTATATTCACAATTCCCTGCACATTGCCATGAAAATTTGAAGTAAGTTCCACACAATATATAATTTTATCTGAATGTATTTCAAAATGTATCTCTAGAAGTTATTATTTCCAGTGAAAATTAAAAATAACATGAGACTATTTTTGAGTCTCTACATGCTTAATTTAAAATTTTTCAAATACTATCACTTAAGATGCAATTAGATGGGGAGAAAACTGAGCTGCTCTCTAGTAAATATAGATAGTTCTGAAACTAGAAAGTCTAGATCCTTCAGAGATATTGTAGGTTTAGATCCAGACCATGGCAATAAAATGAATACCACAATAAAGCAAGTCACATGCATTTTTTAGTTTACCAGTGTATATTAAAGTTACATTTACACTCCAACGTAGTCATTTAACTGTCCAAAATGCAGTTAGGAAAAGGTTTAAAATATGGTAAGAATTACCAAAATGTGAGCTGGTTCGACCTATTCCCTGGTTCACAATAGAGACCATTATCAGTAGGGTGTGAATTCCACCTATAGGAACCAAGCCTTTAGGGAGAAGTAGCCCATTGTCCTTAGCAGCAGGGAGCAGGCCTACCCCTGGTGGGAAGAGACAGTAGTCTGGCAGCTAACTGCCTACAGGGAAGTAACTTGACAATTATTAGCTGCAAGTAGTGTCCTAAGTCTAACATATTTGGGGGAGACTACTTGGGAGAAATCTTTCTGTTTCCCACACCTCCACCTCTTCCGAATCTTCCATGTTTTCACTGACCTTCTCCTTTACCAAGCACTCGGTCCTTTTCCTGAGACCGCTTCTTCCTGAATAGAGGACCAAAGTATGAAGCATGCGTTTGCACCATCCACCCTCCTAAGGGTCATCCTGTCTGGACTTCTTCCAACAAGGGTGGTCATTCTTTTGGAACCCATGCTATTTACAATGTTCTTCACCTGCACTCTAATTCAATGACAGCAAGGCTTGTCTCCCTGTATATTGCTCAGCTTTCGCGTGCATGTGAGGTGATTGGAAATACCATGGCTTAGATCAGAAAACCTTGGTCCTCAAAGTGACATCCTTGCTTTTTACCACTTTTAAAGAAGCCTGCTGCATGCAGCAAATGTGCCCACACGATAGAATGCGGCATGTGCTTTCTTGACTGCTGCTGCCATGGGTGTTGGTTGTGGACCCAAATAAAGTGGAATCCGTGATGACTTGAATCATTTCTCCATTTAACATGGTGTTACCTAAATCTCGGGGGAGATTTCTGTTGTCTTTACATTAAAGTGTATCCCGTGCCGAAGGCTGCAGTCTTTGATCTTCATCATTAAGTGCTCCAAGTTCTTGAGTTCAGCAAGCAAGAGTGTGTCATCTGAAGAGAGCAGGTTGTTAGCGAGTCCTCTTCCAACCCTGATGCTGTGCTCCTCTGTCCAGAGCGCCCATTCTCGGATTATTTGCTCAGTGTCATCAAAGGACACAACCTTGAAACACACCTTTCCTAATTTTCATATGAACAGTATCCCTTTGTTGTGTCCAATAAAAGACTGGCTTTTAGTCTGTGTATAGGTTTCTCATGAGCACAATGAAGTGTTTTAGAGTCCCCTTCTTTGCAGTATTATGCATGGTTTGTTATAGTCCACAGAGTTGGATGCCCTGGCATAATTAGTAAAATACAGATAACACCTTTCTGGTGTTCTTGCTTTCAGTTGAGAATTAGCTGATATTAGTCATGATATCCCTTATTCTGTTATCTTGGCAATTCTGTGGTGATGTACTACTTCAATTGTTTTTTAACTATCCTTAGCAAAGTTTATGATATTAAGGATATTGTTTGATTTTGGCTTCTGTTGGGTCACCTTAATCTAGAAAGGGCACAAATACAGATCTCTTTGAATTGGCCAAGTAGTTCTCTTCTGGACTTCTTGGCATTGACAAGTGAGTGCTTTCAGTCTTTTATCCACTGGTTGAACCGTTTCAATGGGTATTCTGTCAAATTCCCAAGGCTAGTTTTTTGCCAGTGGCTTCATTGCAGCTTGGAATTCTTCCTTCAGTATCACAGGGTCTTCGTCATGTGCTACCTCTTGAAATGACTGAATGCCAACCAATTCTTTCTGACACCCCGATTATGCATATTCCTTCCATGTTCTTTTGATACTTCCTGCATCATTTAATATTTTGCCCAAAGAATTTATCAGTACTGTAACTTAAGGCTTGAATTGTTTCCTCAGTTATTTCAGCTTGAGAAACACCAATTGTCTTCTTCTCTTTTGGTTTTCTGACTCTAGGTTATTGCACATTTCATTAGAATACTTTATATTTTGTCCCTTAGAGCTGCCTTTTGACATCCTTTGTTCTGATTTTTTACTCAATTACTTCTTTCTTCTGATTACCTATTTTATGTTCAAAAGCTAGCTTCACAGTATATCGGAAGTGATATACTTTTTAAGTCTTTTTTTTTCTTTTTAATGACCTATTGCTTTCTTCGTGTATGTTTCTCCGCGGTGTCGTCTGGGCTTCTGTCACTCATATCCAAAGCATTAAATAAGATGGCCTCTAAATTCAGGCGGGATAATGCTGCATCCCTGATGCTGTGCTCTCCCCTTTCTTTTTTATTAGTAAGAATTCAGCTGTAAACTGAAAGGTCCGTGTTTCAAACCCATCAGCCTCTCTGTGGGATAAAGATGTGCTCTGTGGGATAAAGATGTGGCAGTCTGTGTCTGTAAAGATTCGGAGGCTTGGAAACTCTGTTATGTCTTATACGGTCGCTCTGATTTGGAACCAACTGTTGGCGATGGTTGTTTGTTTTCCATACACCACACAATGCGGTAAAGTTGGCTATAAACTCATGACTGAAGCTGACCCAATCTCAGCTCTCTCAGAAGTGACCAGTGTTAAAAAAAAAATCCTCCAAATAGAAAGAAAGAATTGTGAAGGAAAAGAACAAGGTGTTATAAGGAAAACAATGAAGAAGCTGCGCTTGGAATGCAGAAGACAGATGATGGGAGTGTTTCCTGAGGGAGTGATCTGTGAGCTGCAGGCTGAAAGATGGCTGGAGTAAGCTGGATGGAGAGTTTGCGAGAGTCAGAGACAGAGCGAACACAGCACCCGTGAAGCCCTGAGGAGTGCAAAAAGCTACAGTGTGGCATAACAGCTTGCATGTGTGTCATAGTTCGTACTTGTCCAAGGAAAAATCAAGTTTAGAGATTGTTGAATTAGAAAAATGAATTACCTTGCCTAAAAACCTAGCAGCTGTACTTTAAAAAACCACCTGCATTTTCAACAAGAAAAATTGGTATTTGTTCACCTGGTTTTCATTACCTTAATTCCCATCTCTAACGCCATTTGAAACACGGCATCTAGCAAGGGAGATAGGTTCTCCTTTGTACTAAGTTATTAGTAAAGAGGCACGTTTCAACCATCTGGCCCAGGTGTTGTTTTGGACTTCAAATTTACAGCAGCCAGTTGGATTTCTTATTCTGGGCTGGAGTTTCCTAATCCCTGTATCAGTTTCTGCTCCAGGAGGATGCCATGGATCTTAAACTGGCAGTCAGTATTCTTGCCAGTTGAGATGAAATACATGGGAGGAAAAAAAATTAACATAAGACCAGTGCTCCAATTGGGCAAAACCACAAAGAAATTTTCTAAAAAGTTTCTCCGGAAGGAGCTAATTACTAAGGGAAAGAGTAATCTTCATGTTTGGCTTGAATAATCACAGAAACAACAAAATGCAAAATATATTTAGATGATAGAAAATGAAAAGGAAGATCAATTTTTGACTGTACTCTTAGAGGAGCTTGATTTTTTAAATTACTGAGTATATGTATAAATGTATATAGTTACATATATTAAGAGAAAGAACTATAGAATACATTTGAATATTATCAAATTTCACCAAGTCTTAGAGAGCATCTCATATGTGCCCCCAAAATTCTGGATTTAAGACATATGCTGCAGAATTATCTCCATCCTGACAGAACTGACAGATAAATAAGAACTAATCTAATAAAATCAATACATAATCACAGATGTGATTGTAAGTAAAAGAGGGAATTATTTACATTGAATGTTCAGAAAAAACTTGTCTGAAAGCTGTGGATGGGTGGAGAAGCTATGGAGAAACTTTTCAGATAAAGAAAATAGCAAACACAATAGCCTTGAAACAGGAAAGATTATGTAATGCTCCAGAAATGTTCAAAGGTTGATGGCCCGGTGGAGAGTAGTGTGAGATGAGGGGGAGTGAGAATCATGGGTAAAGTCACGGAGGGCCTTGGAAAGGAATGGCATTGGACATAAGTTCAAAGAGAAACCACTGAAGGCTTTTAGAGCTCATGATTGATGTTTTCAAAGATCATTCTTGAGGCTATGTGAAGAATCGGATCGACTGCAAGTTGAAGTTGGAAGCTAAGTAGAAACCTAGTTCAGAGATGACAGTGAAAGGGAGCGGAAGGTGACGAGGGAAATGAATAATAATGGGAATGTTTTGGAAGTAAAATGGGGAAAAGCTTACATACATTTAATGTGGGCCTCAACGAAATGATGAATGCAGGGAAACTCTTGAGTGTTGGATATGAAGTAAGTGGTGACCGATGCTGCTCCTTTTGTGCTGAGAAAATCCTAATGCGATCTACGTGTGGAGGGATTCAGAATACTGCACAACACTGAATTGGAGATGCTTCTGGGATGTGGTATAGTGGTTGTGTATCTGGCTGCTAACCACAACGTCAGCAGTTTGAAACTGTCTTGAGAGAAAGACAACTCTCTACTCCCTTAAAGAGTTACAATCTCAGAACCCCACAGGTGTGTGTGTGTGTGTGTGTGTAAGATATTCATAGAGCCCTGGTGGTGCAGTAGCACCACTGCTAATCAGAAGGTTGGCAGTTCAAACCCACCAGCCATTCTGTGACAGAAAGATGCGACAGTCTTGCTTCCAACAAGAAGCAGTCTTTGAAACCCAGGCAGCAGCTAAACCCTGCCCTAGAGGGGAGCTATGAGATTTGTTTGGGCAGGAGATAGTGAAGTGGGTATGTTCTTCAGGAAATTATATGTATGCGTTTCAGCTAGATCATAATAACCATAAAGTCAATCATAGGCTATGGTTAATCGACGTATTTAAATATATGCAGCATGGGTTGATTATGTTTGGTAATTCAGTCCTTAAGTTCTTAAAAGGCTGACAGGAATCTTAGACGCCCCCCTCAGTTATTTTTCACCTTTGGTTTGTCCAAACACAAACCAATGCCATTATTAATTGATCTTTTGTTCTGCTGATATGCTTTCTAATTTCTGAGTACTCAAATTGGTCATTGTACAAAAAGAGAGTTTCTATTTAACTAAAGAAAAGGTGAGAGCTCCAAAATTTATGGAGTACCTCTCATAAAATAGTCAGGGACCACATGATTTCATGCAACCTTTATAGCAACGGTCTAAGATGAGCTCCTTTTTGCAGGTAAGGAAGCTGGGGTCCAATGACATACAGTCCGGATGTGAAGCCAACTTTTTTTCTATGGGCACTAAAAGCCGGATGCCATCTTTATAGAGGCTGTAAAGCACAGAGCTTCTCCTCCTGTTTCTCCTTTAGCTTCCATATTTCTCTCCACTGTTCTTACATCTCTTTTATTGTTCACTTCAGTTGGAACACTCTTGGAAGCTCCCCCACAGTGGGATTGCTGTGGTCTGCACTTCCTGGCTGATGGAAATGCCCTCTTCCTCACCTCCCCCATTCCATGGTGTCTTGCCATTTTCTCAACTGCGTTACTGGAGAGAAAGTCCCAATATCCCTCCTCCTCAGAATGTCATGAATAGCTGTGATTGCCTTGGCAATTTTCTGGACCTCTGCCTCCACCAAGGATTGGTTGTTACCTAAACTCTTAATTTTCTTCTGGCCATAATCCACAGGGACTAGATTCATTAACTCCCAGGCTTGCTTAATGGAACAACTTGCTTTTCTTCCTTTTTTCTCTTTGTTCTTTCCCAATGTTTCTGACTGTGTTCCCCATTCTTTTATTTGTTTCCCTTTCTATGTCTATAAAATAATTCAAGGCTCTTTTCTAGTCTCGGGAGATTGTTGTGGTGGTGTGCAATTCTGTGTGCTGCTATCCGGAATACAGCATGACCTAAACCTGTGAGCAGATATTGTGTGCCTTTACTTACACAAACTGATAACAAGGCATGGAGCTGCCTAACACACTCTACTTTTAACAAACATTAGTGTTTATTACAGGGTGATACATCGATTTTAATTAAAGGGGGATGAACCCTCACTGCCATCGAGTCAATTCTGACCCATGGTGACCTTAAAGGGTAGGGCACCACTCACTGCCCTGGTGGGTTTCTGAGACTAGTAACTCTTTATAGCAGTAGAAAGTCTCCTCTTTCTCCTGTGGATAAAATAGAACAGAAATGCCAAGTACAGAATCTCTTTCCCTGATTGGAGAAGACCTTGGGCAGCTCACACAGGTAAGTGCTCAATTACTAGCCAAAGATGGGGGACTCAAATCCACCCACAGATGCCGCAGAGTGCAGGGCTGGCAATCTGCTTCCCAAAGAGCACAACCTGGAGACCCCTGTAGAGCCGTTCTCCTCTCTCCCCAGGGGGTTCCCAGGAGTCAGAGTCAATGAGACAACTAACAACAATCCCCCCACCTCCCTTTGCATATGGAGTTGGACCCTAACCTCAGTCTGTAGTGTGTGTCTTTGTGGTATCACATTTCGGGAAGAAGAATCCTTGCCGGTGCAAGGAGTTTTGGTGGTGCACTGGTTAAATGAGTGGCTGCTAACTGAAAGGCCAGCTGTTTGAACCCACTTAGTATCTCAGCAAGAGGAGAAAGAGCTAGTCACCAGCTTTCTTACAGCCTAGGCAACCCGAGGGGCAATTTTACTCTGTCATCTAGGGCTTCTGTGAGTTAGAATTGGCTTTTGGCACACGACAGCGTGATGGGAAGAGGGTGCAGTAAAGGGGCAGAACTCTTGCCTTCCCAGGAGAAGAGCTGTGGTTAGTTCCTGGCCAAGGCATCTGGTGTGCAGCCATCAACCATCTGCCCCTGGATACTCACATCTTGCTTCGTTGTTGAACAGGATTCAGTGGAGCTTCCAGATTGAGACAGACTAGGAAGATCTGGCAGTCTGCTTCCCAAGATCAGCAAAAACACACCCTATGGATCACAATGGTCCGGTAAACAATTTCTCGTGGGAATGACACAGGACCAGGCAGCATTTTAGCATGACTAGGGGTTAGAATAAACTTGAAGGCAACTAACAGCAAGAGCAACATGATGGATTTCATCTCCCCTTGACCCACTTTAAAACTGTTCCCGTTGAAAAAAAACTGTGCTGGGGAAATCCACATTAACTTAGCCACGGGGGAATCTCCTCTGAGCATGGACCAGAGATGTGAACAGCCTTGCTGTCATGCGGAATGGATTGGAAAGTAGATTGGTGCAGACGTGTTTTGGTGAAAATTTAGCACTCTATAATTTGATCTCCCTTAAGATCCATTTAAGTTTGTTCCAGTTTTTAGTATTTTCTGCTTTTTTTATTGCAGTTTTTCCATGTTTTACTTTGTTTTTGTCAGTGTTTTCTTTTGCTTAATGTTTTTCTGCATATGAAATCCAGGATAGATGAATCTGTTAGATCTCTCTTGATCTAGATATATACCTCGGTCCTTGGCTCCAAGCGAGAAAGAATTCACGCCGAAGCCTGGTTTGTGATCCAAGTGAGTTTTATGAGAGTTAGAAGAAGTTTCAGGTTTACATGGCACCCGAGGGGCTCCTCCCGAGCATACAGCTTGTCTGGAAACTGCTCGGTGTCAGGCAAAAGTGTTTTTCGACTCTGGGCTCCTGCCTTTTCAAGGATTCCATGGGGAGGCGTGGTGGACAACCCCTGATCAACCCCATTGGCTGAATTGAATTTACCTGGCCTAGGTGGGCCAATCTAGTTTCAGCACCCACCCATGACTGCAGGCGGGAAACCTGAACCTCTGAGCATGTGCGGTACGCCACTCCTTTGTTTCCGCCACTCCTTTGTTTCCGTAGCTTGGCCCTCTGGACATGCGTTTAAGGACATCCCCCAGCCCTACGCTAGCCTACCTAACAAATCCATAGAGACAGTAACTGGATTTATTGTTCCTTGCGGGCATGGCAGGAGAGGTTGGGGGAAATGGGGAGCGAATAGCAATGAGGACAAGAATGAAGAAAATATTTAAAAACTGATTGTGGTGAGGCTTGTACAACTCCTTGATGTGCTTGAACAATTGAATTGTGTGATATGTGAGATGTATGCCAATAAAACGGTTGCGGGGGTGGGGGTGGGGTGGGGGGGAAGCAACCTGATTCAAAGCAGGAAACGGGGTCTCTTGCTGTGTGAGAGTGAGGGATATTCCCAGAAATGAGATAGAAAACTGCACGCAGGAGAGCCAGGCTATGAAAGGACAGTTAGCCATTTGTGAAGGTAGAAGTTTCTGGTGACCCTTGTTCTGATACCAAAATTTACAAATCTAAGTTAAATAGTAATGTAACGGTTTTTCTTCCAACCCACCAATAGGGACAGTTACATATGCCTGCAAAGTGTGAGATGCTGGTCTGAACAGACAGGATGGGCAGGGGAGCATCAAGGAGGGCGACACTGACCTACTGTGGGAGTGGAGTTCAAGTGCTGATTAGGAGCTCGCCTGTGCAGTTCCCAGCGGGAACAATCTATGGAAACATTCTAGAGAAGCGTTAGACCTGAGACCAAACCCGGTTGTCCTTATATCAGAACGCCCCCTGAAAGCAGAAGAGAGGAAACGAGGAAATATTTTATATTTCATAACACAGATGAATGCTGTACTTTACCAAAGAAGGATCTGCGCCTGAGCTCTATGTGAAGCACAATATAAATACAAACCAAAATCTGATACTTGCAAATTATAGCGCAAACGTAAATAAGCCCACTCTGCAAGCTTAACCTGTGAATTCAAAATAAACTAAATTGGTAATGATACCGCTAACAGTGTTTTATAATTAAAGAATAAAAATAGGGGTAGAAAGAAAAAGATGGAGAAATTCACATTGCCTTCTTGATATAGTGATAATAAGACACGTTTCCAGAAAGGATGACTTTCAACTATCTGCAATGCATCAATAGTAAGCATTTTGCAACATTGTTTAGAGTCCTTGGTAAATTCCAGAACTAATTTCATTCGGTTTATGAATACTGTAACTCACTTGGTGTAACAGTGTAGAAGGTTTTCAGCTCCATGTACCACACAACTCACGTTGATGGTGGCTTAAAACACAAGAATATTTATTGGCTATGTAATTAGAGCCTGACGCACATAATTCAGAATTAGATTAGTGGCTCTGAATTTAAGGTGTTTGTTAATATCTCTCTGATTATCTGGGCTTCCCAGGCATAAATTTCTTCAGCCTAAGAATTTAAAGACAAGAAGTAAGAGTATGGCCCAGGTGGTGAGAAAGTTTATTAGGAAAGAAAATCCTTTCTTAAAACCTGCCCATCAGACTACCTCTTACGTTGCACTCACCAGAACTGTGTCGCCGATAGCGAAGGTGCAGGGCGGCTGGGAAAGTAGACATGTCATACTCCGCTGCTGCGTCTAGAGCAGGAGATGGGCAAAAGAAAAGGCAGATGGGAACGGTAGTTGGGTAATTCGTCAACAAGTGTTGACCATTTTCTTGATCCTCAAGATAATGTACTCTCTCTGGATTTCTGACAAGACAGAGCAGAGATTCCTTATCACGGTCCAGGTCTTTTCAAACAAGCCTTGCTTCCTTTCCCTCCTCCACGTTGACATTCTAGATTTCACCCTTCATGGCTGGTTGCACTTCTTAGGCAACTGAGCGCCCTCCCCTCATGTTGATGCCGCCATTTCCCTACTTCCCCGTGAGTCACAGAGCTCTCCCTGCAGGCTACTCCAGCCTGCTCGCCGCCTCCGTCCTTCATGTCCACTCGATCACGTGATGGCACTGCTTGGAAGCTCCTTGTTTCTTTGTCAGTCTTCTCACCAACCAAACACCTTACGGATAAAACCTTCATCGCGTTCCTATGTGTGCAACACCTTGCGCCCTGCCAGGCAGGTGATTATGGCTCCCAAAAGATCTGTAGCATGGGGGAGTGCCTGGGTAAAAGCATGCACCTTTGAATATTCTGAAATCTTTGCTATCCTGGAGGGGAAGTGTCCTGCGTGAAGGCATGATTTTCTTTCCACTTTTCTTCTTTCCAGCCAAGAGCTGTGTGATTCCCCTGGACTGCTGGCTTAGTTTTGCATGCTGTGCTTGATTTTTTGCTTCCTCCCTTTTCCTGTGCTCTTCCTTTGTAGGCTGTTTCTACAACAGCATTCCCCACCACTGCTTAGTGAGTCCGCTCTGTGACTGCTGTCTCCAATACCAGACTCCATAAAGTCTGCTTTTGTTGTTGTTAGCGGCCTTCACGTGCCCCCTCACACACACACACACACACACACACACACACACACACTCACACTCATGGTAACTCCATGCACAAGGAGATTGCACTGCTGTGATCCACAGGGTTGGCACTGACTGATTTTTTTCTTTTGAAATCATCTTATTGGGGGCTCATACAACTCATCACAATACATCGATACATGCATTGTGTCGAGCACATTTGTACATTTGTTGCCATCATCATTTTCAAAATATTTTCTTTCTACCTGAGCCCTTGGTATCAGCTCCTCATTTTTCCCCCTCCCTCCCACACCCTCCCTCCCTCACAAGCCCTTGGTAATTAAAAATGATTATTTTTTTCATGCCTTACACTGCCTGATGTCTCCCTTCATCCACTTTTCTGTTGTCTGTCCCCCTGGGAGGGGGGACAATCTAGATCATTGTGATCGGCTCCCTTGATCTCCTCCCACCTTTTTCTTTCCCTCCTGGTATCACTACTCTCATTATTGGTCCTGAGGGGTTTATCTGTCCTGGATTCCCTGTGTTTCCAGCTCTGATCTGTACCAGTGTTTCTCCTCTGTGTCTAGCCAGATTTGTAAGGTAGAATTGGGATCATGATAGTGGGGTAGGGTGGTGGGAAGAAGCATTAAAGAACTAGAGGAAGGTTGTATGTTTCATCATTGCTACACTGCACCCTGACTGGCTCGTCTCCTCCCTGCAACCTTTCAGTAAGGGGTATCCAGTTGCCTACAGATGGGTTTTGGGTCTCCACTCTGCACTCCCACTCATTCACATAAGTTTTTGTTCTTTGATGCCTGATACCTGATCCTGTCGACACCTCGTGATCACACAGGCTGGTGCACTGAGTGATTTTTACCAGTAGATCGTCTGGCCGTCCACCTTAGGCTGGCCCCTCCGCTGGATGTCTAAGGGAAGGTCACAACGGCATGAAAGACTCCACAGATGGACATTGGCTGCACGTGAGATGCATCCATCAGTACGGACCCAGCATCTCCCATGTGGAGGGGAATTCTCCCACGGAACCATCGGTACCCTGTGCACGTTCTCTACTGCTCTCAAGAAGGCTGTCCCCGGAAACCCATCCACCTCTCAACTAGGCATTGCCTTCTGACTTACTTTACCCAGTGTGGTTTTTTCTCACTTGATTTTCTGATGGGGGAGGATATTTGTCCATCGGAAAACACATGTTCTCCACTGAATAGGAGTTATTTTCTATCTGAATGCCTCTGGGAAGCTCTTTACACAGACAGAAAGGAAAACAAGAGGCTACACTCTCTCTAAGGTTCACCCGGGTTCCTCACTTGCCTGGACCAGGTGGGTGGGGAAGTGGGGGAAGGAGGTGGGAGGAGGCAGGTCTAACTTAGAAAAAAATATTTTTCCTACCTATTATATCTAGATAGATAATGAATATATGCATATTATATATATGATTTTTAAAATCATCTGTCTCCAAGAATCAAGTCACATGTACTACTGTTCTCATTTCTTCTCACTCGCACTTACTGGCTGATTTCTCCAGTGGTCTGATGCAAGGTATTCCACACAGCGTGAAGTGGGAGCTGCCGCTTTAAGAGTAAGCAGATGTGTGACTAAGAGGTGAAGTGGTGTCTTCTGAGCTCAGACTCAAGGGTCAGCAGAAGGGTTTGCTAAGGAATAGGGGTACCGAAGGAGCCCTGAGATTGCTGTTGGGTATGCATTGCACTGCGAACTGCAGGATCACTGGTTCCACCCCACCAGATGCTCGGAGGGAGAAAAATGAGACTCTCTGCTCCAGGAAGATTTATGGCCTCGGACACTCTGCGTAGGTTCACTCGGAGCTGCCATTGACTGGGTGACAGTGGGCTTTTTGTTCTGTTCTGTTTTAGGAACAGAACAAGCAGCGGTCACACAGCACAGGCTTCTGTCCCACAACCTGAGTTTTCATCCTTTTAATGCCTTTCAATTGATCAGTTTAATTAGGGAACCTTACTTGCATGTTGTAGACCATGTGGACTGTATTTATATTGGCATTTGATTACAGCATCCTTCATAAGAAAATTTCTTTGTTGAAGTGACTATGGGATAAAACAATGGGAAGATAATATGAGTATGTCCTCAGCTAAAACCAAAGCTATTTGCCAAGTTCAAAACAAACAAACAAACAAACAAACTCCCTGCCTTCGGAGTCAACACCGACTCATAGTGCCCTTATAGGACAGGGTAAAACTGCCCCTGGTGAGTTTCCGGGACTGTGACTGTATGGGAGGAGGGAGCCCAGTCTTTCTCCTGAGGAGCGGCTGCGGGTTCAGACGGTGGGTTGCAGCCTCACCAGTAACCACCAGGGCTCCTGCAGTCCACCCGCACCGGGGTGAAGACATTAGAAGTGCCTGCATAGAGATCTCTTTTTCAAACTCCTTTCCTGTGAACTTACAGAACCGATCAGCATTCCATTCCATAATTCAGATACATGCTGGTTCAGGCCATTGATCACAATTCCCGAACTGTAACATGGATGATCCCACCACTTCCCTGTCTTTCCTATTTCCAGTCCTCCTCCTTCCCTACCCTTCTGAATTTTCTCCTGGGCAAATGCTGTCCTTTTTATCTCAGATTATGGATGATTCTAAGGCATACTTTCCCAAGCTTGCGTGGCCTACCACCCTGTTTTCAGATAAAAAGAAAAAAGATACTCCGTGCGCCCCCCCCCACTCCAGCCACCCCCCCCCCCCCCCCACACCCCCCCCCCCCCCAATGAACACTTTTGTGCTGTAGCCCATAATCCAGGATCAAAGGGTCAGCATCTGCTTTTGCAGCCCCCCTGGACCATGCCAGCACCCCTAGAGGACAGAACAGAGATGCCCCTGTAAGTTTCCCAAACTGTCATTCTGTACTGAAGTGGAAAGTCTCATGCTCTCCCCCGAACAGCTGGTCCTTTCATACTGCCCGCCTGTGGTTGGCAGCCCAGGGTGCAACTTCCGGTGCCTCCAGGCCTCCCTATCCGCCCAAGAAGCCTGCTCTTTTTAAGGATTTTGTTTGGTTTCGCATTTTTCTCCCCCTCTATCCCGGACCCTCCGCTGTGACCTTTCAGGGCAGTTTGTAGTGGGAACGGGCACCATCTAATTTCTCGGTCCCCAGGTGTGGCGGCCCATGTTTGGGTGGTCCATTCGTCCAATGAACGGATCGTTTGTGTGTGTTTTGATCTGCTTCACACTTGTTTCGACCAAACGGAAAGAGGCTCGTCCTTGCCACTTAGGTGAATACTCACACGCTTTTAACAAGTGCTTCCTCCTCAAAATCCGGGTTGAACATGGCCTTCGAGAGTGCCATCGGGTTGTTAATGATGGATTTCCAGGGGCCTGACCAGTTCTGTCTTCTGAGGGACCAGATTCGGAGCTTGACACGGTAAAGGAAACCCTTTAACTGTTGAGGTGTTGAAGGCTGAAATTCTATGAGTCTCTAACAGATAAAACGAAGACGTTAGATATAAAGTTTCTTTGGGGGAAAGAGGACTTAATCTTATTATTTTAACGATGAGGTTTCTAAGAACTAACTGGTTCTCTTAGCAGGAGAGACGGTACTGGCGGCTACTTCCCGGTACTTCCCCCTCACCTGGAAGTGGTCGTTCTGTGCTGCTCTCTTTTCCACCTCACGTTGTGGGCCCATCTCCAATCAAAAGAAAGCCGTTCTTGTGTAACTGGGACACAGGTCGTCACTTCTGTCCAACTTAGACTGCTCTGTGGCATTATACACAGATATATAAGTGAGGCAAATGTTTTGAGAATGATGATGGCAACAAATGTACAAATGTGCTTGACACAATGGATATATGTATGGATTGTGATAAGAGTTGTACGAGCCCCCAATAAAGTGATTTTTAAAGTGATTTTAGATATATACGTGTAATTAATCCCCACTTTTAATGAAATCGTAGCTCAATAGAGTTAGGCTCTTTGAAACATCATATTTGTTTGCTAATGCACCTTCTCTTACTCATGAAAAGTTAATATTTGTATTGATAGTCCATTTTGCAAGTTAATCTAACTTTTCTCTGTAGCTAGTGATAAGATTTTCTTATGACAGGCTTTACTTATTTTATCTTGAAATCTTACACCAATGTGTCTCAGAATGGATTTGTACTCATTTCTTTTGCTCAGAATTATGCACCTTTCTTTAGTCTGAGGACTCATGAGTTTTAGCTCTCCTTTCCCTACCCTGTTTCCCCCCAAAAAAGACAGCGTCTTATATTAATGTTTGCTCCCAAAGATGCACTAGGTCTTATTTTCAGGGGATGTCTTATTTTTCCATGAAGAAGAACATGGTACACATTTATTGTTGAACAACAAAAAAAGGAAATTTATTACCTGTATACGGTGTGGTAGTAGTTATTATCACAAACCAGCATAACCAGACAAACTGAATCCTAAAGTATCAAGAATTTCTTGTTACAGACTGGCTAGACCAGAGGAGGTACACTGGTACAGATAGGAACTGAAAATACAGGGAATCCAGGACGGATGAGCCCTATAGGACCAGTGGT
>NW_022103908.1:24874965-24877454 GCF_000313985.2 Echinops telfairi | reverse complement strand
AAGGGCTCAAGTAGAAAGAAAATGTTTTGAGAATGATGGCAACAAATGTACAAATGTGCTTGACACATGGATGTATTATGAATTGTGATAAGAATTGTACAAGCCCCCAATAAAATGATTTTTGTAAAAATCCCCTTTGTGACCATTTTAGAGGCTATCTCTTGCTTGCCACTAAAGTTTTCACAGTTTCTGCTTTTGAGTTTATTTTTTATGAAAGTTATCATAAAAGCCCTAGAGGCGTCCCATAGAAGTAGTTTCATCACCTATACTGAGTCCTGAACTGTCGTTTTTGTGTTTTTGTTGGAGACATTTTAATAATGTGGGCAGTGCAAACCCAGCTGCTTTTGCCTGGATACAGAGATGGCTCTTGCAAGTGCACTAGCTCAGCAACGCCCCCACCCAGATGGCCGCCCGTGGACCTCTCGCGGGAGAACGCTCAGTCTCTGACTTCAGTCAGAGAAGCTGTTTCTGTCTGTGTACAAGTTCCGCACAGTGAGTTTTCTCTCCACACCTACTAAGCCCACATTATTGCATCCTGGTGCCTCGGAGCAACATAGCTAATTTCTTTTTACTCTGATACTTAAAATTCCTTCTTCGTTCCTATAACCTGGAGATTTTCTCCTAGTGGTGAGCGTGGCTACATCATATTAAACTGATGTAAAATATTTTATTCAGATTTCTGAATGTGGCAGTCATTCCCATCTTTTGTATCTTTACCCCAACAGCGTTTCTTATTCTGCCATGAGGGCTCAAGAACCGCTTGCTGAAGGATTGTATAATGTATACTGTCTATACTGGCCAAGTTATATAAAGAAGCATTAAATCAACATTATAAAAACACATAGAGCCAAAGTTTAATGCTCTTTTGGGTGGTATATCAATTTGTCTGCTCATTTTATAGTTGAATTTTTGTTTTCTTCTCTTTTTCACCATTTAATTACCTATTTAAGCTTATCTGAGAAATTGCTTCTTTATTGTTCTGTAATTAAGTAAAGGAGTCTTGGGCTTTGGCCTCACTAGAGTCTGCCTTTCAGCTTCAGCCACACTCAAATGCACCATGCACATAGTAGACACTCAACAAGGACTTGTTGAGTGAATAAATGAATGAATGGATGGTCGATCTTGCTGAAGATTAATTTCTCCCATGCAAAAAGCAACTCTCAAGAGTAACCACCTCACAGGGCTCTGAGAATTAAGTGAGCTCATGCATATAAAGAGCCAGCACAGTGCCTAGCAGCATACGAGCTCAATGAATATCAACTACCGTTACTATTCCATAGAGTGATTTGGCACGCCTATCTCGGGACCTGGCCATTGGGTTGGTAGGTGCCATTGAACTGCTTCGACCCCTAGTAACGTTAAGTCTATGAGATCAAAACACTGCCCAGATCTGCACAGCCTCACCGCCTGCCATTGTGGGAGTCAGGCATCAGTCCATCTCCGTGAGGGGTCCCACTTTTCCACCTCTCCTCCACCTTCCCAAACCGGCTGCTCAGCCCGGAACATAGCCAAAGAAAGCAAGCTGCAGTCTGACCATCTGTGCTTCTAAGGAGCACTCTGGCTGTACTTCTCGGAAGACAGGTGTCTCCACACTGCTGGCAATCCACTTTATAACTAAAGTTCTTTGCTTGGCTACAGAAGAATTTAAAAAATTAAATATTCTCTTTACTTTAAAAAAATGTCCCCACCACTTCCATTATCTAGTATCTTCTTTTGAAAAAAATACCTTTCATGACGAGGTGGTGCTCATTTTAGAAGCTATTTTAAATAGGGGTGTTATACCTCTGCACCAGTGGAGAGCCACTCAATCATGTCATCCTAAGGGAGAAAAGATTTTCCTGATTGAATAGATATTCAAAACAAGGGAGAAATAAAAATGCAAATTCCCTTGAGTTCATTTTGATTTGCACTGATTACTTTTTTAAAGGTGGTTAAAATATCTTAAGGAAATTAGATATAATCATATAGTTTTGTGCTATCATTTTCTCGTTAGTATTCAACTAGTGACACGGTGACTAAGCATTTGGCTGCTAGCCGAAACCTGGTGGATTGGAACCCATCACTGGCTCTGCAGGAGAAAGATGTGGTAGTCTGCCTCCTTAAAGATTACAGGCTCAGGAATCCTATTGGGGCAGTTCTACTCTGTCCTACAAAGTCACTGTAAGTGGAAAATTCAGCTGCAATTTATGTATTTTAAAATAGGAATTTTGAGATTCGATTGTATTTTCCTGCTGGATAATAAATAAGGAAACTTGTACTGCCACCTTGTGGACAAAGTTCAGAACTGCAGCATATGTGCTCGTTTGGAAAAACTGCAATATGACATGGTTGTAGACCTAGAGTTGTGCAAAGAAAGATCCATTAGTGGATTTCTACTAATTTATCTAGACTTACTGTTAAAAAGGAAAAACTAGGTGCCCTTGCCACCCTCCCAGATATTTCCGTAGCAGAGATGAAAGCCAGAAAGGGAAGGTTCATATCTGTGTAGA
>NW_022103908.1:24828130-24874865 GCF_000313985.2 Echinops telfairi | reverse complement strand
GGGGGGGGGGCAGGAAAAGAGAAGAGGGAGAAGAATTATGCTTGATGCGCTGAATTGCAAAGCTATGCTCATAACCGAACCAAAGATGCTGCTAAACACAAGTGAGGGGGAAAGGGAATTGTTCCCAGCACTGAATAAACACCTGCATGGCCTTTATCACCCGAACTTACCCTAAGGCAGGGGAGACACTGACTACTTGCCATAGAAAAAGAACCTGAGGATTTGATAGAAGTTACTGTGACTTACAAAGAAATGTCATCCTGTATGAATGAAAGCGATTCAAGAATATTTGCTTTCGAATAAGAAGATACAGGAAACATTTTTCTCTTAGGCTCTATGTGAAGCACATTACAGATAAATTCAAGGTTCTTGGAGTGATCTGATTAAGTAGCAAAAAGGCTGCTGCTTGCCAAGGGATTCCGGATTCATGCCCTCGCCTGCTCATACTATAATGTCCTTGCCTGTTCACACTATTAGAATGCCCCATGTGAGTGCATGTTGCAAACACACGTTGTCAGGGTGATACAGATGCCTGGTGAAAACAGTAATGCAGAAAATGGATTTGTATTTGATATTTCATTACTGAGCCTAATGAAAAGAACAAAGAAAAATCGTTTTTGTTTGGATGGGCTAACAGAAAGCAAGGAAACGAAGATAAGGAGACAGAATCGGGAAGCGGTGAGGGTTGGGGGTGGGATTTGGACTCCTTCCTATATTCTGAAGGAAGTAAGGGACGAGAATGATAATCGACTAGAAATGGACTCTCATTATTGTACAGCAACATTTTAATGGCCAAGAGATCGCTTCTGGGAAATATACCGAAGAAATACCAAGGACAAGAGAAAAGAAGAGAGAAGAGAAATAATGAAAAACTTCCTCTGAAAAAATCATTCCCCTATGATTATGCTCCTGTTATTAATATTTTTCATTCCTTTCCAAATTTAGAAGCAGCTCTCGTGGCAGAGTGGGTGTGCATTGTTCTGCCAACTCCAAGGTTGGCGGTTTGAAACCACCAGCACTCCCAAGGGGCTCTCTACTCCTGTAAAGAGTTACAGTGTCCGGAACTCACAGGGGCAGCTCTCCTCTGTCCTAGGCCACGGCTCGATGGCAGGGCGTTTGGGTTGGTTTGGGTTTTCCCAATGTGAAGGCAGACGGGAGGTGTCCTCGGCTACATACTTGAATTGCCTCTGTTGGTGTGAGTTGCTGTCATGTTGATTCTGACTGCAGGTGACCCCGCAGGTGCCAAGTAGAACTGCCCCATAGAGTTGTCAAGGCTGCCACCTTTCAGAAGCAGCTGGCCGGGCCTGTCTCCCCAGGTGTCTCTGGGTGGGTTCGAACCACCAACGTTTTGGCCAGTGGTCAAATACATAACAGTCTGGACCAACCAGAATCCCCTATATCTGTAAGGCGGCGGTGCTCACACAGTGGGGCATGAAACAGAAGGCATTTTATTCCTGAAACCTTACTTTGAATTTTCTTGCATTCATGGTTTTAGCTTAGATCCTTTAATGCTATAATAATTTGGTTTCATATTGGATGTCCTTTGGGCTTTCCTTGCCATTTACATTTTTTAAGAAGTTTTTCATGAGTTCAAAATAATCCTTTTGGTGAGAAGGCAATTCAATTATAGTGACAGCATCAAAGGGGCCCACCACGATACAATTCTCTACTGAGATCAGATTTACAGCTAAACCCAGATGATTTTATAAACCCTGCATTTGTATCGGCATCTTGAGACACTTGTCTGAGAAGCTGGATCAAAACCTAAAGTATCAAATAAAAGCACATCTCTCATCTAAATGAGGCGTAGCTGCGCTCAGAATTTACCTCTCTCCAGGGACCCAGGTCATCAGGCAAAGTCATGTTTTGAAATCACATCTGTTCCATACCTCACTCTCACCACCGTCAAGTGGCCATGGAGGACAAATGGAACTGCCCCTGTGGGTTTCCATCACTCTGCAGGAATAGAAAGCCCCGGTGTTCTGCCTCAGAGGAGCTAGGGGGCTCGAACTGCTGACCTTGTCGTTTGCAGCCCAGTGTGTAACCCACAAGCCCCCAGAGTTCTTTTGTTGGATACTAGTTCTCCCAATACCTTTCCACTTATAAGGGGGAGGGAGAGGGGAGATTGCCATATGATGGGGTTGGAGTAAGTGGTTCATTAAAAGAAAGACAAGTTAGAAACCGGAATGTGGGAATCCAGGAAAGGTTAATATAGGGTCTCTCTGAGTCAGCATCCACCTGATGGCAGTGAGGTTGTTGTTGTTGTTATTGTTTGTTTTTGTCTTTCCATCCTCAGTTTCTCATTCTATCTTTTAAAACTATTTACAATAGCATCTTTATTGAACTTAATACCACAGCTCTTATTTTACTTCTGTAAAACGTTTTGTTCGAGTTGGCCTTAGGTCAAGCGCCCGCATCCAGTCATCCATACACATTGTGTCTCATTCACTGCTACCCTTTCCTATAATCGTCACTGACTCCGCTGCCTCCTGGGTCTCCTGGTTCCATGCTGCCCTCGTTCCTAACCCTCTGCACTCTGTCCGGATACAGTAAGTCTTTACTGAACGTAACTCTTTACTGCTCATTTCTTTGCTAAGGTGCCCTGATGACACTGAGCTAGGGACTTGGCTGCTAATTGCAAGGTGAGAGGTTCAAACCCACCAGTTGAGGGAGGAAGATAAAGTTCCCTGTCCTGTAAGGATTTACAATCTCAGAAATCCTACATCGGGCCTCCATGCGTCTGCATTGGCTCAATGGCAGTGAGCTTGATTTGGTTTTGTTCTTTTTTCTCTATTGCTATTCAAAGTGTGTTCATAGAAACAGAGACATGGGCATCACCTCTGTTAGAAATGCAGACTCTCAGGGCCTGCCCCAACCCCACTGGATACACATCTGCATTTCAGCCCGTCAGCGAAGCACCACTTTCACCGAGTTTCAGCTAGTCGCATGGTGCCTGGCACTTAGTCAAATGCTTATTGAAAGTTTATTGAATTAATTAAGCTGAATTCCAGGAGGCCACCAAATAGAGCTTCAGGTGGAGAAGGGAAAAAAAGCAATGTTAATCTAAAACCAATGTCTTGACCTAGAGCCAAGCTTCTGCTGTGACCACAGAAACCATCTGTATTGGCCGAGGAATAGAAGTAAACCCCTCGAACAGCAAAGGATTGAGTGGGTAGGGGCTAGAGCTTGGTGTGTGGATGGATGGGCCTTGGGAAGGAAGCCCAGAAAAGAGCCCATGCAGACTCGGGGAACATAGCTTCTGTCCATGACAGTACAATGCTGTGCTCTTAAAACAAATGATTCCATATGATCTGCGCTGGAAAGACGATGTGTGGGAGTCAGCGAGGCCTGAGTGGAGGGCAAGCCAACCCTGCTCTTGGGGGAGGTGGGTCGTCAGTGAGGTTTGTTTAGAGGAATTGCTTGAGGGATCTCAAACTGCAAAAAGTGAAGTAGAAGATGCCCCTACCCTGGGTCACATGTTAGATAAACACAGAAATTGCCAGCTTATGGCACCGATTGTGGGTGGAGGTAGTGAGCACAGTATTGCCAAAGTGTATGAAGCGGCTTCTTCAAGAAGCACTTAGGAGAAAAGAAGGTGTGTACCCAAGAATGTAGCACATGTAAGAGGACAATACGTGCCACCAAAAACCGAGACTAACATTAGGAGAAAAATAAAACCAAACTCACTGCCATTGAGTCAGCGCAGACTCATAGCAACCCCCTGTGAGTTTCAGAGACTCTGACTGTTTACTGGAGTAGAAAGCCAGTTTAAGGGAGTAGAAAGCCAGTTTATGGGAGTAGAAAGCCAGTTTTTCTCCCTTTTCCTCCCTCATGGGTGTTGGTGGCTTCAAATTGCTGACCTCGCAAATGGCAGCCCAACTCGTAACCACCAGGACTCCATGTATGTATGTATATGAATACAGATAGATGTAGGCAGGCATATATATATATATTCATTGAAGACACTATTACAGATACTTCTCAGATATCACCAAAAAACTTCCGAGGTCGTTTTTCTGGGGTTGAAAACTTAGAAGCATGTGTTATGGGTCAACTCAGTCAATTGGCATTCTATAGCTCACAAATCTCACGGGCTCCATCCGGGGAAAGTGAGTAGCTTCTGAGGTCTTGAAAGCTTTTGGACTGCCAGCTAAGATACAACCAATGAGTGGTCTCGACTCATTAGACACTGAGCATAAGAAGGTAACCGAAATCTCAAAGAATACGTGGGTCTACAAGGCAACTAGCTTATGTGAGCGGCAAACTGCTCTGAGACCAGAAGGAGCAGATAGTGCCTGGCTACCACCACTGACCAGTCCAGCCAGGGCCACCAGAGGTTATGATCCTGGCTGGAGTGGCAGGAAAATACAGAACAAAATGGCAATTCTTTTCCATTGTGATCAGAGGACTTCTTAACACTATTGGTCTGAGGAGCTATTTAAGCCTGCCACCAAAATGATCTCTTGAGACCACTTGTTAACAGAAAATCTGAGTGGCACCCAAGGTAGAAGATACAACCCATTAGATCAGTCCTCTCTGAGAGCATGCACTGTTGAAGCAAAAAGCCAGCATGTCATAAACCAAGCAAGGATGAGAAGAGGACAGGAAACCTAGAGTAATGGAAATAGCAGTCAGATGACAATGAGAATGCTGGTCCGATGTGGTAGGTACGTAACATGCTGTCAACTTGTGAGGGGATGGAGGCTAGCCCGCCAATCAGGTGCAGCTTGAAAACCTCATTTGGAGGTGCTGAGGAGATAAGTAGCTCGCTGGGGGCGGGACACACACACTCCCTGAGGAGACATATCTCATAACCAGCCTGATAGAGCTACACTGATGTAGCCAGAGGCCTGGAGCTGGAGAAGCCCCATGGAGAGCCATGCCAGCACTGAAATACTTTCACCACCACTGGATCCACAAGACTTTGCACCCACTGGTCTGTGATCTTCTGCATTCAGCGTCATTGCATGTGTTTCGTGTGTCTGAAGAGGAATTTATAGATTGGAATCGGACATATGGGCTAATAACGGACTTATGGACTTGAATTGGGATGTTTTCTTAATATACAATGACTCTTCATATAAAGTCCTTTCTTTTTAAAAAAAATCATTTATTGGGGGCTCATACAACTCTTTTCACAATCCATCCATCCATCCATCCTTTGTGTTGAGCACATTTGTTGACATCATCATTTTCAAAACATTTTCTTTCTACTTGAGTCCTTGCTATCAGCTCCTCATTTTCCCCCTCCCTGCCCCACCCTTCCTCCCTCATGAACCCCTGATAATTAATAAATTATTATTTTTTCATGTCTTACACTGTCCGATGTCTCCCTTCATCCACTTCATCCACTTTTCTGTTGTCCGTCCCCCAGGGAGGGGGTTATATGTAGGTCATTGTGATTGGTTCCCCCTTTCTCCCCACTTCCCCCACCTTTTCCTTACCCTCCTGGTATCGCTACTGTCATTATTGGTCCTGAGGAGTTTATCATATGTCCTGGATTCCCTGTGTTTCCAGCTCTGATCTGTACCCATGTACATCCTCTGGTCTAGCTGATTTGTAAGGTAGAATTGGGATCATGATAGTGGGAGGTGGGGGGGGGGGAAGCATTAAAGAACTAGAGGACAGTTGTATGTTTCATCATTGGTACCCTGCACCCTGACTGGCTCATCTCTTCCCCACGACCCTTCTGTTAGGGGATGTCCAGTTGCCTACAGATGGCTTTGGGTCTCTAAAGCTCTTTCTTATGCACATATGAATGGCTATGAATTTGTTTCTCTAGTTTACCTGGACTAACACACTGAAAGCCACAAACGTGACTAATTTCATTGACCATTTTGTGTGGCAATTGTCAAAAGAGAATCTAATTTACTGTGCAAATTTATATATATATATATATTAAACGGTTGATCTTCATATCTCTTTTTGGAATTGACTCTTAATTTATTGACTATGCAGACAAAGATTTGATATGAAATCCTGAATCAAAATATAGATTAAAAAATTAATTTCAAGTGTTTTATTTTATCTTTGAAAAGACAAAATCATCTTTCACCATGTCTCATATATATTATATAATATATATTTTATAAATAAAAGATTATATATAATATTCATTAAAAATATCTTTCCCCTAGACTTTATATAACCTTTCTTCCAAACCTGTCTCACATAAGCTTCTTTTTTACTTTTCTGATGCCACCAGGTGGGTGCAGGCCTTCCCAGCATGAGTTAGACTGAAACAGCCTTCTAACTGGGAATTTGGCATCATGGGTTAAACTTTGCAATTTGGTTTCACTTTGTGTCCATCCCTTACTAAACAGTGACCTTCAAGAAAGCTCGCTCGGTTTAGGATATCTCTCTCACCTATAAAATGGCAATGACTGTGGAATTTTCCTCATTTAATTGTTGTGTAGTACGATTTATTAAAAAAAAGATTTATCATCTTCTCTCATTTAGCAATAACAACAACAGTCCAGCTATTTACTGAGTGCAGCTCATGTGTCCAGCAGTATCTATATCCATCAAATGCCTTCAACAGAAAGTAGCTGAAACGTATATTCTTGTCCCAAAATCAAAAGCCAGAAGACGGTGCAAAGCAGGGAGTTTCTTTTCTCCACCTCGTTCTGATCAGGGAGGGAAGAGATCTCGGAGTTTCCAGGTTTCCCAGGACATCACACTGACCAGAACTGGATCACAGGCCTGTCCCCAGCCAGCTAGACCCACTGGGATTCTGTTGGGAGCAAAGAAGGGGAAGGACATGGTCTTCGAGTCAGCGAAAAACAATAGCACCAACCTGGCTGTCCCAGGTCGCTGATGTATAAGATAAGGCTGGTGTCTGTAGGATGAACCAGACTCTGAGCAAGACAGATATACATTAAAATGAAAAATAAGAAAGTTACACATTATGATGAGTGATAAGAAGAACATAAACAACAACAGTTTGTTTCTGGGAAGATTGCTCTTTGAAGGTGACATTTAATCTGAGACCAAAGAATGAGAAAAACAAAAATAAGAAACAGCCAGGTTAACAGCGTGGAGGAAGCAAGCGTACCAGCTCGCAGTGGAGACTAGAGGAAGTTGCAGAAAGCTAATGTGGCTGCTGGCTCGTTGGTATCAGAAGACTGGAGAGGAGGGAAGGCTGTGTGCTGCCCACCTTTTTCTTAGCACTAGCACTGAAGCTGACTGAAGCCCGAGTTCACTAGAGTCCCCTCTCCCTGGCCAATGTTTGCACAAGAATATGCATGAAGGCAATATGATATATGGAGAAAGGTCCCAGAGACTTTTGTAAAATTCCATCTATTAGAGAGTCCCAGGAAGGCAGTGCTTGTCACTCTCGTTGGGTGCAAATCACATAGCCCTGCTTATTTTTGAATGGTGCAAAAACGATTAAGAAGATGGTTACAAATGAAATGTCGGCCGGCTGAGTCCACCCAGACTAACCTCAAACAGAAAGCCTGGTACTCTGCTCCCAAGATCAGGGTCATTGCAAACCTTAGGGGGCAAAGGTCTATCCTGTTACTGTAGGTCCACCCCACAATTTGGTTTGGGTTTTTGGGCGGGGAGAGGGGGGAGATTGCTACTGGCAGACATTGAATGGCTTGAAGGGCAAACCACAATGGGCAAACCTTTGACGATGGGTGTCCTCATTTGTAAAAGGGGGATGATGCTATTTATATACCCCATAGAGGACAAAACTGGTCTTAAGACACCAATTCAGAAAGATTGATGGAGCCAAAGGCCTTGATGACATAGTGGGGCTGCCAAATCAACCGAAGCAAACTTTCTGTTATTTAAACTAATATATTTCCTTGTTGCTTCGTCAGGTTAATTTAGGGTTTCAGTTACTGGTAGCTGAAGGCATCTTATCGGGTACAGTGATGTATTAAGCCTGCTTCTATTTCTAATTGTCACAGAGTCACTGATTTATTTCAAATTCCCAAGAAAAGATTATTTGTATGAAGTATTGTTCAATGAGTGTTGTCAAGCACTCTTCTAATAAAATGGAATCAGCAACCTAATCTCATAAGACAACAACAACAACAACAACAAAATCAGCTTAGAAATAATGGATTGAGCATTTTACTTATCTGCGGATGAATATATATTTCTTATTAATGTATTCTTCTATACTTCAAGTCATATTTTAATATTAAAACCTCACAGAAACTAATTTTTGAACTCTCATTTGGCAGAAAGGATGCAAATATTAAAAGTCTATATTTCATTCTCCCCTCAACCTCTAGTAATTGTAAGGATTGAAAACGAGGTCTGTAAGAAGAACACACTGAATACCAGATGTGCGACGTATTACAAACATGAAAATACATTTTTCAAAGTCAGTGGTCTGACTGGTTAAAATGTTGATATCTTAATTTCATTTAGAAAATTGATCTATTAAAATACAGTGATAATACTTCAAATTAATGAAACTTACTCATGGCACACTAAGGTTGTGGAAAGAATGTTCATCTGGGAATCAAGTGCTCCCCGTATTAGTTCCACCGCCGTCACCAGTGGCGCAGTCTCCAAGACATAATGAACCTCTCCTTACCTCCTCTAGCAACGTGAGAGGAGGCTGGTCTTCATCTGCAAAGTTCTTCCAGTTCTATCATTTAAATTGTGTCTCCGCAGGCACATTTTAACAAACACGTTGAATGTAATCTACTCTAATTCCAAATTGGTATTTGCTTCCAAATCATAACTTGGTCTCTTTTCAAATATTTCCCTCTGGAATTATTTACCAGGAACAGGTAGAAAGCTTCCATATATGTGAGTTTTAATTAAAATAGTGTGTACCGTGTGCTGGCAAGAAACATCTTAAAGAGAGATGTAAATAGATCACCCCAATGCAAAGGAAAACCTCCTCTCTGGTGGTTAGAAATGGGATTAAAATGAACGATGATTCGTAAATCCACCATCCATTCTGGACACCATGAGATTACCATCATTAGCATTATTCTGACTGAAAATGCTACTCTTAACATTCTTGTCTATGGTGTGGTACGTGCCTGGTGGTAAAGTAGTGAAGACGTCAGGTCAACTGCTTATTGAAAGGTAGGCGGTTCAAACTTACTGGTCACTCAATTGGAGAAAGATACAGTAGACCCTCCCACAAAAATTCACTGTTTTAGAAAGAAAGTGTGTGGGGCAGGTTCAACTCTGCCCAGTGAGGTGCCTAGGAGGCAGAATTGACTGGTGTCAGTGGGTTTGGGTGATGTGCTGCATGGTCAGGATTTGTGTGGGGGGGTGGTGGTGGTGGTGGGGAGTTTAGTCTTTTCTCTGTGCAGCATCTTCTGCTACTAACACGTGTCTGGGCCCAAAGTCAGCGCAGGCAAATGTGAGCAGCAGTGATGATCTTCTATGTAATGTTTGCGATATTCAGAACCAGTTTTTGCTAGCTTGCCATTGAGTGTCCAAGCCAGCGCATGGCAACCCTGTAAGACAGTGGGAAGCCCCGTCTTTCTCCTGTTTTTGATGCTAGTCACTGCCGATTCTAATTCACGATGAGCCCATGGGTGTCAGGGCAGAACCGGGCTCCAGCCGCGTTTTCCATGGCGGATCTTCCCCACTAGGCTACCACACGATCCTTTCTCTGTGTGGACGGGAACCACAAATCTTTCGGTTGCATGTTCGCCATTTGCAACATCCAAGGAGTTTGCTTTTTCTGATATTAGTAGATGAATGCTTGGCTTATTTCATTTGATATTCTGTTAGTTTCTCTAATTGCTCTTCTCACTCCCTTCCCCAATAAATCAATAAATTCATATGTGGGGGTGGGACGTGGTGGAGGGGGAGAGGCTTCAGAATGATCATAGAAACAATTAATTTTCTGTTAATTCTGCTTGTCCACGATTTTTTTAAACCCCTCCCTTATTTACATGACTATTAATGTGGGACATTTTCTTTGTAAGTTCACTGCCTTCTCTAATTTTAAAAGGCTGTAGTATTTAACCTTTGCTTGATAAATATGATTCAACTGAGCTAAACTGCTCTTCTTTTGGAACTTAAAAGGTAAAATGCCAATATAAATATGTGGTAATTATCACTAGAACTGTGCATTTTTAACCATTAAGTTTAAACAAAGAGCAATTGCTGTTTGTTCATGCAAAACAAACAGAGCCTGCTTAAGATCTTTTTGATTAATCTGCTTCCTTGTGTGCAGATTTAAAAGGAAACACCGCCTCAGGCTTAGCACATGCATCTATAGCACAGAAAATGCTCTCCGGGCCCATGAGGGCTTCCCGAATCAGGGGCTTGATGATAAACAACACAGGCTCTGCTCCAGAAGGGGCGATCAAACCTGGGGCACAGGCCAAGACATTGCAGACAGGGCAGATCGGCCCGTTCTCGAGCAAGGGTTGGAAACATAAAAGGAGGCTGTACTGTCAGGGGACAAGGAAGCCATGGCTGACTAGACGAGATGGGGAGTGGAGAGAGTTACGGAGAAAGAAGGATGATCAGATGTGGTGCCAGATCATACGACAAATTGCATCCAAAACGAAGTATCGTGAGGAGAAAACTTTCAAAACCAAACTCTGGGAGAGGCACAGCTGCGAACCAAGAGCAGACCCGTGTCCCCTGGGCCGTGTTCAGCAGGTCAGGTCATCTGGGAGGATGCTGCGATGAACTGAATTGTGCCCCCTCTAAATAGATGCCAACTTGTCAGGGCTAGGATTCTCAGTATTGTGTATTTTGTCATCTGATGTGATCATCCTATGTGTTGTAAATTCTAACCACCATGGTGTGAATGAGGCAGAGTTTATACAAGTTATGTTAATCAGGCAGGATGCAATCTACAGGACAGGTTGTATCTGGAGTTAATCTCTTTTGAGATACAAAGAGCAGAGAGGAGAGGAACCGACTCCCACCAGAAGAGAAGAGCCAGGGGCAGAGCTCACCCTTTGCAGTCAGGGTCCCCGTGCTGTGAACCGCCTAGGGCCAGTCGAAGATTGATGGCAAGGGCCTTTCCCAGAACCGACAGAGGAAAAAGCCTGCCCCTGAACCTGGAATTTTGGATTCTGACTTCCAGCTTTCTAAATTGTGGGAGAATCCATTTCTGTTTGTTAGGTGGTATTTCTCTCATAGCGGCACCACATAATTAAAACAGATGCCAAGTGGTTGGGAGCGGTTGGGAGCGGTTGACAGAAGAATGTGTTAAAGCACCCCCATCCTCGAGGCTTCCTGCACTGCCCAGCTTGAGGAAAAAGCCCACCTCCGTGGAGCTGTTTCCAACTCAGCAGGCCGTAGGACAGAGCAGAACCGATCCTCAGGTTCCCAGGACTTGATGGAAGCAGTACGCCTCAGCTTTCTCCTGCCAAGTGGCTTCTGTGTTTGAACCGCTGATTTTGGGTTAGTAGCCCAACACATAACCCAATGCACAACGCAGGGCTCCTAAGCTGAGTAAAAGTCCACAAAATATGACAAAATTCTTCATTGGTTGATTTCTGGTATCAACTATTACTATTATTACACTGCTAATATATATATATATATATAAAAACCTGTACCCTCCAGTCTTCCCCTGTGTGTGTGTGTGTGTGTGTATGTGTGTCTACCCTGCTTTGTATACAACTCAGAAGTGATTAGGTTTAGGATCCAGTATGACCTCAACTGATTAGAAAGCAGTTATAATCACAGCTATACCACCATCATAGACCTCAAGTGATTGATTATATTACATTAGATTGAATTATGGAAGGTGACATTATATAAGATGAATTTACAATCACAGGTACAGGGTTTAGGATTTCATCATACATTTTAGAGGACATAATTTGATCCATAACAGATCAGTTTTGTGTTTACAGGGGAAAAATGTGCAGAAAGTTCAAAGAGATCCCATATACTTCCTCCTCCCTACACAATGTTTCGCCTTATAATATCTTACATCACTACAGCACATTTGTTACAATTGATGGACCAATATTGATGTGTTATTAACTAAATTCCATAGTGTTCATTAGGTTTCATGCTTTGTAGTATCCAATTCTATGCATTTTGACAAATGTTTACTGTCTTATGTCCACCATTCCAGTGAGCCCTAAAAATGTTCTGTGCTCCACTTATTCAATCAGTAAAAATAGATGGCTCTAGAGAACAGTTTCAAACAAAATAACACATATTGACTCCCAAACCAGACTAAAGGAAGCTTGTGCCCCATTTTGAGAGAGGGACCCTGTATTAGTTATCTCTTGCTAAATAGTAAATTGTCACAATATTTAGCAGCTTAAAACAATTTTTATTTAATTTCACACTTTCCTTAGGTCAGCAATCATGGCATGAATTAAATGGGTCCTTTGTTTCAGAGTCTCTCACAGGCTGAGACTGAGGTGTGAGCCAGGCTACAGAAATCTCCAGGCAACTGGGGAAGTGTCCCAGAGGGACATCCACTTACGAACACACTCAGGTGAATCTTAGTAGGATTTGGCTCTTAGTGTAAGGTGACTAGATTTAAAGCGGGACACCATTGGCAGGAGCGAGGGGGCTGGGGGGTGTTCTTGATAAAAAATTTGATCTATATGGACCGAATAGACCGTTCCCTAACTTGTCGTGCATTCTTTCAAAAAATTGGGACTGTCCCGCCAAAAGCGCGACGTCTGGTTACCTTATCTCAGTGGAATGCTGGCAGGGGCCCTCTCGAGTTTTTGCATGTGAGCATCTCCACTGCGCAGTGTACAACATGGCATTTGGGTTTCATCAGTGTGAGCAATCCAGATAGCAAGAGAGGGTAAGGGAATCTAAAACCAGAGTCTTTGTCATCTTATCTCAGAAGTGACCGCCCAGCAGTTCTGCTGTGTTCTGTCTGCTGGATGAAAGTTATTAGGTCCAGTCCACCCACAAAAGGAGACATAGAATTGTGAACACCAGGAGGTAGGGGCGATTGGGATGCATCTTAGAAGCTGTTTATCCTGGGTAGTAAAATGCAGGATGGACAAACTCCATTAGAAATGTTTCCTTCTGCAGGTCTATCTAGATAAGATAGGTGAGATAAACAATCCGGAGGAGATAACTATGGGACCAACAGTTCCAGGAGGAATGGGAGAGGGGAAGGTGGGGGAATGTAAGGAGGGGACCAATAAACCCAGAGACAAAGGAAGAACTAGTTATCTAAAATTGATGGCAGGTGGGCACAGGATATCTGGGTTGGGGAGGGGTGGGGGCTTGATTAAGGGCAATGTAGCCCAGAGGAATTACTGAAACCAGAATGAAGGCTGAACATGATAGTGGGACAAGAGGAAAGTAAAAGGAAATAGAGGAAAGAACTAGGAGGCAAAGAGCATTTATAGAGGTCTAAATACAGGCATGTATATCTGTAAATATATTTATATATAAGACAATAAGGAAATAGATTATGTACATCTATTTATATGTTAAGTATTAAGGTAGCAGAAGGATATTGGGCTTCCACTCAAGTACTCCCTCAATGCAAGAATACTTTATTCTATTAAACTGGCATTCTCTGATGCTCACCTTCCTGACACAATTGGTAAAGACAAAGCGGGCAAATAAGCAAATGTGGTGAAGAAAGCTGATGGTGCCCGGCTATCAAAAGATATAGCGTCTGGGGTCTTAAAAGCTTGAAGGTAAACAAGCGGCCATCTAGCTCAGAAGCAACAAAGTCCACATGGAAGAAGCACACCAGCCTATGCAATCACGAGGTTTCGAAGGGATCAGGTATAAGGCATCATCAGAACAAAAAATCTTACCATAGTGAATGATGGGGGGAGTGTGGAGTGGAGATCCAAAGCCCATTAGTAGGCCACTGGAGATCCCCTTGCAGAGGGGTCTTGGGGAGGAGACAAGCCAGTCAGGGTGCGATGTAGCAACGATGAAAAATACAACTTTCCTCTAGTTTCTAAATGCTTCCTCCCTGCCCCCACTATCATGATCCGAATTTGACCTTGCAAGTCTGGCTAGACCAGAGGATGTACACTGGTACAGATAGGAACTGGAAACACAGGGAATCCAGGGCAGATGATCCCTTCAGGACCAGCTGTGTGAGTGGTGATACTGGGAGTGTAGAGCGAGAGTGGGTTGGAAAGGGGGACCCGATTACAAGGATCTACATGTGACTTCCTCCCTGGGGGACGGACAACAGAAAAGTGGGTGAAGGGAGATGTCGGACAGGGCAAGATATGACAAAATAATAATTTATAAATTATCAAGGGCTCATGAGGGAGGGGGGAGCGGGGAGGGAGGGGAAAATGAGGACCTAATGCTGGGGGGTTAAGTGGAGAGGAAATGTTTTGAGAATGATGAGGGCAATGAATGTACAAATGCACTTTACACAATTGATGTATGTATGGATTGTGATAAGAGTTGTATGAGCCCCTAATAAAATGATTAAAACAAAAAAAAGAAAGTTTACATCACACACACACAAAAAAAGAGGAAAGTAAAAGGAAATAGAGGAAAGAACTAGGAGCCAAAGGGCATTTATAGAGGTCTAAATACAGGCATGTATATCTGTAAATATATTTATACATAACGATAAGGAAATAGGTTTATGTACATATATTTATATGATAAGTATTAAGGTAGCAGATGGACATTGGGCCTCTACTCAAGTATTCCCTCAATGCAAGAACACTTTGTTCTAATAACCTGACATTCCGTGATTCTCAGCTTCCCAACACGATTGCTGGAGACAATATGGGTGCATAAGCAAATGTGGTGAAGAAAGTTGATGGTGCCCGGCTATAAAAATATATAGCTTCTGGAGTCTTAAAGGTGTGAAGATAAACAAGCAGCCATCTAGCTGAGAAGCAACAAAGTCCACATGGAAGAAGCACACCCGCCAGTGTGATCATGAGGTGTCAATGGGATCAGGTATCAGACATCAAAGAACAAAAAATCATATTAATGTGAATGAGGGAGAGTGCAGAGTGAAGACCCAAAGCCCATGTGGACATCCCCTTACAGAAGGGTCTTGGGGAGGAGACGAACCAGTCAGGGTGCAGTATAGCACTGAAGAAACATACAACTTTCCTTAAGTTCTTTAATGCTTCTTACTCCCCACTCCCCCACCCCACTCCCTGCCACTATCATGATCCCAATTCTACCTTACAAATCCGGCTAGACCAGAGCATGTACACTGGTACAGTTCAGAGCTGGAAATACAGGGAACCCAGGACAGATAATCCCCTCAGGACCAATAATGAGAATAGAGATACCAGGAGGGAAAGGGGAAGGTGTGGGGAGAAAGGGGGAATTGATCACTGTGATCTATATATAACCCTCTTCCATGGGGGATGGATAATAGAAAAGTGGGTGAATGGAGACTGGTCAGAGTAAGACATGAAATAATAATAATTTATGAATTATCAAGGGTTTATGAGGGAGGGAAGGTGGGGGAGAGAGGAAAAAATGAGGAGCTGGGCTCAAGTAGAAGAAAATGTTTTGAAAATGATGATGGCAACGAATGTACAAATGTGCTTGACAGTAGGGATGGATGTATGGATGGTGATAAGAGCTGTACGAGCCCCCAATACAATGATTTAAAAAAAAGAAAGAAAGAAACATTTCCTGCTGGCAGCAGCATCAGGGATGGTCCCTGACGTGGCCCTCTTTATAGGAAAGAGAAAGGACTATGGGAAGCTGAGGCAAAAGGATAACTCTCCCCTTTGGGTCTTGGACGAAGGGTGGAGATAAAAGCAAATCATAGAAATGGGAAGGAAGGAACATTGTCAAGAATGTAGAAAACATCTGAGGAACAATGACATATAGGATTCGAATTCCAGCACTCATTGTATTGCTGTTGATGGCTCATTAGTCAGAATTCTTCTGATCCGGAAGACCTAGGAGGGGATGTGAACAATTACCACTAAATATAAGAGTTCAATGAGTTTCATCCTGCCCTGTCTCTTTGCTTTGCTGGGATCTGTTCTACACACCGGTTCTCTTTACAAGGCAGATAAAACCTGGGGGGGGAGTTCCAGACTCTCATCCACCTGTGTAGTAATGCCAATATTCTTCTGTCTATGCACGTGTATCATTGACATGAGAGGAATGTTTGACCCTGCCATAACACATGCTCTTTACTGGATCAGTCATATCATGGCTGGTCAACAATGAGACTCCTGCCACAAGTATGGCAAAATCCCAAGGACAACTGTGTAGTCACTAATACTATTCACTGATAGTCCCACTGACCTTTCTTTTTATTCACCTCTATCTCCACCAGCCTGTGCTCTCCCGGTTTCCTGGTTCGTCATCCTGTTTCTTGGCTCCTTCACCTCGGCTAGTATGCAAATTAGGAAAACTTCTAGCTTCACATGTGACCCACGGACTTGAACCAAACAGAACTTAACTACTTCTAAGTGTGAGAGCCATTTTCTTTCTTTCTTCTTCTTTTTTTTTTTTGGTTTCCCCCTTTTCCCCCCTCCCCCTTTTCCCTTCTTTGTGTTGGAATAACATGTACCTCCTTAGGTTTGGTCTGACCCCCCACCCAACTGCCTGTACTTCAACCTGTATAGTATGAGATATATATACATTCTTGTTATAAAATTCTTTAAAATTCCCCTCTGAAGAACCAAGATTAACACAACAATCAAAAAGCACGAGGATGAAAGAGATAGGCAAAAAAGTAGTAACTTGCTTGTGAGACAATGAAGAAATACACCACGTGCAACACTGGTGGTGTGGAGGGGATGGACTTCTTCATCTACCTTGACCAGGAGTGAGGAGAATCAATACCAGTATCAACAGTTCAAGGTTGACTTGAGTCAAGGTGGAAGGTGGAAGTCAGACACACCATCTCTCTTCAACCTTTATGCCAATTCTGATACAATTTTGCCCATGCCATTCTCTACTTCCCTGCTGCGGTCCATTGTTTATTACAGTGGCCACACAGAACTTCAGGGCATTACTTGTGATTATAGTGTTGCTTCAGGAAATAGCAGGTTACAATTCAGGATCAGGAATGGCTTAAGATACAGTTCTTTTTTTAAAAAATTTAAACCAATACTTTATGCATGTTAACATAATATTTAACCTGCAGACTGAGGATTATAAATCTGTGAGAGGAAACTGAAAACTGCAGATTTGGCCAAACTACTCTAGGAAGTTAGTCACTGTGCTTTGAAGCATATAAAGCCTTCTTCAATGAGTGAAAGAGCTCAACAGAAATTTCACTACATACAAACTGTTTAGATGGGAAACACCACCCTTTGAGAGATGTATTATTGCTGGAAAAGGCAGTGTTGTAAAAAATATATTATCCCTAAATCTGCCTTTTGGTCAAACTAGAAACCTCATTAAATCAATAATAATCTTTCAGAATCAACCTCTTCATAATGACAACTTCCAATCGAGGTAATTGTCTGCATATTTTACATAGAAATAAAAGAGGAGAACCATGTTGGGGTTGACTGGGAAGTATAAAGACTTACATTGTTTTTTCAGCGTTTGTTTGGCTGTCGTGGCTTTCAGATGGCATTTGAGAAGTTTATTTCACACAGAGACACAAGTCGACCAGGTGGTGATGCTCTGCCACCCTCCCAGACAGTCGTGATCTCAGCAGCCAGGTCTGTGCAGAGAATGAGCAACTAGGATACAGTTCTTAAGTTAGGACAGCATCGATGTAGGCATGCCTCTTCCCGGCACTTTGCCCTTGGGCTGGCCTGGCCTTTGTCCTGCTTGAGCAAGTGTTACAAAGCTTTTTAGCTCTATCAATAAGTGCCTACAGGCATGCCACTCCATCATTAGCCTTGACCTGACAGTGCTCAACAATCTCCTTCTGTGGGTCAGTGAGCCTCGCTCCGGCTAGTTTTGGAGGCTCCTTAGTCCACCAGCAGACCTCCTGCAATGGTGCTCAGCTTTCTGGTTTTGTGGGGTGTGCAGTTTACCATACTGTCTCCTGCCAGTCTCCGGGTTCTTCTGCTGCTAGTTCTATGTCAAGTTTGCAGCTTCTTCCAACCATGCATTATCTCTGGTGTTACAGATCTCTGTCTTCTGAGTCCAGGACGTTCTCAGTGTCAGCATCTTGAGTGCAAAGATGAGCTCCATTCCTGGCTTTTGATTCTTAGCAGTAGTGAGGGCCTTCTCCATGTCCACGCTGGAGGGATGGACAGGATGGGAAAATTGAACAATCCACTTGTGAAAGTTCCACACACTTTTATTTCCACCCCCACAAAGGTGCCATACACCTTATTTTTACAATTAGCAAGGTTTCCCATCCTTTTGGTGACCGACAAGCACCTTGTTTGCCTTGTTCCACCCAGTCTTTTGGCAGGAGTTACAAAAGCCTGGGTAGAAAAGCCCTTATAAAAGTAATCCAGCCCACCACACTCCTTTGGCGGAAATGAGAAGTTCTGCTGAGATGCAATTGTAAAAGTAAATCAGGGATTACATTGACAAAGGCTGTGGAGATCAGTCTAAGTTTTATTCAATAGATAGTGGGAAAACATAAACAATGTCTACATACAGAAAATGATGATTTGTGAAATTAAGATTATGGGCAGTGCTGATGGGAGCACTAAGAGTAGTTTTACTCCCTCATTTCTAAATTGCCCCCTGCCCCAAATTGCTAATGTACCTGATTGACCATAGCTCATTAGAACAGTCTGGTAAAGAACTGGAGGTACCAATTATTTCACTGTCATCCTATAAATCTAACGTTTAACTGAACATTGCCATCGACTGTTGGAGTTTTCTATTCCAGTGCCAGTTCACAGAATACAAATGTATAAAACTTGTTTAAAAATCTCCTGGATCCAGGTTTAAAATTTGAGGATTCCTCAGCGTCTTGTCGATCGACTGCAGAGGCAAATGGTAGACTCAGTCATCAGAATGTGGCAATGAGGCGCCGCTTGAAGCGAGAGTTAGCAAATATTTTCCCAACTGTCAATCCTAAGAAGCACGCAAACAGCCTCTGTGTAAGTGAATGCAGGGGGGAACCTGTGTCTCAGTTAAAGCACAGAGAAATGAAATAGTTGATTTTAAATTTCTAAAGAGAACTTAAACCACCTGCTAAGTTGTAGAATTTAATTTGCAAGATGAATACTTGGCAATGTGACACTTCTTTCATAGCTTCATTTGCTGTTTTAATAAAAATGCTCACAATGCTTTGGTTCCATCTGTTAAAGAGAATGAAAACAGCAAACTGCTCTTCAAGCAACAAAAAAATACAGCTTTCTAGAAAACTAGCTCTAGTATAGCCAAAATGTAAAGAAGTATTTATAAATTTTATACTTCTGCCTTCTAAAGAATGTTGTAGTAATTGCTCGGTATCTTGGATTCAATATATAAATAATTTATGCAGAAATTTAAATTTTAAATTATTCACCCACACTACAAATGCTTTCAAAGTTATCATGACCATGAATCTTACTGAAGCAGGCTACAGATTTTCATTATAAGAATTTGTAAGCAAATATTTGGTTATTTTTGTAAGCCACAAATCTGGATGAAGGAGAAAATGATACATAATAAATAAAAACTGTATAAACCACCAACTATGTTTGTTGCTACATTTCCAGATTGGTGATAACAATAATCTATAGTACAACCACCTCCCTAGTTTATTGGCCAAACTTCCATAGCTTTATTCTTTAGAATGGACTGAGATTTTATAACTTTCAATAAGAATTATTTCTCCAACAGTGTTGTCATGTAGTAGGCAAGAAATATGTGCTTATTGAGTCAAAGAACCCATTAGCAGCCATCATTACATCAGAAACAACGAGTCCAGAGTACAGAGATGAGAACAAAATGTAGAAGAAAGGAATGAAGCAGCACCTTCCTAATTTTTGTCCCATAAAATTACCCTGAAGATTAGTTCCAGTTAGGTGACATAGTGGCTTACACATTGGACTGCTAACAACAGGGTCAGCAGTTCGAAACCATCAGCAGTGTTGCAGGAGAAAGATGAGACTATCAAATGCCTTAAAAAATTGGTGCTGTTGTCAGGTGCCATCAAGTCAGCTCTGACCCATAGTGACCTTATGCACAATAGAACAAAACACTGCCCAGGGCTGTGCCATCTCACAGTTGTTCCTATGCCTGCGTCCATCATTGAAACCACAGTGTCATTCCATTTCCTTGAGGGCCGTGAGAGTTGATTGTGCCAACTAGGCCTCCATAGCAACAAGTGGGTGGACTTTAATCAGGTCGAAGCCTGATTAGAGGCACCAAGAGAAGGCTTTCCAAGACCCGTCCCCTTCCCTCTCTTCCTCCCTGGTGATTGGACCAGCGTGCTGCTGCTTGAGCTAGTTCTTTGTCTCAGCCCTGTGCTGCACTACCTGTGGGCCAAACTGACTTCTGGATAGTGTTGCTAGAGATTAAGGCTTCTTCAAGACCTTCTTTGCCATGCTGGAGGTTGGTGGATCGTGTCACTATGCATCGCTTGAGTTTGACATCTCATTGGGGCCTGCTTCACTAAGCTCCTGAGCTACTGACTGTTGCTCCCCCACCCTGTTGTCTGCTGCCTGCAGGTCCAGCCTGTCTTGGATGACTTCGCTGCCTGTTTCCTTGACCTTGGACTGGCAGCCTAGTGAATTGAAGGACCTTCAGTATATTAATTATTCCACAAAAGTGAGTTGAACTGAGCCCTCTGTACTGCTGTGTGGATTATCTGTTATATTCCTTCTTGCTGTATAAACCTATCCTTTAGTATATATAACCCTAAGGGTCCTGGTTTTGTTTCTCTAGAGAACCCTGCCTAACACAATAGGCCATGCCCACAAGGAGGGATCATCAGGCTGATTGACAGGCTAGACTACCCCTCTGCTTTACTTATGTGATGTCAATCTCCAAGATGTCCAAAGTATGTATGATGAAGTCTAGCTATCCTTGCGTCTAAGGAGCACTCTGGCCTGACTTCATCCAAGACAGATTGGTTTGTCCTCTTAGCAGTCCATGGTACTTTCAATATTCGTCTCCAGCACCACAATTCAAATGCATCCATTCTTCTTCACGCTTCTTTATCCAATGTCTAACTTCCACATGTATATGAAGTGTGTTAGTCTGGGTAGACTAGAGAAACAAATTCATAGAGACATATGTATAAAAGAAAGAACTTTATATACAAGAACAATTGCATATTGAGAAAACGTTCCAGCCCAGTCCAGATCAAGTCCATAAGTCCAATATTAACCCATCTGTCTAATACCAATCTATATAGCCCTCTTCAGAATCATGAAGCACATGCAATGACGCTGAATGCAGGAAGATCACAGGCCAGTGGGTGGGAAGTTTTATGGATCCAGTGGCAGTTTAAGCATCTCAGTGCTAGCAGGGGTCTGTGTGTAGCTCTTGCAGCTCAAGGCACTAGCGAAGCTCCATGTGCCTTGTCAGCTGGAATGTCTCCCAGGTAGTGTGCTTGTGTCCCACCTCCGGTGAGCTATTTTATCTCCTTAGCGCCTCCAAATAAGGTCATTAATTGAGACCTGATCGACAGGCTAAACTCCACCCCTTCACTCTTAAGTCTCAAATTGACAGCAGATTATGTAACTACCACATGAGGTGATTGAAAATACCATGGCTTGGGCCAGGTGCACCCTAATCCTCAATGTTAACATCCTTGCTTTTCAATACTCTAAAGAGGTTTGGGCAGCAGTTTTACCTAATACTTACAAAGAGAGTGAGCCTTATACATGGATAGAATAAAGCTTTGGGGACCTTCATTTGTTGATGGGACATGACTTGAAATAAGAAAAAAGAGCTGCAAATATCTATTAATAATCAATATGTGGAGTGTATGAAGTATGAATCTACATATATTGGAAGTCATCAAAAATGAAATAGAACACATAAAAATCAATATTGTGAAAGAGGGGGAGTGCGGATTGGGGGCCCAAAGCCCATCTGTAGGCAACTGAACATCCCCTTACAGAAGGGTCGCAAGGAGGAGATGAGCCAGTCAGGGTGTGATGTAGCAACAATGAAACATACAACTTTCCTCTAGTTCCTAAATGCTTCCTCCCCCCACTATCATGATCCCAATTCTATCTTACAAATCTGGCTGGACCAGAGGATGTGCACTGGTATAGATAGGAACTGGAAACACAGCGAATCCAGGACAGATGAACCCTTCAGGACCAGTGGTGAGAGTGGTGATACCGGGAGGGTGGAGGGAAGGTGGAGTAGAAAGGGGGAACTGATTACAAGGATCTATATATAACCCGCTCCCTGGGGGACGGACAACAGAAAAGTGGATAAAGGGAGACGTCAGACAGTGTAAGAGATGACAAAATAATAATAATTTATAAATTATCAAGAGTTCATGAGGAAGGGGGCATGGGGAGGGAGGGCAAAAATGAGGAGCTGATATTAAGGGCTCAAGTAGAAAGCAAATGTTTTGAGAATGATGATGGCAACAATTGTACAAATGTGCTTGACACAATGGATGTATGTATGGATTGTGATAAGAGTTATACGAGCCCCAAATAAAATAATTTTTAAAAATTTATATCAAAACACTAAATAAAACATGATGTAAAATGTGTTTAAAAAAAAGTACAGAAAGGCACATCTTTCTGGTGGGAAGTAAAAAAATCAAAATGAACCACTAAACTAATCGTAAGCATATAAAAACAAAAGAAAATAAAGAACTGTACAAAAATAAATAAATTTTAAAAAATCAATATCTTAGCCATTCGTGAGTTGAAATAGACTGATATTGACCATTTTGAATCATACAATCATATGATTTACTATGCCAGAAATGAAAAATCAAATATGAATCACATCACACTCATAATCAAAAAGAACATTTCAAGATCTATCTTGAGGTACAATGCGGTTGATGGTAAGATAATATCTATATGCCTACAAGGAAGTCGAGCTAATGCTATTATTTAAATTGATACATGAACCACTAAACCACTAAATGTTGAAGAAATGAGAGAATTCTACCCATTTCTTTAATCTGAAATTGATCTAACATGTAACCAAGTGACATTGAAAATAAAACATACATTGATAATGATTGGCAAATGGAATGCAAAATTTGGAAAAACAGAGGCAGGGACCGTAGTTGGAAAATATGGCCTTAGTAATAGCTATTCAGTCAATCTAGATATTTCAGTCCAACTTTCCACTCCTTGAACAGCAAAGTTAAAAAAAAAAGCTAAGTGGAATTTGTCATTTTATCATCAGTCCGACTTGAAAACACCTGCTTGGCCTAGAGTGAGCCACGTGCCACCTGTCATCGTGGACAAAAAGGTGATGCTTCAGTTTAAGCGCACTCCCGTTCAGACACATGTTGCTTGTATCAGTGTTATAGAACATTCGTCATTGTGATTTTTTTAACTTTATTTGCGTAAAGCATCGTAACCATGGCTCCAAAGAAAGCTAGTGGTACCAGCAATAAAGTGCGAGGAAAACTGAGAACCACAACAGAGTTAATGAAAGAAATCATTGTGAAATTTGAATCAGGTCACTATTAGTCTGACTTGGTGACTGAGTACACGGCTGAGTCGACATTATCAACAATCTTTTGGAGGGGGGTGTGTGATTAAATTGACTAATGTACTAAAGGGTGTGAAATTGTGAACCATGAAATAAAGAACCCAGACCATTGAAGAGGAAAGAGAAGGTTAAAAAGTCCAAGGGGAAGACCCCAGGTAGTAGACTGCCAGCAGCCCCTACGGAAGGGCCTCCTTCCCAAAGTGACCTTGCTCCTCCTCCTGCTGCAATTTCTCTGCAACCCCCGGAATGCCAGGAAGCCTCCAAGTCAAGGTAAAGTACCTGGTCAAAATTGGTATTTGACTTCCTGGATTGTGCTTTGATATTTAATGTACTCTATTTGTGTATTTGGATGTTTTGGTGGGTAGTTCTACAACCCAGGGCTGTTAACTTTGTGTTAAAGTCCTGGAAAAATGAATTTATAAGTGCAATTGGAGGGGGGCCTCAGAATCAATTGTTTGGTTTTCCATTATTTCTTATGGGAAAAATATGTTCCATTCTTGAATGTTTTGGCGTTTAAACAGCAAGATATCACTGGAAAGCCAGAGGTAGAATGATAGAATTTTGTAAAACCAACAACTTCTTCATTGCATATGTGACGTACTTTGTACAAGGTATCATGAGAGACCAGTCCCTGGAGAAAGACATTCTGCTTGGTCAACTAGAGGAGCAACAATGGGTTCAAACATAAGAAAAATTATGAGGATAGCACAGGATTGGGCAGGGTTGCTATGAGTCGAAACCAACTTGATGACCCCTAGCAACAACGAAAGCAAAATGAAAATTTTACAAATGGACTTCATCAAATGGAATACACAGCAATCAAATTGGCCCTATCTGTGGTAAGAGACCATCGAGAAGCTCAATATCGTCAGCCAAAACAAGGCCAGGGGCCAACTGTGGAACAAACAATCAATTGCTAATATAAAAGTTGAGGATGAAGCTGAAGAAATTTAACCAAGTCCCTGAAAACCAAAATAATACCTTGAGTTTATTCCACCTAGATATCTCAAGAACAGATTGACTGCATTGGAGACTGAAACTTGCTCTGGAGCATAGAAGTAGCGAAAGTGAGTAGAGGAAAGGGTCAAGTAAAAGTGCTGAAAAGAAAGTTCCAAGGGCATGTGGTAGTTACTTAATTTCATGTCAACTTGATAAATAAAAGTGTAGAGGTGGAATCTAGCCTGTCAATCAGGCCACAGCTTGATGGTGCCTCCTGGTGGGCACGGCCTTCTCATAAGGAGGGTCCTGGGAACCTCTCTTCTCTCTCTGCCTTCACCTTCCTGTTGACGAGCCACACCGAGACCCAGGCCAGCCCTGTGATGTGGCCACTGCCATTGGCTCCACACAGCCCTGCCCCACTGGCCTGTGATCTTCCACCATTCTGCCACATTGCATGTGGCTGTGTGAGACTGAAGAGGGATTTTTGGATTAGTAGTGGACTTGTGAACTTAATCTGGACTGGCTGGAATACTTGCTTACTATGTAATTCTTGATATAAATATATAATCCAGCGCCACTGGATTTGTTTCTCTAGTCAACCCAGCCCAGCACAGAGTAGCTTGAGAAGACAAAGTCAGGTATTATAATGAAATATACAAAGACCTCTAGTAAGAAAGCCAAAAAGGTAGAATATACTCATCATATCTTATGGTGAAGGAGCTGAGGAAAAAAATTCAAGGTCTGAGTTGCTATGGTGAATTATGCAGAAAGAAATGAAGATGGAAGAAATACAGAGTCGTGGCACCAAAAGTTGATGTGCAACATATGATCAAGAACTGAGAAAGAAGTCCAAGCTGCACTGAAGGCATTAGCAAAAAACTCAGACTCAAGGACTTGACAAAATGCCAGTTGAAATGTTTTACTGGAATCAATCACTGAGCTCTGCCAAGAAGTTTAGGAGACAGCTATTTGGCCAATTGACTGCAAGAGATTCCTGTTTGTATCCATTTCAAAGAAAATGGACCCAATGAAATGTGAAAATTATCAAACAATATCATTAATATCACATGCAAGTAAATTTTACTGAAGATTTTCCAGCAACAATTATGCTGGTACATTGACAAGTAGTTGCCACCAACTTTGCCAGATTCCGAAGAGGACCTGGCACGAGGAATGTCATTGCTGATGTCAGGTAGATCTTGTCTTGGCTGAAAATACCAGAGCAATAGATGTTCACTTGTGTTTCATTGACTATGCAAACACAAAGGACTCTGGGGAACAGAACAAATTATGGCCAAGAGTGAGAAAAATGGGAATTCCAGAACACTTCATTGTGATCATGCAATCCAAGATGATACTTGTCTTAGCTGTAATATGTGGAAATGTTTTGCTCAAACTGTTCGAACAAAACAAAGTAATATTCATGGTTTACAATCAGGAAAGGTACCTGTCAAGGTTGTATCTTTCACTATACTTATAAAATCTGTATGTTGAGTGTGTTAGTCTGGGTACATTAGAGAAACAAATCCACAGAAACTCATGTATAAGAGAGAGTTTCATGTGAAGGTTAAGTGTGCATCAAGAAAATATCCCAACCCAGTGCTGCCCAAGTCCACAAGTTCAACATTAACCATTAACCCATATATCCAACACCAGTCCACAAAGTCCTCCTCCATCTCACAAAACAGACACAACGACGCTGACTGCAGGAGGAAAGCCGAGTCAGTGAACGTGTAAACATCTCAGCGCTGTCAGGGATCTCCACATGGGTGCTCCAGCACCCAGGGCTGCATTGGGGCAGGTTCATGTGGCTTCTCCTTGGGGATGTCTTGCAGGAAGTCAGCCTTGCAGGTTGAAGCAGGGAACTGCTAAGGCAGCTGCATCCTGGTCCGACCATCACAAAGCAAGAGACCTGAAGAAAACTACATCAGGATTAGAAGAGGCTTATTAGCCACCTGCATTATGCAGATGATATTACCTCATTTATTGAAATCTATAAGGACTTAAAGCACTTGCCTATAAAAATCAAAGACTACAGCCTTTCAATATGGGCTGCATCTCAGCTGAAAGAAAAGCAAAATTCTCACAACCAGACCAATAGACAAAATCATCATAAAAGGAGAAAATACTATTGTTGTCAAGGATTTCGTTTTTCTTGTATCCACAATGGAGGCTCATGGAATCAGTAGTCTAGAAGTCAAATGACATATTGCATTGGGCAAATCTGCTGCACCAGGCTTCTTTAGAGTGTTGAATGTCAAGGATATCACTTTGAGAATGAAAGTGTGCCTGGTCCAAGCCATGATATTTTCAGTCCTCTCGTATGCATGTGAAAGTTGGACAATGAATAAAGACTGCAGAAGAATGGACACAGTTGACCTCTGGTGTTAAAGAAGAATATTGAAAGTCCTTTGTACTGCCAAAAGAAAAATAATCTGCTTTGGAAGAAGTGCAACCAGAATTCTTCATAGAAGCAAAGATGGCGAGACGTCATCTCACATACTTTGGACATGTTATTAGGAGAGACCATTCTTGGAAAAGGACATCATGCTTGGCAAAGAAGAGGCTCAGTGGAAATGAGGAAGATTTGAACAGGATAGACTGAGCATCCACTATGGGCTCAAACCTGACAGCAATGGTGAGTCTCCTGCGGGACCAGGCCGTGCTGCACACAGGATTCCCGATACGGCTCCCTAGCAGCAACCACGGCAACAACCGTCGAGCTAAGATGAAGACAAATAAGAAGACAGGGATGGCAGAACGTAAGCCTTATGTGTCCTCACAGTTTAGAAATTAAGTAGCTAGTATAATTGAGAAAGATGAAATTTTCTCATCTGTAATACATGCAAGTACAAGGATATTATATCAAGTTGACAGTCATATACTGGAAGTAAAACCAATTACAGCAACACTAAGAAATATAATTTATTGACTTAGACCACAAAGGAAAAGAAGAAACCATTTCAATATCACCAGCTGTCATAACAGGAAGCTAAGAGTGTCGTAAGAAACAAGGGTAAACAAAACAGGCTATAGCTAGGTGCTTTCCAGTGGATTCCCACTCATGTCGACACCACCTGGAAGAGCACAAAGCCCCGCTGGTCCTGTGCCAGCCTTTCGAGGGGCGCTTTGTTGAAACCCACTGTTCAAACACTGTTCAAACTGTTGCCGCCAGTGGGTCAATCCATGTCCTCTGAGTCTTCCTCTTTGCCTGCCCTTCTACTCGACCAGCATGATGCCTTTTCTAGAGCCGAACGTCCTGAGAGCATGAGAAGAAGTATGGCCGCAGGCTATCTGGCAGTGTCATGTTGTGGTTGTGGTGGTTGTTGCTAGGTGCCACAGTGTCAGTGCCGACTCATAGCCGACATATACACAACAAAACAAAACACTGCCCAGCCCGCGTCATCCTCCCAGTCATCGTCATGTTTGAGCCCGTTGTTGTAGCCACGCTGCCTATCCATCTGGTCAAGGGTCTTTCTCTTTTTGGTTGCCCTCCCTTCCACTTTACCAAGGATGGTGCTCTTTGGGGGACGTGCCTTTCTTGATAAACATGTCACTATCCTTTCTTTGAAGGATCATTCTGGCTGTACTTCTTCTAAGGTAGATTTGTTTGCTCTTTTGGCAGGCTGTGATGCTTTCAATATTCTTAGCCAGCATTCATAATTCAAATACATTGATTCTTCTTCCGTCTTCCTTATTCAGTGTTTAACATAGGCTACCTTGAATAATTGGAATAATAATAAACCTCTATGCATACAAAAATTAAACAAATTGCACTGGAAAATCTTGGAAAACCATTATTATAAGACAACACAACATAGAACAATATGACAAAACATACAGGATTGCCGTGAGTCACAGTCAACTTGATGGCAGTAAGAAGGCTAAATATATGTATCATATCAATCGATGTAAATGAGTTTGACTTACCTATTAGTAGAAAATATATTGTCAGATCGGAAACCAAAGCAAAATTCAATTCTATTGTGCATGCAGGAGATATGCTTGAAACTTTTGAACAGTTAAAATTAAAGTAGGTTTGAGATATCAATAGCATGCACAGTGGAATTTAAGATAAAAAGCATCTTATAACAAATATTCTTTATAATGCCAAATCTGCAATTGAAAGTAAACAGATAAAAGTCATGAGTAACTATACACCAATCAAAGTAGCAATAATATTTATAAGGCCAAAATTTAGAAAAAATGAGGAGAAATAGATCAAAATGTACTCATAAGTAGCTTAAGTTTTAGAGGGCTTAAACATTACTAAAACAAATCTAATTTATATATTTGAGACTCTCTTCTTGAAAAAAAAAAGACTACCCCTTGTTTACAAAGCTCATGAAACAATCATGAAAATTGTCCAGATATTAAACTACATAGAAATCCCAAGTGTATATTTGATCACATTCAATCAATTACTGGATTCAATCAATTAAATGCAACTACAAGTAAATCAGAAAACAAAAATTCCCTTTAACCTGGTTATTTAAAAATTCTTAAACAACTGTTGCTTGGTTCAAATTAAAAGCAGAACTATACACTAAAATCTCTACAAAATAATGATAATGAAACTAGTATCAAAGAGTGCTCATAAAATGTCCATGGCCTAAAAATTCATATGAAAGAAACTCAAAAGCTCACTGCCATTGAGTTGATTCTGACTCATAGAGGCCATATAGAATAACTTTCCACTTCCTCCTGTGTTATCTGTTTCTCTTTCTTTCCTACCCCTTCTGAACTTCATCCTTGGGTAAATGCTGCCCTTTCGATTTCACGTGGTTAATTATGTTCAGATGTGCATCCCTCCCTAGTGTTATTGTTTGCTTATAGCCCTGTCAACATGGCAGTTGAGCCACGTGAGTGAGTTCATTTCCAGACCAAGAGTAGCTAAGAACCATAGTCTTAGGGAATCCACCAGTCTCTCCTAACCAGTTACACAGCTAAGCCTGGTCTTTCCAGTGATTTTAAGTCTTGTTTCATTCTTATCTCCCACTCTATTCAGAACTCTCTAATGAGATTCCTTACAGACATCAGTTTTTCTTTGGTCTTCCTTATGTCTTATGCCCAGTTTTTGCATGCATATAAAGCAATGGAAAATACCATGGCTTGAGATAGGTGCACTTTAATCCTTAAAATGACTTTCAATGTTTTAAAGGGGTCTTTAGTAACAGATTTGTTCCTTGCAATCTATCATATGATTTCCTGACTGCTACTTGTATGGGCATTGATTGTGAGTCCAAGTAAAATGAGACACGTGACAACTTCAATATGTTCTCCATTCATCGTGATTTTGCTTACTGGTCCTGTTCTGAGGCTTTGGCTGTCTTTAAGATGAGGGGTAATCCACACTGAAGGCTGTAGCCTTTGATCTTCATCGGGAAATGCTTCTCATTTTCTTAACATTTAGATATGGATATGATGGGTTATCACTCTGTGGTTAGGTTATATTGTATAGGAAAAGTCAAGAGATTTTGCAGCTATACGATAAAATAACAATAAAGATCTATAATCTGTTGACTTTAATGCAAGAGAATATCTTAGACGAGGCTGGTCCAATTCCATGAACTTCAGCTGGCGCTGAAGAAACACCCACGTTGTGACTACATAAAGGCCACTTGGACAGGAACAGTAGGACCAGAGAGGAGAGCGATACTCCACTGAGAGCCAGCATAAGAGAGGGTACACATACTAGAGCACACAAGAAACTGACTTCTGCCAACAATCACGTACTCTTGAAAAAGGGGTTCGACCCCAGAAAGGATCAAAGCATCTGATATCTTGATATGAATCATTTAAGATTCTGAGCATTGGACCTGCTTAAACTGGTCCTAGACTCCTGACTCATAGAAAATATGAACTAATAAATGTGTTATATGCATATTAAGTCTGAGTTTATGACAACTGATTATACAACAATGAATAATAGATATAGACTTAAAAGCTTAAATTCTAAAGTGATGAAAAGCATGATAAATGTAAAAATTGAAACTAAGTAGAATATAACATACATGAAAATGTATGGGATTTAAATTCTTTAATAACATTTTAAATAAATGGTCAGTGTTGTTTATTTGCTTTCAGTGGAAATATTCAATATTCTGTCTTGCAGTGACCAGAAATGGAATTTCCGTACAGTGTAGAAATTAACAATGAGAATACCCAACAGACAAAAATTCTATGTAATGCAGTTAACATTATATTTTAAATAAGTCATGAGCAGAACTAGCTGATTGGAGGGGGACCAAATATGTAAACTAAAAGACAGCAAGAAGAAATAATTGATAAGTCTATACATTTAAGATAGAATGGAAACAATAAAATAGGCAAGCAAACAAAAAATAGAATTGATATGCAAAATCTTTAAAAATAAGATAGATTAACATTTGGTAAGTCTAATCGATGAAACAAGAGAGAAATATTATCAATGGAAGGAAGAGCTTTGATCACAGAGTCAGAGAAATTAAAAATATATATATTATATGACAATGTAGTAAACTGCTTTGAAGGTTGCTGATAGGTCAAATAAGAGAGGAGAAAAATGACTATTAGTTATAGCAAAACAAAGGTCTTGGTAATCTTGACCAAGGATGTTTCAGGCAATGGAGGGAGCAGAATTCCAGCACTTAGTTCTTTTCCTCTTCATTGCAGTATCAGAAAGGCTGGATCCCTCAACTCCCACAGAGGGTTTTGTTGGGATTTTCTCAAGTCACATACCCTGCCCCTTGGAATCACTGTGGCAGTGACGTAATGTAGCATAAGTGGTCAATATTTCATTGAATGCTCATCCTAGACTCTCACTGCAGTCAGGAAAGTCAGTACATGGATGATAAGGAGGCCATAGTAGATACCCTACCCCCAGGCCAACACACAAAGGTATACAATCCATCCTCTAATTCTAGCAAAAGTCATGCGGCACAAAAGTTTGGATAACAAGTCATTTGATTCAGGATCAAGGATGAACCGCATCCTTACTTGTAGGAAAAATAATCTTTAATGTCAATGCAAAAAAGTATCAATCACTTCATATCTTTGTGTGAAAATTACCTGACGGGGCATCCTCATGAGGGGGAGAGGGAATCGTCATCAACATCCACCCAAAGCTTTGAGGCAGGGGTCAGATTTGCCTCACTCTCCAGACTTTTTTCCAGTTCTGACAGCAGCTCTCTCTCCCATGGCACCCTGTACTGCTCTGGTGAAATCAGTCATTTGTTGCCGTGAGCACAGAACTCACAGATCATACTCCACATTATGGGGCTTTTTAGGGAAATAACAAATTACAGTTTAGGTTCAGGACTGCTCCAGATACAATTCTGCAGTCAGTACAGCCTCTTCTTCATTATGCCTCCAGGCAAGTCTCTCTCTCTGGCCCTCAGCCCCTAGATCTGGCCTCTGTCTTGTTCAGACAAGTGCTACAAATCTAATGTAGTTTTGTAGATATGTGCCCAGAAAGCATTTCACTCCACAAGTGATTCTCGTTGGGTCTGTAAGCCAGCTCTATCAAGTGCCTGGAAGCAGCCTCTTCACCAGCAAACCTTGCTTTGTGAGCTGGGAAACCCATCCAGCTGTCTCCTCAGTCTCTTGCTAATCTCCTGGTTCTGCAGCCACTCTTTCTCTGCCACTGATTTTCTCTGTCTCTGGTGCTGTACCTCTCTCTCTCTCTCTCTCTCTCTCTCTCTCTCTCTCCCTCCCTCCCTCCCTGCCTCTCCTGGGTCAAATATTCTGCACTCGGGGCTCTCAAATCAAAAATATAGGTTCTACTGTCATGTCTTCCTTTTGGTTACTGTGAATGTCCCTGATAGCCTGTGGGTGGCTTATCTTAAGCCTCGTAAAATGATAAGGGAGTCCTGGTGATGTAGTGGTTTTGCCTTAGACTTCAGTTCAAAACCACCAGATGCACCACAGGAGAAAGCCGTGGCTTTCTACTCCCATAAAGAATTGCATTCTCAGAAACTCACAAGGGCAGGTCTACCCTATCATGTAGGGTCGCTATGAGTTGGCATCAGCTGGATGGCAATGAGGGCTTTTGTTTTGTTTTTTTAAGGTGATAAAAATCAATCTTCTTGTTAGGATTCCATACATCTTATTTGCATGATCCTATTTCCTTTTTGTATTATTAACACACTTATTAGTCCCTTTGGTGGGCCATACCACTTAGTAGGGGTTACAATGACTATAGATTAAAAAGCCCTGTTAAGTTATTCACTGCACTGCACTTTATATGAATAATTCCTCTTCCATTATCTTAATCTTTAGTTAAGTTAATTTGATTTACTGAGCATATCATAAGCTTATCTAATTCTTATTTTTGGTATCATCTTTTAGTATATTATGAACCATATATTTAACTAAGCAGATAATTATAAAATGAAGATAACAAGGTAATTAATTTGAGCACAATAAGTAGGAATTAGGTTTTAACCACTTTTAGTGTATATGATTGTCTTTCTGAATTATCTCTTGAAATACAGTTGGATTTAGTTATATATATTATTTAGTCACACATAAAAGGCAAGTCAAAAAGTATTCCTATTCATGGTGTAGGTCACACATGCATAGGTTTATGAAAAACAAAAAGTGTTTAAACATATCTTGGAGGTTAGAAGATGGCTGCAGAGGAGGCATCTCATTAATTCACTTGTATTATTCTCATGAAAGTTTCATTAAGAAAAAGTCCAGTCAAAAAAGTGCCTTCTCAAAGTGTGGTGGAGAAACCAGGGAGTGTTCGGCTACCAGTGGGAATAGCAACTGGGGTCTTAGAGGCTTGTCTTAACACAAGCAGCCTTCTAAGTGAAATGTCAGCTAAGGTCATGTGGAAGGACCACACTAGCTCACGTGATACAAGGATTCTAAATCATAAAATCCAAAACCAGAGGAGGGAATTGTATTAGAGCTTAAATTCTGGACATTCGATTTGTGGAAGGCTGTGGATGACAGTGAAAGCTGTCTGGAGAATCCGTTGGGAGAATCCTTATGTGGATTAACCCTCTTCTGAACTCCCTCAGACTTTTGACCAAAAGTATATGAATAGTATTGTCCTCAAATAGAGTGCATTCAAACGTGCATTACTGTAGATGTGTATAAAAAATAAATTTTAAACTTTACTGCATCAAGTTGATGTCAACTCATAGCAACCCTACAGTAGAGGGTAAACTGCTCCTGTGGGTTTCCGAGACCGTAACTCTTTACAAGAGTAGGTGGTTTTGAACTGCTGACCTTATGGATCCCAGCCCAACTCATAAAATTCAACATCTTACCCATTGTTTTCTTTTTTTGACCCATTTACAACTTGTTCTGATTTTTATTATTTTCTGCTTTCTTTATTTTAAAAACGGTTTTATTGACTCATAATTCATGTACGATACAATTCAATTCAAGGGTTGGAATAAATTTTAAAAGAGTTGTGCAGTTATCACCACAATCAATTTTAGAGCATCATCTTCATTTTTTTATTACTTGTTATTTGCTCTCCATTTCCTGAAAACCTCCTCTTCCATAAACCTAAGAAACGATTATTCTGGTTACTGTTGCTATAGATTTATCTATCTTGAATTTAATATAAGAAGTTATACTAAAAAAAACCCATACAATGATAACAAAAATGAAACAGCAAAATCTCAATCCTAAAGAAAGTAGAAAATTTAAAAAAAACAAAAAATGGGTCAAAGGGTAAAACAAATGGTAGGGGGTTAAAATTTAACCTACCCTGTTTCCCCGAAGATAAGACAGTGTCTTATATTAATTTTTGCTCCCAAAGACGCGCTAGGTCTTATTTTCAGGGGATGTCTTATTTTTCCATAAAGAAGAAGAATATGGTACACATTTATTGTTTATTGTTTTATTAAAAGAGCCTCGCACTTCCTGTCTGCTCTGGCTGCACTGCAGCCAACAGTGATCTGCGAGACAGCGCCCACTGCTACGGTCCAGAGTCTAGAGTTACGGTAGCTTCGGGTGCCTTATTTTTGGGGAGGTCTTATTTTAAGGGGGATGCCTTATATTTCAGTGAGAGGCAAAACTATAAGTAGATCTTATTTTGGGGTATGTCTTACTTTCGGGGAAACAGGGTAACTATACCTGCATTAATTCACTTTCAAAGCTCTCTGTCTGAGGGCATGGTTATGCAGATCCCTGGCCAATAGTCTGAGGAAAGAAAATGTAGGCTTAAACAATGTGGGGACTCTGTAAGTGGATCTTGGGTCTTCACTATCATCCAAAGCCTTTGGAAACTCTCTGCTAAGAATATAAGCTCTGACACAATTCCTTGATCAAATTTTAGATATTATTATTTACAACACTTGTATCAGCTGGTGTGTCACTTTCATCTGGGCTTAGATGGTTGTTTGTTTTAAGACAAGCTTTTAAGACCCCAGGTGTAATTCTTCCTGATAGGATTGCTCTATCTACTTTCTTCAGTACCCTTTGCTATAGCACCCCTACCTTCAGTGAGGTAAGTATTATGTAGGGTCCTAGCATAAGAACTAATTGTTCTTAGGTTAGGGCCTGCAGTTAAGTATGAGTTCAAAGTCCACTCATATAGCTAAGATATATATGTATATTCTTGTTTCACTTAATAGTAACATTATCAACTTCTAGAGTAATAATATATTTTATATACTCGTGTATAAGTCGAGTTTCTCAGCACATTTTAATGCAGTTTTGAGGTAAAATTAGATGTCTTGGCTGATATTCGGGTTGGCTTATACGCGAGTATATATGGTAAGTAACCGCTTTGATGTTACTCATAATTCTAATAACAATATCATTAAACTAGCCAGTGGTATCAAATTTAAATATTGTTGGGATAAGGGGGATATTCATATATGGAAAAAAATCTGAAAACCAAAATATGTGAGCATTCACTTATACATATTTAAAATCCTGTTTAAGAAAACAATGAAAGTTAGACATAGGTACAAAGTTCAATAACACTAATTTATTACACTGTAGAACTGTGTCTTAAAAAAACCTAAAACATGAATTTCAAAGCTAAAGAAATGTGAAAATGGCAAAAATATTGTGGTAGTTAAATAATTTCACATCAACTTGACGATATAAAAGTGTAGGGGTAGAGTCTAGTCTGTCAGTCAGGTCACTTCCTGATGGTGCTTCCTTGTGGGCATCTCGTTCTCATAAGGAGAGTCCTAGGAACCTCCCCTCTCTGTCTCTGCCTTCACCTTCACACCAGTGAGCTACACTGAGACCTGCAGGAGTCCTGGGATGCTTCCATTGTCATTGGATCCACAAGTCTTTGCAACCACCGGTCTATGATGTTCCTGCATTCTGTATCATTGCATGTGGCTGCATGAGTCTGAAGAAGGATTTATGGACTAGTATCAGACTTATGGACTAGTATTGGACTTACTTATGGAGTTGATCTGGACTGGGTTGGGATGTTTTCCTAATATATAACTATTTCTTGATCTAAACCTCTCTTATACATGTACGAATGTCTCTGGATTTGTTCCTTAGTCACCTGGCCTAAAACATTATGGTACCTTGAGAGTGAGGTTCTAGAGAAACAAATCACGAAGAGGGAAAGGGGAGGCTTGTTTGATCTCTGCCTCATAGAAGTTTTTCTTTTTTGACTAGCTGGAGGTCAGATATGCAGTTCACTAGGTTGTTTTCTGGAAAGGACATGGGAAGTGAAAGTTCTGATTCTCAGAAATTGTTTTTGGTTAATTCTGTCTGAAATACTGAAAATAAATGTGACAAATGTAAATTTTGAGCTCAGGGGGCAAAATGACCCCTTGAACTTCTCTGAGGCCATGCTGATTAGTCAAAATGGCTAATTGAAGGCCTAGCTCTGGCTTGATGCAGCCAGAGGCCTAACGCCATATTGCATATGAATGGGATAGTTTAGCTAAAGCTTGGATTTGACTGTTTTAAGACTTGTATTTAGGATCTGGCTATACTAGGATTATATTAATTTCTTCTAACTATTGTTATTGATATACTGTGTGAGAGAACTGAATATTGGGAAGTATGTAATCCCACTGCCTTCAGAATTAAATTTAACATGGGTATAGGACACACCTGCAAGGAAGGCTATGAAAAGATAAGCCCCACCCAGTGCCTTGAGTGCTCAGTATATATGCAGTCAAAAAGACTTGCTGGAAGAGCTTTTGGTATCCTGAAGAAATAAAAATAAATTTGGCCTTTTTTGAATTTTAAACTGGTTTGTACCTAAAGCTGGAAAAATCTGGAGCCATGAAGAAACTCTATTCTTTAGGACTGAATGTTAAAGCAAGTCTGCAGGCAGCCTGTGGCTCCCTAGGTGACCACCTGGATCCACTTGTTGAGTGGAAATGGGAGAAAAAGAACAATAGTGAGAAGGGTTGAGTATGGCCACAGACACCTGTAGACCTGATTCACAGGGACTAGAGGAGAAGACGAGAACAGGTTGTCTGGTTCTGAAGTTTAAAGAGTTGTGTGGAATCTGAGCCTATGACATGACCTGTCCCAAAGGGGCTAGGGTTGTTGAGAATTTGTAATTGGGGCCACGGTGAAAAGGCAAGGTGGCCAATGGACATCCTGATGAGGCTAAGTGAGGCAGCCACATTGAGCTAACCAGACCCCTACCTGATGAAGATAAGATTTTTTTCTGGTATTTTATTGGTTGTTTTGAGGATCAGTACAGAGAAATTATAGACTATTTTTACATATTATTTTTGTTGTTTGGGGTCACACTGTCTGTATTTCTAATGTTTGGACTTGGAAGGGAACACAGGGGCTGGCAGTTTGAGCACTTTGCTGCCATCAGCTGCAGATGTCCTTGGAAACTGGCTTAGCTCAGTATCCACAGCCCAGGGAAGACAAGAGCTCTGCTTCCGATCTCCACCTGCTCCAGATCTCCAACCTGCTTGTGGATCTCCAGCCTGCTCCCAATCTCTGACCTGTTCATGGGTATCTGCCCTGCTCTGGATCTCCACCTAGCAGCTACATTCTCATAAGTTTGGCATGGTAACAGCATTGGGGGGAAGAACACAGCTGCAGGTAGTAATTCAGGGTCTTAAAAGATTGTGTACATTTCTTGATAATTGGGCTGGCAGAGTTTGGAGACGTCTTAAAGAGTCATGGTCTTGTTTGGAGAGTTGAGAGAGGTAAGAGGAGAAGGGGGTTAACTTGGCACTATCTTCTTGGAAGTCGAAGATAAGATTTTTGAGCCTCTGAATTGGTGCATATTGCTGCTGACTTCATGGACAGCCTGTCCTAATTTGACTTTCCTCATAGATGTGGACTCATGAAGATTCTGCACCTCAGAAACGTGCTTGTCTCCTCAGAGCACTGGGTTGATAAAAAATGGACAATATAGAAATTGAATACACAAAATTGGGGAGATAAAGGCAGAATTGGCTGGCTTTCAAACTTTCATGGGTGGGGGCATATGCTGATAGGATTATAGGAGTCAGGTGTAGGTGTTTACATAACTGCCATTGTTAGGCATAGAATATTCTTCGTTTTGTTCACTTGTGGAATATTCTGTTTCAATGAGGCTGGCACATTTTCAGTGGTATACATTTTATTTCTGAGCTTTTCATTCTGTTCGAGTCTGTGTACCTATCATTGTGCCAGTTCTGAGGTGTTTTAGCTACTGTGACTGTGTAATAAGTTTGGAGTTTGGATAATTTGAGGCCCTCTATTTTATTATCCTTTTATGAAGTTCTTTGCTTATTCTAGACCTCTTCCCTATCCATATGATGTTGGTGTTTAGTTCTTCCATTTCTTTAAAAAATGAAGTTGGAATTTGGACCAGAAATGCATTTTGTTTACGTATTGCCTTGGGTGGTATTTACATTTTCATTATATTAAGCCAGGGGTCCTCAAACTTTTTAAACAGGCAGTCAGTTCACTGTCCCTCAGACCTGTCAGAGGGCTGGACCATAGTTTAAAAAAATCTATGAACAAAGTCCTGTGCACACTGCACATCTCTTATTTTGAAGTAAAAAAAGGCGGGGGGGCTAAAACACCCGGTGGGCTGGATAAATGTCCTCAACGGGCCACATGTTTGAGGAACCCTGTTTAAGCCTTCTTGTTCATGAACATGGGATTTTTTCCGTTTGTGTAGGTCTCTTGGTTCCTGTGGTAATGTATAATTTCCTTATAAAGGTCTTTTGTCTCTTTGGTTAGGTTTAGGTAGTTCATCTTTTGGATGGCTAATGTAAATGGTATTTTCTTCATGTCTTTTCAGAGCTCTCTTCTCTGGGATACAGGAATCTGATTGATTTGTGCTTGTTAATCTTGTATCCTGCTACATTACCAAATCTCTTAAATATTTCCAACAATCTTTTTGTTGAGTCTTTGGGATTTTCTACTTATTAAATTATATTATCTGGAAAGAGTGTGAGTTTTACTTCTTTTTTGCCCAGTTGTATTCCATTGATTTGTTTTTGTTGTCCAGCGGTACTGGCTATGACTTCCAGCACAATGTTCACTACGAGTCACGTCAGTGATAGCCTTGTCTGGTTTCCAATTGTAGGAGAAATGTTTTCAGTTTATCTCCATTGAATGAAATGCTGGCCGTTGTTTTTTTTGTATAGGAATTTCCCTTCTATCCCTATTCTGTTGAGTACTTTTAATCAGGAATGGGTATTGTATATGGTCAAATGCCTTTTCTACATCTATTGGTGTGATCTTATTTTTGGTGTGACTCTTGTTTTTTGTCTTGATTTTGTGATGGATTACACTGATAGTTTTTCTAATGTTGAACTATCCTTTGGTGCCTGGTATGAATCCATGGTGTAATAATTTTTTATATGTTATTGGATTCTAATGGCCATGATTTTGTTGAGGATTTTTACATCAGTATTCATGTAGGATAGTGTTCTGTAGTTTTCTATCATTGTGGTATCTTCGCCTGGTTTGGGTATTAGGGTTATACTCATGTCATTAAAAGAGTTTGGGAGTTTTTTGTCCTTTCCTATATGTGGGAATAGTCTAGGTAGAATGGAGGATAACTATCCTCTGAACACTTGGTAGAATTCCCCTGTGAAGGTCCTGGGATCTTCTTGGTCAGAAGTTTTCTGATGGCCTGTTCTATATCTTCCTCAGTTTGTCTATTGAGGTTTTCTACATCCATCTGTGTTATTTTGAATACATGGTGTGTTTCTAGAAATTTATCCCTTTCTTCTGGGTTTTCAAACTTGTTGGTGTAGTCTTTCATAGTGGTGTGTTATTAATCTTTTTATTTCATTTGGATCTGTTGTGATGTCACCCTTTTCATATGAAGATGAAATTCTTCAAATGCATCTTTTCTTTCTTTTCCTTTGTTAAGTTTGCCAGTGATTTGTCAATTTTGTTCATCTTTTCAAAGAACCAACTCCTTGTTAATTTTTTCCAATTATTTTATTTCCGCTCTAATCTTTAGAATTTATTTTCTTATGTTGGTTGAGAGTTTATCTTGTTCTTATTCTAATTTTTGAAGATGTAGTATTAAGTAATATTTTGTTCAGTTTCCATGTGTTTGTCTTTTTGTTCCTGTTCTTTCTATTGTTGATTTCCAGTTTTATAGCATTGTGATCTGCAAAAATGGATTGTGGAAATTCAATGATTTTGAATTTGTTGAGGCTTGCTTTGTGACCTAACATGTGATTTTCCTACCATATTTTCTGTGTGCACTGGAGAAGAATGTCTACTGTGTTGTTGTTGTGTGGAATGCTCTGTTTATATCTTGGACAGCGGTTCTCAACCTTCCTAATGTCACGACCATTTAATACAGTTCCTCATGCTGTGGTGACCCCCCGACCATAAAATTATTTCCGTTGCTACTTCATAACTGTAATTTTGCTACTGTTATGAATTGGGTGACCCCTGTGAAAGTGTCGTTCGACCCCCAAAGGGCTCGCAATCTGCAGGTTGAGAACCGCTAGTCTAGGAGGTTGAGCTGGTTGATTGGGTGGTTTAGCTGTTCTACTTCTTTATTGAACTTCTTTCCTGATAATCTGTCTTTCCTGGAGAGTCAGGCAATGAATTATGTTCTTATTATTGTTGAGCTGTCGATTTCTTTACTCAACTTAATGAGAATTCATGTATATTGAGAGTCTTTCAGTGGGAGTGTATATGTTTAGTATAGTTATATTTTCTCATTCCATTTTCCCTTTAATCATTATATGGTTTCCTTTCTTGCTCTCACAATATTATTTTCCCCGGAGAGCTTAATATTGCCATTCCAGTATTTTATTGGTTGTTTGTTTGTTTGCTTGTTTTTTAATGGCTGCCACTGAGTTGGTAAAGTTTTCTCCATCCTTTTATTTTCAGTTGATTTTTGCCTTTCAGTTTAAGATGTGTGTCTTCCAGGCAGTGTATTGATGGGTCTTATTTTCTACTACAGTCTACTACTCTCTGTGTCTTGATTGGTAAATTTAATCCATTGACATTCAGTGTCATTGTTGATATGTAAAGGTTTGTTGCTGTAATTTAGGTGTGTGTGTTTGTGGTTTTATTAATTTTCCCTCTTCTTTGTTCTTCCTCTATTTCTGTGTTGTTTTGGGTATTGCTTCATTGTATTGTTCAGGTTTGTTACCTTCCATGAGGGAAATCCAAGTTCATTTCCTAGACAGTGCTCCTTAAGTACAGCTAACACCCATCTATCAGTATATATTTGCATGTTATTATATTACTGAATAGTTTCCAGCAGAGATGACAGATGACGGTAAATTGAGAAAGGCCTACTGATCTACTTCCAAAATTACCCAATGAAGATTCTACAGCTTGCAATGGTCTGATCTGCCACCTATCATGGGATGGTGCCGGACCAGTAGTATTGTTTCATTGTGCCTGGGGTCTTCATGCGTCAGAGGCTGACTCAATTACAACTGCAACAACAGTAACAACAGTAAGCTGAAGTGTAGGCGCAGCTAACCCCTTTGGAAAGTGAAGGCACTTTAATTTGCCACATCCATGTTCCAAGGCACTGATGACTTATCATGGAACTCATGTTATCATTTCCTTTTTACCTGACCTGTGTGTTGCGTACTATAGTTATCGAAATGTATAAGACTTTAATTGTGGGCTTTGGTCAAAATCCCTGTCTGGTCATCTGCTGGGTGAAGGATTTGGAAGTCTTGTGCTCCCTTACACCAACAGTACGTTCAGAGGCTTACACCAACAGTACGTTCAGAGCCTACTCCATTCTTTATCTTTTCTATTAGATTTAAACCATGGAACTTGACTCCCTGGATATGTCCCTATGAATCTCATCAGAGAATATGAGACTACTTCTCCTTAAGAACCAGACAACCTTGCATCTCTTTTATTATTGCCCCACCCTGGTATTCACAAGACCAGGGGTCTCAAACTGTGGCTTTCAAGTCACATGCAGGTTCTTTTATACATACATGTGGCTCTGAAGTAAAATTGAACATTTTAAAGGATATTATTTAGAGAATTGTGATTTCATTTATTTGTAAAGTATATATTAATGAAAGGGCTAAAGTAGAGGGCAAATGTTTTGAGATTGATGAGGACAACAAATGTACATATGTGCTTGACTCAATGGATGTATGTATGGACTGTGATAAGAATAGTACAAGCCCTCAATAAAATAATTAAAATTAAACCTATATATATATATATATATATGAATGCATCTGCAATAATTTTTAAATAGTTATGAGGGACAAGATTGGCTCATTCCATCTCAAAATTTGCTAGCCCCTACAATAGACTACCAAAGTTAAAGCAGCCCTAACTAGGATTCTACTAGTAAACAATGCACTATATGCTCTCAGATGTTACAATACCTCAAAGAACTGCACTGCTTACTTGTGGGGAGAAGTGGTGCTCCACATAGGAAATAATCTGACTATTCTGGCACACCAGCCTCATCAGGAGACAGAGATGAAAGTCAGTCGTGTGACATGGAAGGTAGGTGGATGGTCTTGTTTGCATTTGATTGCAATTTCTACAAACCTTCTTCCCAGACACAATACCAGGTCCTACATTTTGTGTGCTTTGATACTCCACTTTACCCTTGATTCTTTTCACAAAAGGGAGTGCATGGGATTAGAGACCAGCTCTGTGCTTCCTGTAGAAGTTGATGTTCCCCAAACAGAAGTATCACTTGGACTATTGCAATTTCTGATCGACAATTGACATTCTCTACTTCACTTTGCTTGTGTATGCATGACTTTAAAGCCTTAGGCGTTTGGCCCATTAAATACTGCAAACTTTGATTTTTAAACTGTCCTCAGGGTTTTGAGAAACGTTTGTTAGTCTCACTATTTTGATACCCACCAGGGAAAATATCCAACCTGCAATGGAAAAGGATCATTAACTGAAGCATTCACTATGAGAGAGAAAGTGCATAATGTTATAAATGAAATCCCCACCATGAAATAATACAGATGTATTCTTTGTAGTGAATTCTGTGCAAACATCCAGTCAAGCTGTGACTTCCTTGATTATGTACAGGGAATGTATTTCAGAATATCACCAGCTGGGTGTTTCAGTGGTTTAAAAGCTGCTCTGCTGTCACATTCCAAAATAAAATAAGTAAATACCACCTACCAACCAGTCAAGTTTTTTTGATGCAACATCCCTTTACTTCAAAGCTTATAATGAAATTGATTTTCATTTCATTTTTATTTCTACTTGCAAGCCCCTGTGAATAGCTACTCTAAAATAATTTCAACTTAGGAATGTTCAGGAATGGTTGAGAAATTGATAGTGACTGTTTTATGCCTTGCCAAAAGATATTGAATAAAAATGTGAAGGATGAACTTGCTGTGCTTGGATGAGAAAAAAACATATGATAAAAGATACAGAGTGAAAAAAAGATTTTCCATGATTATCATAGTAACTTAAAACTTTCTTTAATGTTTACTGGGAATGAATCCTTAAACTAATGAGGTTTCCATGCCTGGGGAATCCACAGAGTCTAGAAATCAGTTTCTGTAAATCAGATTCTAGTGGGTTTGTTCATGGAATGTCATTCATTGATTTGATTACTTGACATTAAATATTTTAATCAGAAGTTTTTTTTTTAATTAGAGAATCATTTAGGTATTTTGAATCTCCTGGATGATAGAAATTTTCACTCCCTATTAAGACAGATAGTACTAGGGGTGTTCAAGGAGCTCATGGGAAAATGGAATTAGGAAAAATGGAATTGTTCCATGAATTTTCTATAGCCTCTTTGCACTGTGTTTGTATTTATTTTGAAATAATATATAGATCTGGGTTTTGTGTGTGCTGAAGCTTATACAATTTTGGGAGGCCGTCTTCTTCTTTAAAAATCATTTTATTGGGGGGCTTGTATAGCTTTTATCATAGTCCATCCATCCATCCATCCATCCATTGTGTCAAGCACATTTATACATTTGTTGCCACCATCATTTTCAAAACATTTTCTTTCTACTTGAGCCCTTGGTGTCAGCTCCTCATTTTTCACCCTTCCTTGTCTCCCCTCCCTCCCTCATGAACCCTTGATAATTTACAAATTAAAAAAATAATTTTATTGGGGGCTTGTACAACTCTTATCACAATCCATACACCCATGTCAAACACATTTGTACATTTGTTGCCCTCATAATTCTCAAAACATTTGTTTTCCACTTGAGCCCCTGGTATCAGCTCCTCATTTTTACCCTCCCTCCGCCACCCTCCCTCCCTCTCCACTGATAATTTATGAATCATTATTTTTCTCATGTCTTACACTGACCGATGTCTCCCTTCACCCACTTTTCTGTTGTCTGTACTCCTGGAAGGGTGTTATATGTAGATCATTGTGATTGGTCCCCCCCCCCCCAACACACACACACCTTCCCCTTCCCCTCCTGGTATCACTATTTTCATTATTGGTCCTGAGAAATTTATCTGTCCTGAATTCCCTGTGTTTCCAGCTCTTATCTGTACCTGTGTCCATGCTCTGGTCTAGCCGTTTTAGTAAGATAGAATTGGGGTCATAATATTGGGTGGGTGGGTGGGGGGAAGCATTAAAGAACTAGGGGAAAGTTGTATGTTGCATTGGTGTTATACTGCACCCTGACTGCCTCTCCCTTGTGACCCTTCTGGAAGGGGATGTCCAATTGTGTACAGATGGGCTTTGGGTCTCCATTCTGCACTCCTCCTCATTCACATTGATAAGATTTGTTGTTGTTGTTCTGGGTCTTTGATCACATGGACACCTCAAGATCAAACATGCTGGTGTGCTTCTTGATTGTGGACTTTGTTGTTTCTCAGCTAGATGGCTGCTTGTTAATCTTCAAGCCTTTAAGACCCCAGGAGCTATATCTTTTGATAGCCAGGCACCATCAGCTTTCTTCACCACATTTGCTTATGCACACATTTTTTCTTCAGTGATCATGTCAGCAAGGTGAGCATCACAGAATGCCAGGTTATTAGAACAAAGTGTTCTTGCATTGAGGGAGTACTTGAGTAGAGGCTCAATGTCCATCTGCTACCTTAATACTTGGCATATACATATATGCACATAGATCTATTTCCCTATCATTATATATAAATATATTTACATATGTACATGACTGTATCTAGACCTCTCTAAGTGTCATTTGCCTCCTAGTTCTTTCCTCTATTTCCTTTTACTTTCCTCTTGTGTCAATATCATGTTCAACCTTCATTCAGCTTTCAGTAATTCATCTCAGTTATATTGCTTTTGATCAAGCCCTACCAGGAATCTTACACCCTCCTTGCCATTGTTCCCTTGTCCCTGAGTTTGTTAACACCCACTCCTTTCCCCCCTGCGCCTCCCCCTCTCCTATGTGTCCCCAAACCATCAGTCCATTGTTTTTTCTCCTCCAGATTGTTTTTCCCACCTATCTTACCTAGATAGACATGCAGAGACAATAATAAGCACAAAAACAAGGCAGAGCAAAACAAAACAACAAAAAAGCATCAATGAAAAAGAAAAGCCTATAAATAGTTCCAAGTCTGTTTGTTGACCTTTGGGAGTGTTTTCTGGTCGAATCGGATGGGGTGCCACATCCTGGCCCCAAAGTCTAACTTTGATATTCCCTGGGGACTTCATTGCTTTGTTCCCCTTGCTACGCTGTTTCACACCCTTAATATTTCGCCCCAGTGGGGTCAGACTGGGCACCATTGGGAGGCCCTTCTTTAAGAAAGGGAATGAAAATTATGAATATAAAATTTGGTAAGAAGGTTGGTATTTATTCAGAAAGTTAGTAGAAATCACAACAAATAACAACTCACAAAAAATATGAAATATGCTACAAAGATGACAAAATCCAGAAAATTAACAAAATGCTTAGTTGATGGTACATTAGGACCATTCTCATTTCCTTATACTTTTTAACTGCATAGTCATTGTTTCTTTGATGGCCATTACAAAATACAGTTTCTATAGAGGAAATAGAAAGATAGTTCAGCCTTTCCTCCAGCACGGCTGATTTAACTTATTTGTTCTTACTGAAAGATTTTGACTTTACAGCATTTTGTTAATGTCATGTGCAATTTAAAAAATTGTTGCTAAACCTATCAAGTTTACTTCAAATATAAGTTATGCGATTTTAGGCTATTTTGAGATCTCTTCAGCAATGACTATCTGAGAACTCTTATTAATTGATGTATTTGTGATATGATGCCAATTGGGTCTCCATCTTAGGCAGTGGGAAGATTCCTGAAGGACAGTCCTAAGTGGGAATTTTGAACAGTTCTCAGGTTCAGAGAGCATATGAGCTCTGAGGCTTGTGTTATCCCTACCATAGCAGACTAAGAGTAAATGTTCCCTAGTTTGTTCTATCCCTTTATGTGTTTGAATACTTTTCTAAATATTTGATACCTAATTTATTTCATTGGCCCTAGACAAATCCTCTGCTTTCTTCTGGTGAAACTCTAACCTTTCTGAGACCAAAGACTGAATCTTATGCTCAATAACCCAGCTTGGGAATTTATAGGACCCTCATATAAAAGAGAGAATAAAGAATTCTTTATGAATACACTAAGGTGAAAGAAGGCTCCGATGAAGCTGCACTTGGATGACATACAAGAATGGGAGATAAACAGGGTCCCAAATGATGTCTTACTATCATCCTGTTACCAAAAGAAGGGAATTACTATTAAAGAAGGACATATAGAATCCAATATTTTGTAACCCACAATCAATGACATCTTTCTCCACATAAACTTCCAAGCATGTCTTAGTGTCTACCACACATAGCACACTTCTATGTATCAGTATACTCATTTTCTTCCCAAAGGTAGACAATGAAATATCTGGTACAGTTATTGAATATAAATCTGGGTTCTCTTGGTGATGCACCTTTTCAACTAAGTGGCCAGCCCCACTAAGAGACATGATGCCCCTCACTGACCCATGGCCCTGCGGGGGACAACACCAGAGACACAGTGTGGGAATTGCACCTGATCTGATCCTGCCACACTGAGGCAAAGCACTGGGGGAGTGCAG
>NW_022103908.1:24796359-24826907 GCF_000313985.2 Echinops telfairi | reverse complement strand
GATGAGGGCAATGAATGTACAAATGCGCTTTACACAATTGTTGTATGTATGGATTGTGAAAAGAGTTGTATGAGCCCCTAATAAAATGATTTAAAAATAAATAAATAAAATAAATGTAAAAAAAAAAGTTTGGTGATCTCATGATTTGACAACACCTGTGGGTAAATGATAAGTAAAATCATTTTAAAAATAATTAAAATGTACACTCGAGGGACATGATTTAATGCTACAAAAAAATGGCACTGCAGGTAAGCAAGCACTCCCAGTGTGCTCTTGGCACCTGAGTTACACCCTTCCTTCACAGGGAACCCAGGGAGCCACAGCAGAACCAGAGGCACTGTGAATGCTTCTTGCTCCCTCTTGCTTCTCTGAGTTGCAGGTATGTTGGCATAATGAACTAATGGCTTCAGTGATTTCAGGAGCACCTGATAAACCCCTCCCAGTGAAAACGTTCCTTTCCAATCCAGCCGCCAGGTGGAAGAAACAGTGTTTTTTGTCCTGATCCTTAAGCCCCCAAATATAATTAAAATAATATTTCTCAGATTGGCACCAGGTCAGCTTTTTGGTCCCTCAGCTCTTGTGTAGATAGAGTCTCTTTCCCTCTTGGGGTTGAATAGACCACGCGCCATTGAAGTGGGCTGATTTCACTTTTGAGTTCTAAAGAGGAAGGGTGGGATCTGAAACAACTCACTGTGGCCGCTGACTCAGTAGCCCACAGCAGATAGTTTAGCTAAGGAATAAGAACTTTTTCCTAGTCTGGGAAGGAAAGGTTTGGGCCAGCCAGTTCACCTGCCTTTTCGGATGGATATCCTAAGTGCGGTGCCTGCATGGAGATGAGCATTGGAAAGGAGGCATTTCTTTCTTGTGCAGGCAGGAACCCTGGTCCTGCAGTGGGTTAAGCAGTGCACAGCTACCCACAAGGTTGGCAATTCAAACTCATTATCATCTGCTCTGTCAGAGATAATATACAGAGAAAATAATGGCTGTAAAAATTGAATTAATCCAGGAAGCAGGGACTATATGGAGAAACCACAGTTTGCAGAAGCAATTTCTTAAGGGCATTGTTAAGCCCCCAAATATAGTTAAATAATATCTCTCAGGTTGGCACCAGGTCAGCTTTGTGGTCCCCCAGCACCTATGAATATAGAGAGAATCTCTATGCCTCTTGGGGTTGAATAGACCACACACCATTGAAATGGGCTGGTTTCCCTTTTGAGTTCCACGGAGAAAGGGTGGGGTTTGAGCGTAGCAGCCCCACATAGGAACAGGGCAGACACTGGGCATTGTGAAATAACTCGTGAAGCCTATAAAGTCTACACCTCCGTTGTCTTTCAGATTACGGACTTCCTCAGTCTGAAAGACTGGGTTCAGCTGGTGTAAGAGGATGCACAGCAAGGACATCTGTGACCATTAAGTGACCTAAAATGGTAGGTCCAGTACTCACCCAGAATTCGAGCTAACAATGAAAGAGTTGTGTGCATGCCCAGATAGGTATGCTCGGTATCCCAGACACCCTTGCTCCAGAATTTTTGAATTTTTGGACTTGAACTTGCCTCAAAGCTGCACATACATCCACCTAAAAAGGAGGCTAAGAAAGAACTCACAAAAAACATATGACTACACAAATGTCCAAACCAGAAACCTTGTCCCAAGACACACATACCAATTCTTGACTGAGATATACCCTTACAAGACTTGTGTATGCTGTATGCACAAAGCCACCTTGCTGCCTACAGCGTTTTCCTTGTAGGTCTCTGCTGCAGATTTTTACCTTTTAATAAATACCTAAGTGCAACTTTGACCTCCTGTCCTTTTTGTCCATACCTCTCTCTGAGAATAGCTCCATAGGAGAAAGAGGAGGCTGTTTGGTCCCATGAGGATTTACAGTTTCAGAAACTCTGAGGAACAGTTCGCCTCTGTCCTATCGGGCCACCGTGAGGAATCGGCCTGATGGCAGTGAGTAATTAGTCCAGAGTAGACCGGGACGTAAGAGCCAATTGTGTGCATCTCTTCTCAGTGCTGTAGCCAATGGCACATATTGGTAGCTTGCAATTAGCCATATTTACAGCACAGAAATCAGCAGGTGCTATTGAATCAAGACTTTTCCTGACCTTGGTTAGTTAAGAATTTACCAGCACACAGATAAAAGTAAGTCTAGGGATTCATTGGGCTGCTAACCACACAGTTCAAACCAGCAGTTACTCTGTTAGAGAACGATGAGGCTGTCTGCTTCGGGACCGATTTCCTGTGTCTGAAACCTTATACAGGGTCACTGTGAGTGAGAATCAAGGACAGCAGTGGGGTGGGGTTTAGGGATTATCTAGGATTTGGGGATTGAGAATTACCAATATCTGGTTACTAAACTTGAGATTTCTCTTAATATAATTTTCTTTTTTTTGAAGAAAATTCAAAAGATTCAAAAGAATTTGGTTGATTCTACATATGCAACTCCATGGGTTAATCACCAGCCATTGGCCTTGCCAATTTGGAGACTTACAACTTCAGCTGGACCTTTTAGCAACTTTCTTTGCTCAGACCTCTCCTTCAAAGCCTCTTTTCTTGTCTCTGCCGCCGTGGTGCATTGGCCATATGGTCTGAGGTGAGACTGCAATAGCTAATCAGCGTTTGGTCCCCGGGCTGCATGCCCATGGAAAATTTGCCATGAGAATAATGATTCCATTTGGAGGAACAGAATCATAACAAGAGATGTGAGGTATGAGTTTGAGGACGAGATTTCTTTTATGTGCCAATCTCATCCTATGATAGGTTCCCCTTCTCTTGTTGTCTTTGTTTTGCTCTAGTTTGGTTCAAAGAAATTTCTTTTTATAATATTTCAAACCTACAGATCAGTGGATTCACAGACCTCTTGGACTACAGGGTATTGGAAAAAGGTGTCTCTCGGTATAGTTGTGTTTTCTTCCTTTCTGTTTGAAATGTGTCAATTCCTAGGAAGTTGTCCATTGTAGGAGGAGAGACCCAAAAGAACACAGCCAAGAGAGTACACCATCCTGTATGCCAGCAAAGAATGTATGCTAAGAAGACATTGTGTAATGTTAATGCTGATGGGCAGGAAAACATAGGGAAGAGACTAATGACTGGATTTGGCAATCTGGTTGTCTTTGATGACCGTGCTGAGAGCAGTTTCAATGGCAATCAACGGGAGCAAGTGGGAATCCTAGAGTCACAGTGTTTAAGCACTTAAAAAAATAGTTTGAATGCACCTGCTGCTCTGTGGGAACCTTGGAAACTCTAAGGGGCCATCCTACTCTCTCTTATAGGGTCTCTAAGAGTCAGAATGAACTTGAGAGCACCAGGTATAGAATGGGGGCAAAATGGAATGAGTATAAATGAGAATGGGAGGGGGTGAATTGGACATGAGTCTCTGAAGGAATTTTGCTGCACAGCAGAGCTTCGGATATTATTTTTACTCCTAATAAGGTCTTGACTACATGTCTCTGAATATATTTTCTTCAATAAGAAGGGGATTTCTGGACTGGATCTGTCATATTCATATATCTACCATAGTGAACCTTTATTCATCACCACTGTATGGTACATTGGTTGATAATTTATGACAGTTAATATATTTATTGACTTGAATTACTCAGAATCCCTAAGATGAAAAGAATATTGATACAGTGATATAATTTGAATAGAAATGCATTCAATGATTTTCAATTAAATGAATAAAAACAATCTAAATACATTATTAATCTGTTTACATTTTTTATCCATTGTATTTGACTCTACTTATAAATATTTATTCAGAATCCCATTTTAATTTTTAAAGTGAGAATAATTGGTTTTGAGCTATCATCTGTTGGAAGATCTAAATTTGAGAATGAATGAATTCACTTAGGCTTTTCTTTTTTTTTTTATAACATTTTATTAGGGGCTCATACAACTGTTATCCCAATCCATACACACATCAATTGTGTAAGGCGCATTTGTACATCGTTTCTCAAAACATTTTCTCTCCACTTAAACCCCCCACATTAGGTTCATTTTTCCCCTCCCTCCCCGCTCCCCCCTCCCTCATGAGCCCTTGATAGTTTATAAATGGGTATTTTGTCATATCTTGCCCTGTCCGACGTCTCCCTTCACCCACTTTTCGGTTGTCTGTCCCCCAGGGGGAGGTCACACACAGTTCCATGTAATCGGTTCCCTCTTTCCTACCCATTCTCCCTTTACCCTCCCTGTTTTGCCACTCATACCACTGGTCCTATAGGGCTCATCCGTCCTGGATTCCCTGTATTTTCAGTTCCTATCTGTACCAGTGTACCTCCTCTGGTCTAGCCAGACTTGCAAGATCGAATTCGAGTCATGGTAGTGGGAGCGGGGAGGAAACATTTAGGAACTAGAGGAAAGTTGTATTTCTCATCATTGTTACATCGCACCCTGACTGGCTCATCTCCTCTCCGAGACCCCTCAGCAAGGGGATCTCCAGTGGCCTACTAATGGGCTTTGGATCTCCACTCCGCACTCCCTCCATCATTCACTATGGTAAGATTTTTTTGTTCTGATGATGCCTTACACCTGATCCCTTCGACACCTCGTGGTTGCGTAGGCTGGTGTGCTTCTTCCATGTGGGCTTTGTTGCCTCTGAGCTTGATGGCCGCTTGATTACCTTCAAGCCTTTAAGACCCCAGACGCTATACTTTTTGATAGCCGGGCTTTTCTAAGACCCTTGATTTTTCAAAGCCTTAAAGTTTATATGTAATCAGGACCAACTGACCCTCTCCCTGGCACAATTTGTGACTAGAATATGGGTTCCAAGGTAATATGCTGGCTATTTGTTTGATATTTTTGAAATGAGCATATATACAAGAAAAAAGGAAAAACAGAGAAGAGCAGTGGTGATGGAGGGGAATGCTGGGCAGTATTATTCAGCAGCTCAGTGCTTTCCTCCCGCAGTTTTGAAGTACTTGGGGATCCCCTTCGCGTTATTTTGCATTTCCATTTGGAGAGGAGGGAAGTACCCCAGTCCTTATCAGACAGAGTTGGCAAGGACAGCAGAGGCCGGGTTCATTTTTGCTCTATTTCAGAAATGCTCTCCAGTTCCCTGGGGGAAGGACTTCTCACTTCTTTGCTTGACACAGAAATTTCCCCTTCAATCAGCCACTGTCCTGTATTCAGGACGATGACTTCAGGCACTTGGCAGCTCATTATTATTACTGTCTGGGGCCATGAAGAAGGTTAACTTATATCCAGTCAATTATCCAGATTAAATTCATCCTCAGGGTGAGTTTGATACTGAAAACTGCAAAATGTTTCAAATTCCTGGCCCTGTAGCAGGAGGAAGATCAGATTCCTCATTGAATTCACTTGCCCTCCTCCATGCAACACAGTTCACATCCTTGATCGTGACCTTTACTGCATGATTACATTCCAAGCAGCTTTGTGGATGCAAATTTTGGAATAGTGACTTTCACATCATTTTAGCATGCCAACCACCATAATTTTGCAAGAAAACACAGCCATTGAGTCAAATCCAGCTCAAATCGACTCTATATATGCGTTCTGAAGCGGTAAATCTTTATGCCTACAAATAACCTCATCTCTCTTCCTCCAAGATATTAAATTATTGATAAAATGTTTAATATTCTATACATAATAGTGTTATTTGGTATAATGCCAATAATGCATTCCTTTTCATATTTACATGTTAACAAATTAACCTAAATGCATCATAATTAATTTAAATGCATCCCCATATTAATGGAGAAAGATTGTAGGGGGGTGATGTTGGTATAAACTGACGGCTACTAAGGTTACCATGACCTCTTGGATTTTTGGATCTCCTGGAATAGGTGATGATATTGACTCAAATAATATTTCTTAGAATTCTTTTAATTGCTGCCCATGTTCCACTGGAGACTTATTGGACATCATCCATAGATACACTACATTGTTTTAATCCAAAGAGAACATATGATATCACTACAATAATTTCAGTCTGTTTAGGTTCTGATATGATTTAGAGTATACATTTCCAGTTAATTAGATAATAGCAAATAATTATTACTTACAGTAACCAATGTTTTTGAGTGCTTACTGCATAACAGGCACTGTACTTGTATTTTATTTCTTTTAGATCTCAAAGTAAACCTATCAGGATGGAGCATTAGCAGATGAAGGTCAGAGATGCAAAGTAGCTCTTCCAGTATCACCCTGCTAATAAAAGGTAGAGCTAAGATTCAATCCTGGAGAGTCTAGCTCTTAACCACAATGCTTTGAGTCTGTACTGGACAGTAATATGAATATTACAAGTGGTCTCTTCCTGTAACTTCATGATGTAAAGGGTAAATGGATGAATAAAGAGCTAAGCATTGTCAGCATTGGACCAGCAGCCAATGGAGGTATGTGTACAGGTAAGCACAGGGGAGAGAGGCAGTAGTCATGTCTGGGTAAATCGTGGTAAGGTTCACAGAAGAAGTGAGGTCTGCAGCAGGAAGGAGAAGAGGGACATTCCAGGCTAACAGCCCAGTGAGTAAGAAACCACCAGCAAGTAAAAGACGTTAGCACTTTATGGAAATGTGAGGTTTGTTATTAGGGTAGAGGTGCTTGTGGCAGGAGCGTTGGAATTAAATACAGCACTACTCTGAATTTATCCTATTGAATAACTGAATAGTGAAATAGTCTTTAAGGATTGGGGGACATAAGTTAGAGGTTAAATGACTAAGACAGGACTTAGGACTTGCTAAGTTTTTAGCTAGGTCTATTTCTCTAGTTATTTTAATTACTTTGTCAGCATTCTTCAGAACACATCTTTTCTGTAGATTTTTTGTTTCAGGTCAACAACCCTGGGTGCATTTCAGCTAATGCCTCATTATTATGCTAACTGTACTTTCTTGGTTGCAACTCTGCATTACAGTGTGCTACTATATAGGGCAGGGGATGACTTGGCCTTCCTGAACTTTAGCCCATTACCAGTGACTTCAGATTGAACAGGGTTATTTTAAGGTCATACACTGATTCTACAAAGGATTAAATTATTTATGACTTTAATATTCACCAGTGTTTCTAGCTCAAGATCCAATAAACCACTGAATATTATCTGTCAACAAAATACTGCATCTGTTCTGTTTGTTGATGACTGATAAAACAAAGCATGTTTGAATTGCTGCTTTGAACTCATTACCGGTCAAATTTCTACATCCAGATATTTCAAAAACAATAATAATGTCTATGTCTGATGTTAATTACCATGGATCATAATTAAGCATAACATTATTCCTACATATGAATATATGCATATATGTTGCAGTTAATTATTTAATGTGGCTTTTTTAGCCATAGGTTTTGCAACTCCCCAGAAATGACAGGGTAAAACCATGAAGATTGGGCATACTTCCTCTTCCCCTGATGGATCTGAGTAATAGAAGATGGGCAATGCTGATAGGATTATAAGATTTAATTGTGAGTGATGATTAGTAGTACTAACTGTGAAATTAAAAAAAACTTGGAACCCTAACATGGGATTGGTTAGTTTTCTCATCCTGCTGGGTATAAAATAAGCCATTTCAGAAGCAGGGAGTGAGATTCTCACTACCATCCACAAAGAAGATCAGGAGTGTAGAATGTCATTTTCACACTGAGATCTCTGTTTTGACCCTTCTTGACCCAAGGAAAGAAAACTGTGACACCAGAGATGTGGCACTGAAGTGGCAGCTGCAGAAGTGTGATAGGTTTATTGTGTCAACCTGGCCAATAGGAATATGTGATATTAATGAGGTCACAGCTTTATTGGAGGGCAAAGAGATAAATAGCTCGGTAAGCCCCCCCTTTCACTCTCTTGCTCTCTGGTGATCAGACTAGCATGCAGCTAGCTACTAGTTCTCTGCCTCAACTTGTAAGCTATACCACCTGTAGCATTGCCAACCCACGGATTGTGTCGCTAGAGCTTTGAGACCTGCTTTGCCATGCTGTTGGTGCTTGAGCTTGGGATTGTCGGATCCTGTCGACTTGCTGACTGTTGGTGACCTGACCTGCTGTTTGCTGCCTGTGGCCAGACTGCCTACATTGCTCTACAGAAGACTCAGCCATCTGCTTCCTTGACCTTGGACCCAGAGGCCCTTGTGAGTTGACGGACTTCCCGTATATTAACTGTTCCATGGAAGTGAGTTGAACTGAGCCCTCTGTACTGCTGTGTGAACTAATTAGCCGTTATATTCCTTCATGTTATATATACCTATCCTCTTAAATATACATAATCATAAGTTTCCAGGTTTTGTTTCTCTAGAGAACCCTGTCTAACACAAGAAGCAAAACACAGTGCACGAGACCATGGGAAAATTAAAGCTGAATGTTTTTAGTCAGGAGCTCACTTGTGAAGTGGGCAGTCTCTAGGTATTTAATTGAGGAGTTGGGTTGGCTGGCCTATGGAGCTAGTGCTAAGGGCATTCAGACTGAGTTGCATGCCCTTTGGACATTTATCAGCTGGACTTAAGAGCTTGGTAAAGTTGCCTGAGCAGGGCACAAACCAAGGACCTATATGGCTGAGGGACCAAGGACCAGAAAGAGGCCTGCCTGTAGGCATGAGTGTGAAGAGGCTGCTCTGACCAAAGAATTATGTCTTGATCATTTTTGATCCTGAATTGTCACTTGTTAACTTCCCCAATAAAACCTGATTATTTTTTGTCAAGTCTGTGTGGCCATTGCAATGCATGATCAAACCCTGCTGAGTAGAGTGCTGAGGTAGAAATGCTTGGTGTCAGAACTGGAAGGGACTTTGCGAGATGGAGGCACATCGGATTCCTCCCTCATAGGCATCAGACTTGGGCTCATGGGAAGTTTGTCTGTCCTCCCTTGTGAAGGCAAAGGAGGTCAGTCTACCACTCCTTTTCATAAATACTTATCTAAAAATTCATGAGGAGGGGGTAGATTGTTCACCTATTGATGGTACAATGCCAATGGTGCATTGATTATATGAAGAATATGTGGGATATATATGAATGGAGTCAATCTTTGGAAGATATAATAAAATGACTCTTAAGATAATATAAATTAGGAGCATGAAGATGTTTATTATTATTTATTTATTTCTCCCCTAAAGATATTTTTATAGGAGCTTTCATGGTGCCAGAGTTAGCGACTGGCTGCTAATCAAAAGGCTGGCGATTTGAACCCACCACCACCTCCTTGTGAGAAGGCAGTCCACTTCCATAATGATTCACCACCTTAGAAACCCTGTGGAGCAATTCTACCTCGTCCTCTTGGGTCACTTGCGTCAGAATTGACTTAGTGGCAATAGTTTTGTTTTTATTTTTTAGAGGTTTTCACAACCCTCTGAAGAAAACAAAAACCCAAACCAGAATCCTGCATAAATAAATGATCTACATAAGGCCTTTCAATACTCCAAAGCTGAAGCAGGCTTGCTGACTCCCAAATCTACACTAACGAACCTTATCAAAATCCTACCAAATGTAATAGAATTTGTTTACTGGTTAGAAAAGTTCAATATATTTGAAAATATTCATCCGCATTAAAACAAATAAAATTCCTATTTAGGAGGAATTTTAATTATTACGACTAACTTCCAAGCTGAGATGGAGAGAAACAACAGGTGGAAGTGTTCTGACAAACAGGTTGGCGGGTGAGCTCTGGGGCATCCATCTGCATGAGGGAAGGGATGTTCCACCAGACAGAAGAGTGGAGACGACAGTGTAGTGTCTGCTCCTCAACTTTGTTTTATGTGGTTTCTGGTCTGAGCTGTAGGGAAAGAGAGGGTTGACATCACAGCTATTTGAAAGGGAGCTGTGAGACCCAACGTTTCAGAAGAGCTGCTTAGGATCCGAGGTGACCTAAGTGCAATGAGGGGCTGTCTCCATTCTATGCACAGAGCACCATGGAGAGAACGCTTTGCTGATGGACACATCGAGGTTTGGGAGAGTTGGTGGAATTAGTCACCATGCACAAGGCAGAGAAACAGCATTTCAAAAGGTCACAGCAGCAAATAAGACATTGAAGCACTTTCCTCTAATGAGCCATGATCACTGCATGTGAACAAGAGGCCGGAACAGAAGATGCGGTGGAGGACTGTTGCTGCCCGGGTCTTGCATAGGTAGCTCCGGAGGCAGGTTAGCAATCCTAGGGTCAGGTATATTACTGGGCCGTGGGTGGAATTGAGAGGGTGGAAAGAAGTAGTTGACTGATGCATGCATGTCTTATATTCCAAAGAGTGACAGTAAAATGGGAGTCTAAATACTAATGCAGCCTCATTTGAATCCACATGCAGACGAGGCCTCTGAAAATGTGGATAGCACTAATATATTAACAACAATTGACATTTAATTAGCAAGGATATTATTTGTCTTGGAATTTTGAAGGGTGTGTAGAGCAAGGATTTGGATAACATGTCTAAAAACACTGAAGTTACCTACTGTTCATTATGAATCAAGCGAAGCATGGAAAATAATTTATTCACTTCCTTTTAAAAAGCAATTACCAAAGTATCCAGATATTTGCAAAGTTCATTGCAGGTTTTACACGTTGCTGTTTTTGTTGAAATTTAGAAATCCACATCGTCTCGCATCTGACTGCCCTGGTTACTGTTGTATTCTATCCTGTTACCAGAACCCCAACACTCCCTTTCCCACTTCAAAGTCCACGTGTCACCCCAAATCCAGGATAGATTTGGAAGCTCACAAAGTCACGAAAACACAGTTGGAGCAGTGATGTAACTATGGGTTGTGGAGTGGGGTGCAGGCCACACCAGGTGATGCTGTCAAAGGGGGTGGCATCAAAATGACTATAAGATTTTTGTGCAATGTTTCAGCACAATTTTATTATCATTATTTTTTTTTCTTTTTTAAAAAACATTTTATTAGGGGCTCATACAACTGTTATCGTAGTCCATACACACATCAATTGTGTAAAGCGCATTTGTACATCATTCTCAAAACATTTTCTCTCCACTTAAACCCCTTACATTAGGTCCTCATTTTTCCCCTCCCCGCTTCCCCCTCCCTTATGAGCCCTTGATAGTTTATAAATTGTTATTTTGTCATATCTTGCCCTGTCTGACGTCTCCCTTCACCCACTTTTCTGTTGTCCGTCCCCCAGGGAGGAGGTCACATATAGTTCCTTGTAATCGGTTCCCTCTTTCCTACCCACTCTCCCTTTACCCTCCCTGTTTTGCCACTCACACCACTGGTCCTGTAGGGCTCATCCGTCCTGGGTTCCCTGTATTTTCAGTTCCTATCTGTACCAGTGTACATCCTCTGGTCTAGCCAGACTTGCAAGATCGAATTCGAGTCATGGTAGTGGGAGCGGGAAGGAAACATTTAGGAACTAGAGGAAAGTTGTATTTTTCATCGTTGTTATATCTCACCTTGACTGGCTCATCTCCTCCCCGAGACCCCTCTGCAAGAATTTTATTATTTTTTACAAAAATATCCCTACAGTTATAATGACAAAAAACATTTTCCATAAGTCCTGCAATATAACTACAAGGCTAAAACTCTGTGCTAATTTACTTTTTGAACCTTCTCAATGTTAGTGGATTTTGGAGTATGTGATGTGCTCTGGTCAGAGCTGTCATTATTACCCAATTACAGTGATGCTTTGAATCATTGTAGACATCATTTGAAGACATGGTTTTGTCTGCACATGCTATTGTAATTCAAAGGTATCATTTCAATGTTGTTAGTTGTTTGTATCCCTGCTATTACCATTACTTTTAGTGATTTACTGGAATTATGATTTATGGATAGCAGTACACGAAGCACTGCTCAGGATTGTAGTGTGTCTGGGGGACACCACGCGTTAGTTACTGTACTGAGTCTTACCAACACTGCGGATGCTACTGAGTTTGAGTTCTGAGTTTCAGTGGAGGGGTTTAAGGAAGTAGTGGAGGTTAGATAATTTGGGCTCAAACGCCAGCTTTGCCAATGATTTGTTTGACACAGTGGCTGCATCAATGGGCCCAAACCTAAGAACACTTGCCAGGATGGTGCGGGACTGGGTGGTATCTCATTTCGTGGCACATAGGGTCGCAATGAGTAGGGACCGACTGATCAGCACTTAACAGCCACAACAGCTCTCCAAATTTGGGGCTCAGCTTCCTCATCTACAAAATGGAGATTTTATACACACAGAGACATACACACTTTGTTGTGAGTGTGTGTGAGTGACCTAATACCTATAGCGTTTCATAGCACCTGTATTGTAGGAAACTATGTGCCTTTTACTAAAAGATAGCCCTAGCAGGAGAGGGCATCTCTACCCAACACATGCATCCCTTTTACCTTGATGCTCTCCTGCTTCAGCTGACCTGTGTCTGTCTGGAATAGTGGAGCACAGATGTTAATTGGATTGTTTTCAATAAGCAGAGGCACAAAAATAAATAGATAAAGCTTTTGAAGAATAATAACCAGCTTTTATTTATCACTGAGACAAGTTAGACATGAAAGTGAATGTGAACCTGCTCCATTGCCCCTGGGCTTAGAAATTTTCGCTTCTAAGTGCCTTATAGCGAAAAAATGAGCAGAGGTGAATCATAGTGGAGATTCAGAGGTCTCGCTATATTTAGTCCTGGAAAAGCGGTGACCAGAGCTGAACGGTGAGAGGCAGCTCTCAAAGCCCAGATCAACTGCTGGCTAGAATCATTCCATCAAAGCGTAGTCTATCAGCTAGTGCCCAGACAGCAGATGAGCATGAATCAGGTGATCAAAAAAAAATTAAAAGATTTAAAAATCTACCACATCAGGCGCATAGTCACATGGAAGGGAAGGCATTGCTGGGACCAAGGCTACAGGATGACACAGAAATGTATTGAATAACAATTTCTGTAAAGATTTCAGAGAAAGGGAGATGTCCAACTTACCAGAGCTTTCCCTAGTATTAAAACATAAATATATAGTGGGGTCAGATTTGCCATTTTCGCCATTTTCAAGCGCACACAATTCTGTTATGTTACTATTACTCTGACTGCTATGTCAGAGCGCTAGTCATGAAGGGGTTAACTGCAATGACAGCAGTTTGAACTCAGCAATCACTCTTCACAAGAAAGATGCAGATCTCTGCCCCCATAGATATTTATAGTCTCTAACATCCAGAGGGCCCTTCTATTTTGTGCTATATAATCGCTATGAGTCGCAATTGAATTGATGGCCATGAGTTTGATTTTTAGTTTAGCTTGTCATGACTACATCCCCAAACTTCTTCATCATGCAAACAGATTCATCAGGTGACACACGTTCAGCATGAACTCCATGTTACCACAATAACTGTGCAGCTTCTGGTAACTTCTAATATACTTGTCTCTATGAATTTGCATATAATAGATATTTAGTATGAGTGGAATCATATATTATTTGCCATGTTGTGTCTGTCTTTTTTCATTTAGCATAATGTTTTATATATATTAACCATTGTATTGGGGGCTCATACAACTCTTATCACAATCCATATATACATCCACTGTGTCAAGCACATTTGTTGTCATCATCATTCTCAAAACATTTGTTTTCTACTTGAGCCCTTGATATCAGCTCCTCATTTTTCTCCCTCTCTTGCTGCTCCCCACCTCATGAACCCTTGATAATTTATAAATTATTATTATTTTGTCATATCTTACACTGTCCGATGTCTCCCTTCACCCACTTTTCTGTTGTCCATCCCCCAGGGAGGAGGTTACATGTAGATCCTTGCCATCAGTTCCCCCTTTCTACTCCACCCTCCCACTACCCTCCCGGTATTGCCACTCTCACCACTGGTCCGAAGGAATCATCTGCCCTGGATTCCCTGTTTCCAGTTCCTATCTGTGCCAGTGTGCATCCTCTGGTCTAGCCAGATTTGTAAAGTAGAATTGGGATCATGATAGTGCGGGGAGGAAGCATTTAAGAACTAGGGGAAAGTTGTATGTTTCATCATTGCTACTCTGTACCTTGACTGGCTTGTCTCCTCCCTGCCACCCTTCTGTAAGGGCATGTCCAGTGGCCTACAAATGGGCTTTGGGTCTCCACTCTGTACTCACCCTCATTTACAATGATATGATGTTTTGTTCTTTGATGCCTCCTACCCGATCCCTTCGACACCTTGTGGTCACACAGGCTAGCCTAAAGCTTTTAAGGCTCAGTCGTGTTGTAGATGTGCAAGAACTTCACTCCTTTTTGTAGCGGAATTAATATTCTTCTGCAAGTATAAATCCATTCATTTGTTTAAGGACATTGTGTTGTTTCTATCTTTTGGCGATTGTAAATACTGCTGCTATAACCATTGGTGTACAAGTGCTTGAGGTCCTGCTTGCAATTAATTTGCATATATACCTTTTAACTTTTTTTGTCTTGTCATTTGGGTAAAAAGTTGCAGACCAACTGTTTCCCATTGCACAATTAGTACACGCTTGTTTCATGAGATGGACTGCAGCCCCTGATGTCACAGCACTCTCATCACTTCTCGGTGTGTGTACTGTTCCCATGGGCCCTTCTTTCCTGGCCTGTCTTCTAAGCTGCATCCCTGGGCAAAGGCTGCCCTTTGGATGGCGTTGGGTTTTTTGTTGTAAGGGCTTCACCTCACAGGCCTATTTTTAGCTGAGTTTACTCACTGATGAGTTTCATCCCAGTCTCTACATTTAACTTCTCAGGAACCACCAAACTGTGTTCCAAAGTGGGTATATCAGTTTACCTTCCGAGTGATGCACAAGGATACTGTGTGTCATTTTAATTTTGTTTATTTGTTTACAATAGCTATGCTAAAGGGTACAAAGTGGTATCTCGTTATGGTTGCAGTTTTCCTGTCCCCAATGATGTTAAGAACTGTTAAATTTGTCTTTTGGCCAGTTAAGGAGCCCTGGAGTGGGCATCAACTTGATGGCAGTGAGTTTGGTATGGGTTAGGTATCAGAATGCTAATTGCAAAGGGCGGCAGTTCGAACTCACCGGCAGCTCCAAGGGAGAAAGATGAGGTTGTCTGCTCCCATGAAGATTTACAATATTGAAAACCCTAAAAAGAGCAGTTCTACTCTGTCCTAGAGGGCTGCTATGAGTCAGAAATGATTTAATGGCAGTGGGTTATTGGCCATTTATGTACCTTCTTTGGGTCTATATCTAATGGAGTACTTGCCCATCTTTTATTATCTTTTAATTATTGAGTTGTAGGAATTCTTTGTGTTGTACAGATATAGACTTTTATTAAAGACACAATCTGTAAATATTTTCTTCCATTTAATGGACAGTTTTTCCCCTTCTTTTGACATTTTTAGGAAGTTCAATTTGTTTGATCTTTTGTTGCTGTTGACGTCTTATGTAAGAATCTATTGGCAATTACAAGGTCCTAAAGATTTACCCCTATGCTTTCTTCCCCTAGGAGTTCTAGGACTTTAGTTCTTTTTTCTAGGTTGTTGATCTATTTTCACTTAATTTTTGTTCTCTAAAGAGAATACCTACTCTTAGTTTAAAAGAGCATAAGTCTATATTTATGACATATCTCTTGTTCAATGTTAACTCTAAAATGAATTCAAATTGGTCTTATCAGTGTCTTCAATAATGGCTAAGTAGCAAAGAGCTAGGAGAAATGACCTTGTTAGAGCTGGAGGTGGTGGTGAAGGGGCTCTTAGGAGGAGGATGCATGTTACTCTGGGTGTAAGGGGCAATATTTGAAGAGAATATGTAATTTGTAAAACATTTGTTCTTGTTAAGCATCAAGTCCATTCCAACTTGTAAAGGGTGACCTTGTGTACAGCACTGCTCTAGTCTCCTGCCTTCCTTACCATCTTTACAAAGCGTGAGGCCATTACTGCAGCCACCGTGTCACTGGGTCTTGCCGAGGGTCGTTCTCTCTTTTTCACTGACTGTTTTACCAAGTGTGATAGCCTTCTCCAGGGACCAGTCCATCCTGCTACCATGTCCAAAGTATTTGAGATGAAGTCTTGCCAATCTCACGTTTACGGAGCATGTCGGCTCTACTTCCTCCAAGACATATTTGTTTATTTTTCTGGTGGTCCAAGACATCTTCAGTCTTCTTTTCCAACCCCCTAATTCAAATGCATCAACCGTTCTTTGATCTTTCCTTATTCAGTGCCCAGTTTCCCTAGCACATCAGCAGGATTTGGGTCACGCCAAAATGGCATCTTTGCTTTTTAACTCTTTTCAAGAGATCTTTTGCAGCAGATTTGCCCAACGTACTTCTACATCATTTGCTGTCTTTTCCCCCTTTATCATTTGATTTCTTGACGGATGCTTTGATGGGCATTGACTGTGGATAGAGGTAAAATGAAGTCATTGACAATCTCAGCATGTTCTGTGTTGATCGTGTTACTGCATTTTGGTCCGGTTGGGAGGATTTTTGTTTCCTTCAGAGGGAGATGTAATCCATGCTGAAGGTTGTGGTCCTTGATTTTCCCCAAAAAGGATCTCGAGTCCTTCTCATTTCCAGCGAACAAGGTTGCATCATCTGCACAGCACACGTTGTCTGTCCCATTCTTCTCCATGTGTTCCAGATTCTCTGATTATTTGCTCAGCGTACACATTGAATGAGTATAGTGAAGGGATACAATCCTGATACATAGGTCATTTTTTCTCTCCTGATTTTGAACTACCCTATAGCCTCTTTCACTATTTGAATGACTACCTGTTGCTTTCTGTACAGGTTCCTCATGAGCATAATGAAGTGTTCTGTAATTCTGCTCTGTCCTACTAGGTCATTAGGAGTTGGAATCTATTTGATGGTGATGCATTTGATTTGGGTTTAAACAGCTTTCATGTAGTCTCTGCATTCAGTGAAGGTCCACCCGACATCAGCAGTGATATCACTTGGCCCATGTCTTCTTTTGAATCTGACTGGAATTTCTGGCACTTCCCTATTGATGTATTGCTGAAATCATTTTATACTTATCTTTAACAAAATTCTTACTGGTGTGTGATATTAATATTGTATAATAATTTCCACCTTCTGTTGGCTCATCTTTCTTTGAAATGGGAACAATGATGGATCTCTTGCAATGGATTGACCATGTAGCCAAAGTTCTTGGCAAAGATGACCGAGCATTTCTGGCACCGCGTCCACTGTTGAAACACCTCAGATGGTCTTCTGTTATTCCCTGGAGCATTGATGTTGGCTAATGCTTTCAGTGCAGTGCAGACATCTTTACTCAGTAACATTGTTTCTTGATCATATGTTACCTCCTGAAATGGTTGAACATTGACCAATTTTGGGGGGGGGTGCCATCTACTTTTTAAATTATTATTAAATACCTTTGTTGGGGGCTCTTATCTCTCATATCACAATCTGTACATTCAGCCAGTGTGTCAAGCACACTTGCACATATGCCGCCATCATCATTTTCAAAGCATTCTCTTTCCCTTTGAGCCCTGATATCAACTCCCCATTTCTTCGCCGTCCCTTCCCCACCCGCCCTCCCTCAAGAACCCTTGAGAAGTTATAGATTATTATTTTCATAATAATATATATATTTTCATAATAATATATATACTCTATCGTCCCTCACCAACTTTTCCATTGTTCATCCCCCTAGAAGGGGTTATAGGTTGATCCTTGTGATCGATTCCCCCTTTCTACCCCCACCCTCCCTTAATCCTCCTGGTATCTTTACTCTCATTGTTGGCCCTGGGGGGTTTATGTATCCTGGATTCCCTGTGTTGCAGGATCTTTTCCGGAGCAGTGTGCATGCTCTGGTCTAATCTGATTTGTAAGGTAGAATTGAGGTCATGATAGTGGGGGGAAGGAAGTACCAAAGAACTAGAGGAAAGTTGCGTGTTTCATCAGTGCCATCCATCTATCTTCTTTTGATGCTATTTTGCACATAGAACCCTTTAATCTTTCAAATAGAGGCTGGATTTTTCCCCGCCAGTTCTTTCAGCTTGAGGAATGCTACCCTGCTTCCTTGAAAATAAGACAGTGTCTTATATTAATTTTTGCTCCCAAAGATGCGCTAGGTCTTATTTTCAGGGGATGTCTTATTTTTCCATGAGGAAGAATACGGTACACATTTACTGTTTATTGTTTTATTAAAAGAGACCTCATACTTCCTGTCTGCTCTGGCTGCTCTGTGGCCAACAGTGAGCTGCACAGTGGAGCCCGCCGCTACGGTCCAGAGTCCATAGTTATGGTAGCTTCGGGGAGGTCTTAATTTCAGGGGGATGTCTTATATTTCATTGAGAGGCAAAACTGTAAGCAGGTCTTATTTTCGGGGGATGTCTTACTTTTGGGGAAACAGGGTAAGCCTTACTTTTGGGAATGTCTTACTTTTGGGGAAACAAGGTAAGTTCTTCCCTTTTGAATTTTTAACTCTAGGTCTTTGCATATTTCATTATAATATGTTGTCTTCTCCAATCAGCCTTTGAAGTCTTCTGTTCACCTATTTCATTTGGTCATTTCTTCCTTTTACTTTAGCTTCTCTATATTCTATGGCAAATTTCAGAGTCTCTTCTTTTTAATGAATTCTACTGCTATCCCCCCAACCCCCCAGTATGACATCCTTGATGTTATCCCACAACTGGTCTGATCTTCTGTCATTAGTGTTCAATACATCAAATCTGTTCTTGACATGGTCTCTAAATTCAGGTTAGATATCCTAAAGATCTTATTTTGGCTCTCAAGGGCTTATTTAAATTATTTTCATTTCAACTTGAACTTGCGCACTGATGGTCTCATTTACAGTCTGTACCCAGTCTTATTCTGATCAATAATATTGATCTTCTCCACCATCTCTTTACACGGATGTTGTCAATTTGATTCCTGTGTATTCCCTCTGACAGGTCTTCATGGATAGTTACCATGGAATAATGAAAATATTATTGATTGTTTCCATGAACATTTAGAAGAGCCCTTGTAGGTTCCTGAATGAAAGTATTGCCAATGAGTGATTGGAAGGTCTGGCACACAATCTCTGATATCCTTTCTATGACCCTTTCTATTTAGCTTTGCTTTCAACCTTTGAATTCCAATCACCAGTTATTGTCAGTGAGTCTTGATGACCTATTTGTTCATTTTCAGACTACAGAAGTTGGTAAAAATCTATAACTCCTTCGTCTTTGGCTAAGGTGCAAATTTGAATCGTCTCCCTTGTAGGCATGTGGATATTACCCGATCCTGGCAGCACTGTGTTTCAGAGTAGATCTGGCCATGTTCTGCGGACAGCACATGTGCTGCCTTTTCTCTCCATGCTGTTATTCCCAGCATGGTAGACCCTATGGCTGCCAAACTCAGCGTGACCAACACCAGGCCATTCCAGCTCACCAGTGCCTGGAATGCCAATCTATATACAGTATCCTCTAGTTCATTTAAAAAATGTGTTTATTTTATCCCAACAGTTTTATTGGCACAAAATTTGCATATCATACAATTCAATAGTTCCATCATTCAATCATGTCAAGGAGAATTTTACTTCATTTCTGATGACGACCAATTTTCCTAAATTCATGCTCCGTACAATCCACAATCTGATGAATGTTTTCAGGCATTTCTCCTTGTTTTGAGTCATACCACTCAGCAAATGGCGGCTCTGGAAACTTCACCCATCTACATCGCTCAGCTCCACCCTGCACTGAGGCCGCCGTTTGCCTGTCAGTTTGTCTTGGAAGAAGTGCAGTCAGGATGGTCCTCAGAGGCAGAATGCGCCCATGATGAGGCAGCATGCTCACATACTTTGGACGTGTTATCAGGACAAACCAGTCCGGAGAAGGACGTCATACTTGGTAAAGTAGAAGGGCGGCAGAAAAGGAGGAAGGCCCCGGACAAGACAGGCTGACAGCAGCTGCAACAATGGGCTCGAACACAGGAACAATTGTGAGGAAGGCGGTGTTTCCTTCTGTTTTCACTGGGAGTCAGAGAACCGACTGGGGCACCTAACAAGAACAACAACAATCACTACTGCTACTTTGACGGGTGTCTCTACTCCAGTTGTGATTTGCATGTCTTCCACCCAAAGGGGCTCCTATTCTAGCACTATACCAAACAGTGTTCACTGCATTCCATAAGGTTTTACTGGCCAGTTATTTTCTCTCTCAGAAGTAAACTCCCAGAGTCTTCTTCCTACTCTGTTTTTGTTGGAAGCTTTGTTGAAGCCATGAGTGACCGGCTTATATTGGAAATCCCAGTGACAAAGCTCCAGCCTCACAGCAACATCCACACTTCCACAGTGTGACAGTTGAGTGGTGGGTAAAATATTTAGAGTGTGCTGATTCTCAGCCCAGATAATGTAATGGTTCAAACTCTTAGATGCTAACTGAAAGGTTGTTGGTTGGAGCCTCCCGGTTCTTCTTAAGGATGAAAGACGTGGTGACCTGCTCTCATGAAGAGTACAGCCTAGAAAATTTTAGGGGGCAGTTTGATTCTCTCACATTAGCTCATTCTGAGTCATAATGCGCTCAACAGCACCCAGCGACAATTCTGAGGAAGGTAGTAAAATATTTGGGATGGTCTTTGCAGATTAAATTACATATGAAAATTACAGCAAAAGACTACAAAGATTTTGCTGGGCTCTTTTCTGCTTCTCTTTAAAATCAGATTACCTTGTGCCCTGCCATCCGACCATGCTGTGAGCACAAAATCACTGTGATCTCGGCCCTAAATCTACACTAGAAATATTTATGTGTAGGTCCTCTCAGCCTTTTTCTTCTCTTATTTTGCTATATCCGTGTACAATTATGCACATAGACTTTGTTACATTTCGCAGTAGTTGGGAGAAAGCACAGTGTAAGCTTTAATAATTAATTACTAATAAAACATGGGATTTCCTCCCTAAATAAATAGAATAAAATTTCCACGTGTATGTATTCATTTGCCATATTCCCTCCTATATCCCCAGCCCTTCTCTCTAAGTAAACTGTCATTAAAAACATAGTTAAGTAAATCAACAATCCAAAGTCTCATTCAAGGACATGCAGAAAAAACAGAACAAAGTCAAGGTACTTAAAAATTGGTTCATTTATTAATTAAAATATGCATCCTAGTACCACAAGATCTAGATCTGATTGAATATTTTCATGTATTTCCCACAATTGTTACTAATTAAGTATGCATCAGTCATTTGTTTAATGTTTTTCTCCTCAGATAGACTGTAAATTCCCAAAGGGCAGGTCTCAGGACTACTATTCTCCCCAGGGTTCAGTGCCTAGCGTAATAATTAGTTCATTTTATAGGCTTAAAAATTGCTGTTTAATGAATGCTTGATCTACTCACCTATCCTTGTATTTTATAAAGTTCTTATTTGTTGACTTACTTATTCAAATAAAATCTTTCCCAAGACAGATAATGGGAGTGCTGCTTTGCTTCAAGCGAGGCTTAAAAAATCTACTGCCATTGAGTTCACTGCAACTCCTAGCGATGTGGTAGAGGCCAAGGGCCCCAGAGGGTTTCTTAGATTCTCCCTCTTTATGGGAGCAGACAGCTTCATCTTTCCCCTCAGACTGCTTAGTGGGTTTGAACTACGGACTTTATGGTTAGCTGTCAGTGCTGACCCCACAGCAACACCATGGTTCCTGAGTGGGGCTTAGAGGCTTGCTGACTCTTGCCTCTTAGTATAGTTCCTGAAACACCACCAAATTGAGTCATTCAGGTGCCTCGTTTAGAAAATCCACTGAAGATCTTCAACCTCTCTCTAACTTTTGCAACCAACAGTGATCATCCAGCTGAGGCGGGAGTCCCTCCGTCTGGGTAACTCTCTCTGTTGGTGTCTGCGGTTTTCTCGCAAGACTCACCACAGATCACTTTAAGCCGAAGTCTTTTGTCTTTAGGGTTAGGATGATCTTCTGGGGCTGAGGAGAGAGAGTCTAATTCCCGCTCCACCCCTGCATGAAACTTTCACATTTCTGAGGGTCATTATTATACTACTTCTTCTGTCCGCTTTTCCTTTTAATTTTTTATCTTTATTTTCCATATTACAAAATGTTTACCAACCAGCATAACAGAAGCATATACTATAGAAAGGAAATATTATTTTTACAAGATTATGCAATACAACAGTGTTATAACTTGCTTCTGATGAGCTATTCAAAATGTAATGAAGATACAAATAATATAAAAAATCCATGCTTTTACTTCCTGAACAGTAACTATATGTTGTCATATTTTAATTCTTTTTTAATTTTCACGTTTCTTTTTTTAAAATCATTTTATTGGGGGCTCGTACAATTCTTATCACAATCCATACATCCATCCATTGTGTCAAGCACATCTGCACATTTGTTGCCCTCAACATTCTCAAAACAGTTGCCTTCTACTGAGCCCTTAATACCGGCTGCTCACTTTCCCCCTAATTTTCACTTTTCATAGATAAAAATACTCTTGGAAACTATCCTTAGGTTCAGTCCCTTCCTTCCTCATTTCCACAGCACTAACCAATATTGGGAGCTTGATGTGCATCCTTCAAATGTGTTTTTATACTTCTGTACAGGAATGCATGCAACTCTACCTTCAGACATCAAGTTATCTTTGTTGTCTTATATAGAACCACTAGCCTTATGGGGTTCTTTAAATTTCAATGAAAGTAACATAAGAATCAGTTTTTCCATTGCTCTACCATATTCCAGCTAAATGTAGCTATGGCATTAGTAGTAGAGATAGAAGATATTTCTTTTCTTTTTTTTTAAAGATCATTTTATTGGGGGCTCTTACAACTTGTTACAATCCATACATCAGTTGTATCAGACATATTTGTACATATATTACCATCATCTTTTCTAGACATTTACTTTCTGTTGAGCCCTTGGGATCAGCTCCTCTTTTTCCCCTCCCTCCTCCTGCTCCCCACCCTCATGGCCCCTTGGTAGATTAAAAAAAATTTTTTTTATTTCGAGAATACTTTATTAGTTTCTGTCCCTTGATAGATTAAAGATTGTTATTATTTTCATATATCTCATAGACCTCTGTCTCCCATCCCTCTGGTTTCTGTTGTTCTTCCCCCTGCAGGGTTGTGTGTGGTTATGCGACATTCATTGCGATCGGTCCACCTTCTCTCCCCCTTCCCCCTACCCTTTTGGTATCGCTATTCTCATTCCTGTTCTTGGGTTCCATGTGTCGTGAGCTTTATCTATTGCCTATACTTATGTACATGTTCCCGTCCAGTCCAGAGTGGGAAGCAGCACTGGGGTCATGATAGTGGGGGTTGCGGAAGCCTCAAGGAGCCACAGGAATATTGTGTGATCTATCAGTGCACAACTATACCCTGATTGACTCATCCTTTCCCTCTGACCACTCTGTGGGGGGATGTTACATAGTCTACAGATGGGCTTTTTGGGTCTCTGCTCCAATCCCCCTTGGACTCACCAATGCGTTTTTGTTTGTTTGTTGTTTGTTATGAATCTTCTGATGCCCGTTGCCCAGACTCAATGCCACCTCACAATTGCACAGGCTGGTGTGCTTCTTTCAAGTGGGCTTGTTGTTTCACTGTTGGATGGCCGCTTGTTTAACCTAAAGCCTTTAAGACCCCAGACACTATGTCTCTTAATAGCTGTGCACCATTGGCTGTCTTCCCCACATTTGCTATACACCCATTTTCTTTTCAGTTATTGTGTATGTAGGGGGAGAGTATCACAAAATGCCATATTGTTAGAACCAAGGGTTCTTGTATTGAGGGCAGGTATGAGCTGAGGTCCAAGGCCCATCAGCAGGATAGAGGACATTTCTATCATCGCAGAGAATGAATTCTGTTGGAATATATATAACTTAGTGTGTGCTTTAAGTTTTTTACCTGTGTAATGTAATACTATGTATATCTTCATCAATTTTTAAGATATGGCATTATGTTGCCGAGATTTTCCCACACTGGTATTTAGAGACTGAGTTTCTTTCTTTAAACTGGCCTGGAATAGTCTGTTGTGGCTATGACACTTTTCCTTATCCATTTCTCACCACCAAACATTTGATTTGTTCCCAGTTTTCATATTTTAATAATATTACATAAGCATCATTCTCTAGAATTGATGTCTGGGTGTGAAAAGACTCAATTACAAGGTATATACATTTAGAATTTTGCTAGATATTGCCAACATAGTCTTTTTTTTTTTTTGCCAACATATTCTTAAAAGTGCTTGTATCAACTTTATTCCTCTGAGCAATATATTAAGAAATAAAGTACCCCATATTCCTGGCATTTGGTTTAGTGCTTGCTATTGGATTTGGTTAATAATGGAATTTGATTCTGGTATCTCATTGTTTTTCTTTTCTTAATTATTTAGATGGTTAAATATTTTATATATTTATGGAATATTTTTGTAAATTGTCTACTTATTTTCAAATTGGGGTTTTATGTTGCTGTTAAGTGTCAATGAATTAGGATTGATTCATGGTGACAATATATCCAACAGAAGAAACATTGCATTCCTGTGCCGGCCTCACAGATATTGCTGTTTGAGCACATTGGTATTAAAAGACACTGGTGTTTTGTGATTTATTACCAAAGCATAACCCAAACTATCCTGATGGCAACACATTATCTTTTGCATGAACTAGTTAAGAAATCTTCTTTTAGAGTCATTGGTTAGGGGGCTGTGAACAGGTTAGCTGGCAACGGTGTGGGTGTGTGTGTGTTGAATCTGATGTCTAACTCAAGTTCAAAGAGATATACTCCTGTTTTTCTTTGTAGCCACTTAATTTTTGTAACTTCTAAAATTTAAGTATGTGATTCACTTTGAGTTCATTTTTGCATGTACTTTAAAGAAGTGGCCCACCTTATTTTCAATATAGATAATGGAATTGTCTTAGCACCATTTGCTGAAAATATTTTGTCTTTAAATGGAAAATATTTTGCCTGTTCCCAGCCTTTTAGTACATTTCCTGATGAAACGTCCCCCACCCCACCCCCGGCGGCGGTGGTTTGACTCAGTCGGTCATATAGGTTAATTTAGTCCAGCGAAGTGACAATTTGGCAGTTGGGCCCCCCAGCGACTCTATTGGAACAAATCCCAACTCCCATAAAAAATAAAGGTTAGAAAACCCAAGAGCATGACGTCAGTTCACTCTGAATTGGAATCGACGTGACGGCGAATAGGATGTAACTAACTCAAGGTCAAAAGAGGGGCTAAGCACACTTCTAATGGTACTTTTTATTCTGTGAACCTTTTCCTACTTACCCGTATTTTTCTTTCCTTTCAGTGTGAGGGTCCTTTCCTTCTTGAACCGAAAGAGACAGAGGGTGATTGGATACTCCTCCCCTCCCTTGGTTCACACTGTTAACTAAAAAAATTAAAGGCCTCATTTTTGTCTTATACCTAACAAGCCTCTAATGTCATCCTTAGGATTTCTTCCAAATTTCAGCTTACTATAAATTTTCTGTTATCTGTAGACTAATGGTCTAGGCTATTAAAAATGGAAAGCCGTCTTTTTCTGTTTAGTCTATTGTCACTTTTGCTCGCACTATCTTATCTACAGAAAAACCAAACCACATCTGTTGCTGTTGATTCTGACTCACAGCTATCATAGGAGACTGAGCAGAACAGCCCCATAGGGCTGCCCAGAATGAAACATCTTTGAGAAGCCAATTGCCACAAATGTCTCCTGGGGGGCGCAGGGAGTTTAAAACCCTGATCTTTTAATTACAAGTTGAGTGTGTAACCACTGTGCTACAAGAGCCCCCCTATCTGTAGAACATAACTCCACTAAAAACATTTAGATGCAGAAGAAGTTAGTGTACACCATATTTTATTTTGGAAAATATTATGGCCATCGGAAAGTTAAAAAAAAGAAAAATTACCACGAGAATCAGATGCCTGTTAGATTCACCTATTCAGAATTGACATTGACAGATGGTAGTGAGCAGCTTTGAAATTGCTTTTTCATTCTATTTTTTGTCACATTTATTTTAAAATTTTCTCCTTTCAGAAACATTCATGTCATTTTATATACTGTACATATATTTAACCATTTGAAATTAAGTTGAACACACCAGGTTCTCTCAGTCCTAATGCTTTGGCATAAACTCTCAAGACCAAAGATAATACTATGATCACATATAGGAAAACTACAATTCTATTATACTCTTCAAATTTATGCAGTTGTTCCCCAAATGTCCTTTTGCAGACTCAGAATCCAATAGAAGCTAGCTCGTGGAGTTTTTATTTACATTGTCTCTGTTGGACAGTCCAGGCCGCGGTTCTTGAATAATGTGGCTTATTTCTGATTTGGTGCTTCATGTTTAACCCCTTCCTACATTCATTCTCTGTGTGTTCTCTAGATTCACGCTAGAGCCAAGTTTAGTGGTTGACGTTGGCATTATTCACATTTAGCCCAGAAAATGTATTGTTGTGTGTTAGAGTGGGGTGGGGAGGTTGCACAGTACACTGTAGGGTGTTTAGAAACATCCTTAGTCTCTAATGATGACAGTAGTACCCTTTACTGCAGGTTGTGACACACATAAAAAGCCTCCAAATGCCCTGTGGGCAGGCGGCCCACTGCCATCGAATGGATTTGGGCTCACAACAGCCTTACAGGGAAGGGCATACTCTCTAGGGTTGCCAAGACAGTAAATCTTTATAAAAGCAGAAAGCCTCATCTTGGTACATTAGAACTGCTAACCTAGCCCACCATGTCATCCTTCCCCTGAGGGGAGAGGGGCTGACTAAATGGAACCACTGATTTAGAGCCACTGTACAAAAACGTGATTACATCAGGATAACTTTGGAAAGAATTTTTAAAACCTTGTTATTGTGAATTAGGTGAAAGTTTGGTTCTGCATTCGAGTATTCATATATTGTTGCAACTTATTCACTTCAATCCCCTCAATGTACCTTTTTGTATCCCATATCCTCTGTTAGTCTGGTGTAGTATTAAATTAAAAAATTGTTGCTGGGGTGGGGGGACCAGCCCCCACCGCTAATCGCGGGTTTAGTAATACTACTTCTAGATTCAGTAATGCACAATTGTACGGTTGAGATATATAAGTATTATATTAAAATCATCGAGAGCATGAGAGATATTACAATAATACAGTCAGACACATTACATGATAGCATTGCTCACCTCAGCCCAGCTTGGTGGTCCACGTGGAGAGAGGGGGAAGGGAAGGAGGGGAAGGGAACAAGGGAGAGGGGAGTGACCACGGAGTGAGCAGCAAGGAGCTCAGAGTCAGAGAGAGCTCTATATTGCTGACTCACACCTATATACCTTTTGGGGGCAATCCGGCCCACTAATTACAGGTAGAGACATACGTCACAGGGAGGAGTTGCACTATAGGTTACACAGCAATGAGAGGGTGGTCTAGGGGGCGGTCTCTGGGTCTCCATAGGAACATTATCAGTAGGGTGAAAACTCCGCCCACAGGAGCCTGTCCATTGTCCCCAGAGGCAGGGAGCAGGCCCACCCCTGCGGTGGGATGAGACAGCAGTCTGGCAACTGATTGCCTTCAGGGGAGGGAATGCCTGCGCATCTGACCTCCCCCCACAGTCTGGGTACTTTAGAGAAACAAATCCACAGAGACTCATGTATATGAGAGAATGTTATATAAAGGTTAAGTGCACATCAAGAAAATATCCCAACCCAGTGCTGCCCAAGTCCAACATTAACCCATATGTCCAACACCAATCCACAAAGTCCTCCACCATCTCACAAAACAGACCCAATGATGCTGACTGCAGGAGGAAAGTCGAGTCAGTGAAATGTGTAAGCATCTTAGCGCTGGCAGGGGTCTCCACATGGGTGCTCCAGCACCCAGGGCTGCATCGGGGTAGGTCTATGTGGCTTCTCCTCAGGGATGTCTTGCAGGAAGTGAGCCTTGCCAGCTGAAGCAGGGAATTGGCCAAAGCAGCTGCACCCTGCTCCGACCATCAGAAGCAAGAGACCCAAGAACTAGAAAGGCGAGGCTCACTGAGCCATTTATCCCTCCGCCCTTTAATTAACCCATGTGTTTATCAGCCAGGTTGGCCCAATAAACTAACTACCTCATCCTCTGTTTCCATCTTTCCTCCTTCCCTAACTCTCCGAACCTTCGTCCTTTTGATCTTAGTTAAGATTAACAGACTTGAAGGATGATTAAGGGTCATCACCTTGTGAGTTCCATGAGTCTCTATCCAACCAGTGAGCCTAGGTTTATGATTTGTTTCACATTTTTCTTCCATTCTATGCAGAACCTTTTAATATAGTCACTTTCAGAGCAGCTACTGGTGGTAGCGGGCCACCATCTTTTTTAGATGATTTTACGTATGTCTAATTGCATTGCACCAGGAAGCACATAAACAAGATTCCACACATACCCCCACTCCAGTATTAGTAATATCTTCACTTGTTTCAGGTAGTGTTTTTTTTTCTTTTAAAAAGTAATTTATTACCAGATATTTTGAGACCATGTGAACATCTTGTATTCCTACAATCTTTCACCTGATATCTCTTAGTATCCACTGATGAGCTTCACTTGAATCGATTCTATTACAAATAGGAAAATTAGTTGGGTATTCTTCTGTAAACAGAAGCTTTCATTCTCTCCTTCATATTTATTTTAGGGACACTATGAACTCACACATTAAAAACCTCAATATGCTGCAATCAAATCTTTTAACTATTCTTTTCTGATTATCATATGGTCTCAAATTTCACAGGTGGGAATCCTCAAAGCATTTCTTAAAGGAAGTTAATATTTTGGGGAGCAATCTGTTAAAAATACAAACATCATGCGATAGTAAACTCTAACTATATTATATTGCACGTGATGAACAAACATGTTAAAGCTGCACACTTAACCAGATGAGGAGCTCTGCTGATAGGGACAACATATTTCCACAAATAACAAGGTATACGACTTGCAAAATATAAAATAATTGCCCAGAGAAGATTCTATCTGACCAGCGGTGCAAATTGGAAACTTGAGTCATTTACCTTTAAAGTAAGCATCTCAACTCGTAGGCAAAAGGTTGGCAGTTAAAACCCACCCAACAGTGAGTTGCTTCTGGAAGGTGACAACTCTTGTAGTTCTGCCACCCCTGTACACTTGCACACATAAGGTCTTCTTGCCTGCAACTAACAAGTTTATCTTAAAAATGCTGTCATTTCCGGACTTCTTGATTGGTATACCTACACATTGAAATATACTTAGCATAGATATGATGTAAACATTTTAAACCACTGCAAGTTATAGGGAATAGATTCTGAATCCAGATTTAAAGCGGGACACCATTGATGGGGAGCAGGGGCTGGTTCTTGATTAAAAATTTGGTCTAAATGGACCAAATAGACCATTCCCTAGCTTGTCATGCACTTTCCAAAAATCGGGACTTTTCTAAAACGCCAAAAATCGGCGTCCCGCCAAAGAGGGACGTCTGGTTACCTTAGACTAGAACGCAGTTATTTCTGATTCTGAATATGCTTGCAAATATGTTTCCTTCAAATTAAAATTAATGCAATGTGTAGGGAAACGTAAACCTTAACATTATATCTAAAGCATTGCGATTTTAGAGTTATGCCTTGTGCTTCCCCCCAAGTAACAGTTCAATAAAAAATATATATATATAAATTAGAATTAGGGCGTTTCAGCTCCAACCACACTTTCATCGTTCCTCCCCAGTCCCAGGGAGCAGCTTTGCCTAGTTCCGCAGACTCATCCAAGTTTGTGATGATGGCTACCAAGGGTGGAGGCCGGGGTGGCGGGCAGGACAGGCTGCGGCCCAGGCCTGCGTGGCGTAGGGTGGAGACAAAGCTCAAGTTCGTAGCAACTTGGCCCAGGACTGACAACTGGGGACGGCGCCAGCCGGAAAGATCTTCGGACAAACAGCGGAGAAAACGTGCACAAGGTGGGCAAACTTTCCCGGGAACGTTTGCGGCCCGCGGGCCCCTGCAGCTTTCCGGATTGGTTGTCGTGCACCGCGGCTGGCCAATCGTGAAGGAGCGTCCTCCGCGCCGCCGTTGCGCATGCCCATCCGAAGGCCCGCCCCCTCGCTTTTGCCCGCTGGAGCATTTACGGAAGACACACACCTGCCTAGGGCGCGGTGGGCGTCTGGGTGGTGGCTGTGCCAAGGTCGTAGGGACGCGCTGGGTAGAGACGGTCCCAGCGGGAGGACGACAGGGAAGACAAACACTGAGACATCTGCCCAACGCCCCCTTGTCCCCATAGACAGGTTTCCTAGAGGGTGATTACTTCATTGTCATGCCCTGCCGGAACACTGCGACGAACCCGGGAAATCTCAAACACACCCAGGCTTTCTTTTCTGTGTGTCCGGCGGAACGAGAGGCGGGGTAGAGGGAGCGAATCTGTTAAGAAAGTAAACTTTTCTCGTCAGCAGCGTGGGTGGAAACACCTCTCCTACGAGTTTGACTGGAAACGGGACCATACAAGCAGCGCTGCCCCTGCCCTTGGCCCATCCGCCTGCTTCTAGCCCAGACTGGGCTGTCGCTCTCCCAAGTGACCCCTATGTGGGCGCCACCTCGGAAAGGTGACCGCCACCTGCCACACAGGAACAAGGTCCTCCGTGGCCCTCGCTAACAAACTGGCCGGCGGCCACGTCCCCGGCGCTCCCACGGGGGATCCCAGCCCGGAGCGCCCGGCCGGGTCCCCAGCCCCACACCAGGCCCGCCCCTGTGCCGCTCGCAAAACGCGGCGAGCGGAACCCGCACGCGGAAGCGCCGGCAGCACTGAGCATGCTCAGTGGCAGAGCCGAACGGAGG
>NW_022103908.1:24745124-24795710 GCF_000313985.2 Echinops telfairi | reverse complement strand
GCCGGGGCGCCGCTGCGCTGCCGCTCGGGCCACCTCCTCCTTCTCCATATTTCAAAGTCCCGTGGGGAGCAGCGTGGGGCAGCCCGCCGCCGCGCACACGCAACTTCGGAAGCACAGCACCATCGGGGCGTGAACTTGCGTGGGTGCTCCCTGGAACTGTTCTTGCAAGGATGGCCTTGTTCTGATTTTTAAAGAGCTTGCAGGTCAAGATTTTAGCATCCGAAAGCAATCGAAAATTAGGCGACGTCCAAGTTGGTGCAACTGCGGCCATTGCGGTGATAAACATGTAGTTTACTTGGTAGCAACCTTCATTCAGGCCTAGATGGGCTGAGATGTAGGAACCTGGGCGAGAAGTCTGTCTTCGCTGTCTGGAAGTCCACGGTCTTAATGAGAAGAGAAAGGCAGCATTTACATTGGCCCCCCCACCCCCCAACACACACACACACACACACACAAACACACAACACAACACAAAAGGGGAATAGTTGGAAGTTGTTCAGAGGAGCAGGCAAGTGTGCTGTGGAATTGGAGGGCAGGTCTGGTTAATTTCCTGGAGAAGTGGACTTGGGAAGATAGTGAGGAAAAGGCTTTCTAGAAGTGAGTTCAAGGAGATGCGGCTTCGAGGTAGGAGAGTGTTTATTGGTTTGTGGAATTGACGCTAGATCCAAGTTACTCCTGGGTGTGGAAGAGTGTCCAATGAGGATGAAGACCAGAAAGGTAGCCTGGGACCAGATTGGAGGCAGTGGATGACTGAGATAGGAGAATCAAGGATCTACATATAACCCCCTTCCTTGGGACGGACAACAGAAAAGTGGGTGAAGGGAGATGTCGGACAGTGTAAGACATGACAAAAATAATAGTAATTTATAAATTATCAAGGGTTCATGGTGGGGGCAAGGAGGGAAGAGATAAAATGAGCTGATACCAAGGGCTCAAGTAGAAAGCAAATGTTTTGAGAATGATGATGGCAACAAATGTACAAATGTGCTTGACACAATGGGTGGATGTATGGATTGTGATGAGTTGTATGAGCCCCCAATAAAATAATAGGGATAAAAAGGGTTTTTAATCAGGAATGGAATAATCACACCTGTTATTTGAAAGCAGTTTGAGCAACTCCTGCCTCTCCTGCTCTTCACTCCACTTTACAAATGAGGAGGTGAGTCAAAGAGGTTAATAGTGACTTGTCCAAGATGATGGAGCTAGAAACTGGTAGTTGAGTGTTAAGTGTAAGGGGGTCTTGGTTCCAGACCTGCTGCTTTTGAACTATTCTTCAGTCTTTGAGTAGAAAACTCCACGACACAACAAATTATAGAGTTAAAAACACACCTTATTTCAATTTTATTTTTGTACTTTGAAATAGAATCTCTTGTTTCTTTAATAACAAGGCTGCTACTTGGATTTTCTTTTTTTGCTCATTCTTTAAGTTTTCCCGTTTCTCATAATATTGACCCTTTGTTCTTCAAATTAGCAGCATGATTTTATTCACAAGCTCGTATAGTCTTTCATTACTTTCACAGGATGACCTTGCCTCCTATAGAAATGCTCTTTACCTAGATCTCACACACACACTTCATTGTTATCTCTGGACTCTAAGCTTCTTAAGGGCAGGGAACGGTATCTCTCTTTGTATCTTTAGTGCCAGGGATCACATTACGTTGCAGATTGTCTGTGACGTGTCATATAATTGACCTTAGAATGCCCCTGACGTTGGTATGCCCAAGCCAGGATGTCTTACCTGAGTACCTACTTTTGAAGAGTCCTTTTTTTATCATGTTTGTTCTATTGTGCTATATTGCCCGCAGAGCTTTACTATAGCACTTGATACTTTGCAAGAGCCCTGGTTATTAGAGGTTACACCTTGGGATGCTATCCACCAGGGCTGAATTCTATACCACCAGCTCCTTGGGAGAGAGAGGCGACTTGGTACTGGAGAGTTACAGTCTGGAAAACTCACAGGGGCAAGTCCACCCTGACCTAGGGTTGCTAGGAATTGGCACCAACTTGCTAACAGTGGGTTTTTGGTTTTGGAAACTATTTGTTTAGGTGTTTCTTCCGTACTACTGCCCATGGCTCTGTCTGTAAACCAGGGATCTTCCCTGGGGTAGTAAAACATCTTAGGAGTTTGTGAGTTTCATGTAATTTCTGATGGGTCTTGAAGCAGACTAGGCTTGTTGCTTTGCACCTAAGCTTGCAGGTCGCTTGTGCTAGTTCCTATCTTTAAGTAGAGACTTGTTTATGTTAAAACATAGAACCTGAGGGTTTAGGCAGAGAAGAGTACTAGGAAGAATTTCTGACCAGTTTGTTCCAACCGGACACCCCAGGTTTCCCTTTAGTTTTGGAGTTTTCCATTATAAGGTTTTTATGAGTCAGAATTGATTCGACAGCAGGGAGTTTTGTTTTTTATTATTGCCACTGACGCAACCACGTTTCTAAGGACCCAGGTTTCTGTGCACTTAATTCTGGTCAAGTGCTCCACTGCCAGGTAAAAACTTTGAGCGTGGAACCCATCTCACCCCCAGGTCTCCTGGTTTGCTTCTAAGGCTAATCCTTGACCTGTAGGAGTTTCAACGCTAGGACAACAAACACTTGTAGGACTTAAAGAAACGGTGTTAATATTCCTAAACTCGGATTAAATCTATTCTAACAGCTTCGCCTAAAATAAAGTAGTAAGTTATTTAGTGCTGAAAGCTTATTTCTGAAAACAAGCGCTTCAGAGAGTACAGCTAGCTTATAAAGATGGATGCATTATGGTCCTTAGTCACCTTTCAAGCCAGGGAAACACACCCTCTGCCCCTTTGTGGTTCAACTTTCAGCCAACTAGATAGGTGTCACAGTGAAGGGGAGCCCTCTTGGCGTAGTTGGGCTGCTAACTGCAAGGTCACCGGTTCCAAACCACCAGCAGCTCTGAGGGAGAAAGATGAGGTTTTCCTATTTGTGTAAAAAGTTAGCCTCGGAAACTCACAGGAGCAGTTCTACCTTGTCCTATAAGGTCGCTTGGAGTCAGCATCGACCTGATGGCAGGGAATTTGGTTTGGAGTTTAATACACAGAACAATACCACCAGGGAGACCTACGTTCCTTAGAACCATCAACCCGTCTACATCAAAGGGTAGCTTTTGCCTGGAGACTAACTCTAGAAGGCAGGATGGGCTAAGAAAGAAGGCTGGATAGACACAGAGAAGTGGGCTAAGCCCTGCTTCACTGTAGGGATTAAAGTCAACAACAGGAAACAAAATATGTTGTGTTAGGTGCCTTGCAAGTCTGCTTCCTACTGACGGTGACCTTGTCCTCCTGTGTCGTCCCCACCAGTGTTGTTTGGTTTGAGCCTGTTGTTGCAGCCAGTGCCAGCATTCCGCCCAGGGTCTTTCTCTTTCTCGCTGACCCTCTGCTTCACCAAGCATGCCTGGCCTGTACAGTGAAAGACTGATTTGCTCTTCAAACTTTCACACAAAGCAAAATAAAAACTTACAATAAAATCAATCTTTTGAAATCCACTGCCTTGGAAAACTTTACAGTAATATATATTTTGTTCCTTTAGTTTTGCCGATTTGAACTTTAAAACTTTTGGGGGCTCTCACAGTGTAGTGGTTATGCTTACATAATTCACTAATTGGTACCTTAGCGTTTGTGCGTGTGTCTCTGTTTAATTACATGCATGGGAAAGCTTTGCTGAGAGATTTGAGTGGAAACTTGCTTTGTAACAATATTACTCTTTTGTTTCCCCCCTGTGTATATTCATTCTTTTTTTTTTTAAGGGAGATTCTATGTGGGGACTTTGAAAAGTGGGTGGGAAATGAAAATTGAAAGATTAAGAAATATATACTTATAAACTTTATTTCACAACATAAGCTTTGTCAAGGTCAAGATGATACCAGCCATATCATCAGTCCTTGAGGAAATGAGGGTTCTGGAAGTCTTAACCATATCAGTGTAGACGTTAAGATTTATGTCATTAACTGAAGAAACACGGATACCTTTTAAAGATTTTTAAGAGTAGCAAACAAAAAGAAGTCAAAGAGCCAAATCAGGGTGTAAGGTGGATGTCTAATGATTTCTCACCAGAATTTTCTGGAAATTGTCATCGTGTGATGAGAGGAATGAGCAGTAATGTGGTGGAGGACTCTGGTTAAGCTTTCAAAGCATTGTTTCTGCTAAAGCTTTGATCAACGTTCCCAAAACATTTGTAAAGCAAGCTGCCGCTGCTGCTCTTGGCCCTCAGGAAGTCGCCACGTTTGATGTGGCTGGACCTCTTCTGCCTTGTGATGACCACTGCCCTGACTGTGCTTTGCCTTCAGCTCCTACCGATCAGTCTGTGTCTCATCTCCCCTGACAGTTCTTCCAAACCCAGAACCCCTTTGGGTTTCAGAGACTAAACCTTTGTGGGAGGGAGTAAGCAGCTGCATCTCTCCGCCGAGACGCAAAGGGTGGGTTCAAACCTCTGACTGCGATTCGCAGCTCGCACCTCAATGTGTAGCCCACCACACTCCCAGTGTACCTTATTGCACCCTCTTTGAGATCCCCCACCCCCACTTTGGGTTTGTCTTTTCTTTTTGTGGTAGCCCCATGCTGCTAGACTCCGGCCCAGATACCAAGCTCTCTTAACATTCTTTTACCTTGAAAGGATTGGCAATGGCTACAGATGATACAAATATTAAAGTAATGTGCTGGTGGAGAATGACCATGAGATAAAGGGAGAAAGCAAGAAGCACAATGTAGTTTGGATTATAAGGTGATTATGGCTTTCTTGTCTTGAAGGGCTTCTTAGATTTTACAGGTAGGCCTGAGATAGTTATTCCAAATGCTGGAACATGTCAGGACTTTTCTTTTTTTCAGGGATATCTTAATTCCTAGCTGACAGAAGAAGGGCTTCTTTTCACTTACTTCCTCCGAGGTACAAAGCTAGTCAACACCAAGAGATTCCATTCTGTTCCTCACACTTGAGCCTTTTTCGTTTATTTGGTTTCAGCTTTCTGAGAGAGACATTCATTTCTCAGGAGATTGCCAGTGAGTAAGCTCAGTCCTCTGTTGAGAAACAAGCTTAGCAGTGGTGTCAATATAAATATACCTTCTAATAATTCACTAATGGTTAATACTTAAACAGTAACAGTGTAGGTAACCCATAAGAATGGTGCTGTTTATGAAGCCAAAAGGCCAACACTAAAGCACTGCTGAGAGATAAAGTATCAGGCAAACTAGAGTACTGGAAATGGAAGGACCAGATCACAAGGAGAATGTGTACACAGTGTGAAAAATGTAACTGATGTCATTGAACAGTTTATGTGGAAGTTGTCCAGCGGGAACCTAACGCTGCATAATACACTTTTACCAAAACAAAATAATAATAATAATAATAATAAAAGCTTCTAGTACTAATTGCAAGGCTGATTATGGTCTTGAAAACCCTGTATCCACTCGATGGCGGCGGGTTTGGTTTTGGGTACACACCCAGAGCTATAGATAAGGAGATAGGAGATAGATGTAAAAAAAGCTTGTCCAAAGAGTGTCATACAGTTGCCTGCTCATCTTCTTTCTTTCTTTTTTTTGTTTTGCTTATCTTATTTCTAAGGGATAAAAACTCAAACAAAGCACTGCCGTAGAGTCCAGTCCTACTCAGGGATCCTATAGGACAGAGTAGAATTGCCCTGTGGGTTTCTGAGACGGTAATGCTAGATTACATGAATAGAATATAAAAATTAGTAAAAATTAGTTTAATGAGTTTAGTAGAAAATCTTATCTTTCTCCTATGGAGTGGCTGGTTGTTTTGAACTGTTGCCTTTTAGGTTAGCAGCCAGATGCGTAACCTGTTACACTACTCAGGCTCCTTTTTTAGAGAGAGCTATCAGTGTAATGAGTATTGATACTTCTTTATAAGGTTGTAAGTTAAGTGCTACATTTTTTTTATGATGTAGAAATACAAAATGCTGTTTATGACTACTTTGATATAAACTGTCTTGGTATATTCCTTTGGAAGGGATCCCAAAGAATCCCCGAACCCAAGTCCCAGATCACTCCCATGATGTCAACTCTTGACTCCCAGCAACCCTAAAGAAGGTTTCCGTGACGGTAAATCTCTCTGGGAGCAGACAGCCTTGCCTTTCTCCTTGGTAGCTGCTGGTAGCTTTGAACCACTTCCCTTACGGTTAGCTGTGTAAAGCCTATCCTACAGTGTGCCATTAGGACTCCTTTTGGAAGTGATTCGATCTGTTAAAACAAAAACGCTTTTTTAGACAAGATGGAATTAATCACACTGAAGATCACTAAAAAAAGCCAGTTTGCCTCACATCCAGTTTTCAGTGGAACTTATTGGTGATATCCTCCTATTTAAAAAGACTTCTTATTTATTTAATGAACATTTGTAACAAATGTATTTTGGTAGCAAAATAAAAGTGGTCAAGATAATAAGCCTGGTATCCTTCTGTTTCCAAATATATTGTATAGTTCCTTGCTGCTTTTGCTGCTACACTAAAGCGCTAAGAAATTATAGGATATCCTGTTAAATTGTACAAGTTTTCAGGCTTCAAGGTGCTGTTCACAGTGATTTTTTTTTACAAATTACCTATAAATCTAGTTTCAACTGCCTGTAGACTTGACTGCCTCCAGCATAAAGGGCGGATAAAAACAAACATGCTACCTCAGCAGGTTGAAAATAATTTTCTCTGCTCACACAGCAGTATTTGCTAAGTCAAGTAAAAATATCACAGTAACATTTCAAGAACCATAAAATAACTATATCAATTTTTTTGCTTATGTTTTCTCGTTTTGACAAAAGAAGGGTATTGACTATTTGTTATATCTTATTACACTTTAGTCCTATCTAGAAATTAGGGCATTTTTGCAAAGTCCAGGCTCTTCCCAGCTAAGATAGAACAGGAAGAAAGGTTTGGTAATCTCCTTCCTAAAAACCAGCCAGTGAAAACCCTGATGGATTGTGGCGATCCGATCCTGTGAGGTATGGGTCTCCATGAATCGGAAGCCAACTCTGTCATCGGATCTGCACATAGCGAAAGAACGCTTAGTTGTTGGGTGCTGTGAGTCAGTTCCAACTCACAGTGGCCCTATGGACAACAGCGTGAAGTGCCACCCTGCCCTGCGCCACCCTCACAATTGTTCTTATATTTGAGTCCATTCTTGCAGCCTCTGTGTCAGTCCACTTTGCCGAGGGCCTTCGACAACGGACACGTTCCCTACAGGTAATTTTTGGAAGAAGCAGATTGCACTCCCAGCAGTGCAAAAAATTTTCACAGAAAGAGTTGATAAATAAGTGTGAAAGCTGAAGAGAGGGGGTTAAGACGTGTGGTAATATGCTTAATATTAACAAAGGTGTCAAATCAAAGATTCTGAGAGCAGCAAGGAAGCACGTTGAGGACATGCCAGCCCCGTGCTCTGAGGCTGGATTGAGCCTGTTTCGCATGCCCCTCCTAGCTGGTCGGGTGTCTTGTGTGCCAGTGTGTTGGCTTCTCACATGTACTGCAGTTTTACAGCCTTTAAAGGGGTTACTTCTGTGGTTAGAGAAAAATCACTTCCTGCATCTCCCTACAGTACTATTGAAGGTACAGCAGTATTTGCTAATACTTTACAGCAATAAGTGACTCAATGCAGAGAAATGTATAACCCTATACAAAAATATGTGCTTTGAAATATACTTAGTATTTATGCTTCCTTGTACTGTGTTCGTTTCGGGGTATACAAAAGTTCAAGACAGATAATTTAAATATGATTAACTCAGTTCAGACTTGGGAAGTCTAGAAGGCTTTCCAGAACCAGAGATGTATTGCAGGAAAGGTTGTCGATGTCTTCTCATGGTACCATATTTGGTGTCTAGTGTAAAAGTAAGGCTTATTCATCAGTCTATTCTTTCAACAAATATTGATCATTTCTGTTACGGCCTAATTCTCTTTAGTACAGAAGATGTCACCCTCTAGGGGAGAGAGCCATTAATTACATACTCAAAATGATGCATCTGTGAAAGAGGCTAGAGAGTAGAACTATGGTTCCAAAAAATAATAAGAGGAGAATTTGGCCACGTCCTGGTAGTTCCAGAATGCTTACCTGAGCACTGAAGGATGTGTGGGAATCTATTGTTTCCTAAGGTGGCCGATTCTTCCCCCTGAGGTCACGGAAAGATCAAGGGGGAGCTGGATTGTGAGCTATAGGACCAAAGTCTTTCATTGTCATGCGTGTGCTGAGTAAGGCCAAATAAGTTTGGGAACCTATGAACTATATGAGTGAGGAGAGAACAACAGTATGCAAAGCTTATATGGCACTAGGGATCCTGGCGAGAGCCGAGGTCTGTGGGGTTAAGGGGAGAGGGGTTCCCCACAAATCATCACAGGTCCTGTAGGCGCAATTGTATAGCGATAATAAGTAGAGATTGTAATAAAGTCATAGAGAACATGAGAGTAAAAAGATGAGTCAAGTAATGGAGTCAGCATTGCTGACCTCAGCCCCGTCTGATGGTCCTCATGGGGGGAACCCGGCCACGAGAGTAGGAGCAGCCTCGGGGACTGAGAACTGGGGATCCTCCAGGCCTCGGAGAGCCGGAGAGAGATCCTGGGCCCTGGGAGCCGGAGAGAGCTTCTACTTTATTGCTGACCAACCATTATATCACTTTAGGGGGACGTCATTACAGAATCACACGTTACAGGTAGGGGCAGTACAATAGGCATACACATTGTAGGAAGGGGATCTATGATAGGCATAAGCGTAGCAGGAAGGGATGAGCTAGGGGTGTGCCTATAGGAATGGGAAGGTCTAGGGGTATACATGTGACAAGATGGGTGGACCCTGGATTCATGATGGCAGCCTAAGCTTGGTCATCCTTGGGTGGGTTTGACCTCTCTGGTGACTCCTATAAGAAAACAGACAACTACTATCCTTATCAAAAGGGAGTGTGTGATACTTGTGTGATAAACAGTGGTGTCTGCTTGGTTTAGACAGCTGATAACTCTTAGGGAGAATGACTCCTAATCTACTCCTGATGACTTCCAAGTATACAGTCATTCTCAAGTAGCTAAGTCTGGCATATATTTGGGGGAGACAACTTGGGAGAAATCCTTTTGTTTCCTATAGAGGTCCAAGGACCAGAGTGGCTGGAGGGCAAGGCTGAGTGGCAGCATAGTGAGATGAGGCTGGGAGAGACTGCGGCTGGGCCATACACGGTGGGTGGATCATTGTAGACCATACTGTGTTTTGTTTTGATCCTGCAAGCAATAGAAATCCATTGAAGAGATTTATTCAGAAGTCAGGATTGAGTTAGGGATGGTATCAAGCATTCATATTTCATATATATTTTTATTATGGTAAATGTATGTATGCGCATACCCCCCCACACAAACAAACAAACATGGGCTTAAAAAAGTTTGTGAAAACAGTTCTATCTTTTAATTCTATCTTACCGTGACCTTTGATAGAAAAAAAAGTTTGTTATACAAATGAAGCCATATTATAATGGATTTGATATTCAGTTCAGGCTTCATGTTGAGAAGTAGGGACACATGTAAGTTTGTTTTCAGGAAGATGATAGGTAATTGCGATATAGGTAATGAATCAACTTTTCCTTTTTGTTGCACGTGTATTCTAATTTTAGATGCAGGGCAATGAATGAATATTTGACTTTCCTGATTCAAAGCTTTTGGGCCTCGGTGGACCTTTAATGCCTGTGGGGGTAAAGTTAGTCTCGTCAGAATTGGTCTGAGTATCTTTCATCAGTGTGTTTTTTTAATATGTCTTCAAGGACATGAAATGTCTGTGAGCTTTTTGTAGAGTAGAACATTGTGGTCTTTGAAATTAATATTGTGAAATTAAAAATTCAGTGTTATAAAACAGTGTCACCCCTACAGAAATACAGAAAATAGCCTGTTAGAGAAAGCTTCCACTGCTTATTGATATTTCTTGCCTTATTGCAACAATGAAACTGTTGTGAAATAAAACTAATAGTCATGTGGCTAATGCTCACAATAAAAAGGATGTGCTTGCATTAATTTCAGAAATAAAATTCGAAAGATGTTGATAGAATTGTTTTGCTTAGGACAATCAAATGCCTTTGGAGGTTTAAAATGTTCTCCCTCAGAACGCAGATAATAGAAAATATTTTTTAAAGTTCATTAAGTTTGTATAAGTTGCAGGGGCTTTTAGTATAAGGATACCAGAATACTTCTGCTCGCAGTTTTTCATCATCTTTCCCCCCAGGCTGCCTGCTGACACCCTAGTCTGTCCCCACTCTAAATGGTGAGTAATAAAGAGAATTCTTCAGCATTTTATTGCTTTGTTTTCTTCTTTTTTGCTGCTGGTGGGTGCAGAGGCCTTATCAGAATCTTCTCTGGCTGCCACCCTTTGAAGTCTTACAGGATCTGACATTCCTTTTCTCCTTTTTAAAATTTTATTTTATTTATTTATTGTATTGGGGTCTCCTACAACTCTTATCACAATCCATCCATCCATCCATTGCGTCAAGCACATTTGTTCATTTGTTGCCATCATCATTCTCAAAACATTTTCTTTTTACTTGTGCCCTTGGTATCAGCGCCTCATTTTTCCCCCTCCCTTGTCACCCTCCCTCCCTCCCTCCCTCATGAACCCTTGATAACATACATTTTTTTTTCATGCCTTACGCTGTCCGATGTTTCCCTTCACCCACTTTTCTGTTGTCTGTCCCCAGGGAGGGTGTTATATATAGATCCTTGTGATTGGTTTCCCCCTTCTATGCCACCTTCCCCTTTCCCTCCTGGTGTCTCTACTCTCATTGTTGGTCCTGAGGGGTTTATCTGTCCTGGATTCCCTGTGTTTCCAGCTCTGATCTGTACCAGCGTACATCCTCTGGTCTAGCAGGATTTGTAAGGTAGAATTAGGATCATGATAGTGAGGAGGGGATGGGGGTAGAGGAAGCATTAAAAAACTACAGGAAAGTTATATGATTCATTGATGCTGCACTGTACCCTGACTGGCTTGTCTTTTTCCTGCGACCCTTCTGTAAGGGGATTTCCAGTTGCCTATAGATGGGCTTTGGGTTTCCACTCTGTACTCCCTTTCATTCACGATGATTTTTTTTGTTCTTTGATGCCTGATACCCGATCCTATTGACACTTTGTGATCACACAGGCTGGTGTGCTTCTTCCATGTGGGCTTTGTTGCTTCTCAGCTAGATGGCCCTTTTTTATCTTCAAGCCTTTAAGACCCCAGAAGCTGTATCTTTTGATAGCTGGGTACCATCAGCTTTCTTCACCACATTTGCGTATGCACCTGTTTTGTCTTCAGAGATCCTGTCGGGAAGGTGAGCATCATGGAATGCCAGTTTAATAAAGTTTTCTTGCATTGAGGGACTATTTCAGTAGAGGCCCAATGTCCATCTGCTCCCTTAATACTAAATCTATAAATATGTGCACATAGATCTATATCCCCATTGTCATATATAAATATATTTACATATGTACATGCCTGAATTTAGATCTCTATAAATGCCCTTTGCCTCCTAGTTCCTTCCTCTATTTCCTTTTACTTTCCTCTTGTCCCACTATCATGTTCAGCCTTCATTTGGGTTTTAGTAATTACTCTTGGTTACATTGCCCTTGGTCAAGCCCTACCAGGCCTCCTATACTCTCCTCGCCATTGATTTTGAATCACTTGTTGTTCCCTTTTCGTTGGGGTTAACACTCACTTTCTTTCCCCCTGCCTCCCCCTCTCCCATGTCCCCCCAGAACCATAGGTCCCATTGTTTTCCAGATTTTTTTATCCTGCCTATCTTATCCAAATAGACCTGCAGAGATAATAATATGCACAAAAACAAGACAGAGCAAAACATAGCAACAAAAGAAAAGAAAACAACAACAAAAATACCAGCGACAAGAAAAATAAAAGCCTGCACATAGTTCAAGGTCTATTTGTTGACCTTTAGGAGTGTTTTTTGGTCGAGTCTGATTCGGTGCTACACCCTGTTCCCAAAGTCCATTTTTGGTATTCCTTGGGGACATCGTTGCTCTGTTCTGTTGCATGCCCTTAGTGTTTCGCCTTAGTGTGGTGGGTCAGATTGGGCGCAACACCCGCACTGTGCCTCCAGTTTGTCCCCCGTAGCGCTGTGGGTCAATGAGGGACATTGTATCTTGTAATGGGGCTGGCCCTATGGTCCTCTCTGTGCGTTGGCTGCTCTGAGCGGGGGTATCATTCTCGGCGTGGTGGGCCAGGTGTGCTCCACTCTCTCTTCCTCTCCCTTCATTTGCTCATGTGTGCTACAATCAGACATGTCCCTCTCCCTGAGCTGTAGCTTTAGTGCTGTCTGAAGTAAATTCTTCTGCAGGGAGTGGGGGCTGTCCAAGTAGTTGGGATTGGGGCCGGCCCCTCAGTCCCCTTTTCTCCTTACTTGAATTTTGCTGAGCACTTTTTTGACTACTTGTTTTGGATGTGGTTATTTGCTTTGTTGTTGTTCATTTAATTAATTCCACCCTCCTCAGAAAACTCTCTAGGCATAGATTGTTTCTTTGATAACTAGGAATTGATAAAAAGGAAAATTTTATATACACATTACAAAAAAAGTGATTGCTATCCCAGTGCCATGATTTTTCTGTCTTTATGTATCCCCCCAAATGACATTCACCATACATACTCAAGTATAATAAGCCCACCTGAATATCAGCCGAGGCACCTACGTTTACCACAAAAATTGCATAAAAATGTGCTGAAAAACTCGGCTTATACATGAGTATATACAGTAAGTTTTTCGAATATGCCTAGCTGTTCTTGGTTCCAGTATGACATTTGCCATTGTACTCATTACATTTTCTCCTGGTTACAAAGACCCTTTCCCTTTACAGTGATAGTTTACCATTGAAAGACATCTTCCTATAATGAGATGTTGTTTCTTAACAAATTAAGATTTTGTTATCAAGAAAGCGAGCCCATTGTAATGGTGTGTGTACTTTAATGAGTAGAGGGTAATGAGAAAAGAACTTAATATGCAAGTGACATGTCACAGAGATTACCATGTGCAGGGCCTTGATGTTTACCCGTTTATATCTATGTGAATAAATATTTACATTGGTATTGCTTTAATCAAAAGGTTGAAAAGAGATTAAATGCAAAACTTACTTGAGCTACATTCTTCTAATAAATATATTTTTAAAACTCTGTATTAGTTAGGCTAAAAGGTAAGCTGATCAACAGACCTCATGTTACAGAGGCCCAAAGAACGTAGCTTTTTTCTTTTGTCAGCCGCACAACAACACAGGCCAGTGGGGGTAGTTCTGCCTTTAACTGCCTTTTAAGGACCCACGTGCTTTTCATCTTACTGTTTTCCTAGTCCCCCAACTCCTTGCTAATATGGTCCGAAGGCCACCAGCATTTGAATGACCTGGGAGCTTGTTAGAAATGTAGAAAGCCAGTCATCAGCTCAGAACTACATTTATTTATTTTTTATAAAACTTAAAAAATCTTTTAAAATTAAAAAATAAATTTAAATCATTTTATTGGGAGCACTTACAGATGTCATAACATTCCATAGTACAATCACATCAAGCAGGATTGTACAATTGCTGCCACAATCAGTTTCAAAGTGTTTTCTTTCTCCTTGAACCCCTTGATATCAGCCTCCCTTTATCCCTTCCCTCCCTTCCCCTAGCCCCCAGGAACCCTTATTTTATTTTTCACTTTTCCCCATAATAGTTATTATGTTTTGCCATATTTTACACAATCCAATATATTCGTTCACATACAATTCTGTTGTTAAATCCCATTGAGTGGGGTTATACAGTCATCAGTGCTATCAGTTCCCTATCCCTCCCACCTTCCCATACCCTCAGGGAACCATTACTCCTGTTACTGTTTCAGAAGGGGTTATCTCTCTTGGCTTTCATGTACCCAAACGATCTTAAATATACAAATGAACATATGCAAATCTAACATGATTAATGAGGTAAAACAAATAAAAACCATAATAGTAAGGGGAGGATATATCAAAGAACTAGCAGATAGTTATGTGTTTCGTCAGTGCTATTCCGCCCCCTGGATTTATCATACTTTCCGTGTGGCCCTTCTGAGAGGGAGTGTCCAATTATCTTACAGCAGGGTTTTGGATGTAATTATCTTACAGCAGGGTTTTGGGTCTCCATTACATCCATGCGCCTTCACATAGATTTGGCTGATTGTTTTTGAAATTCTGATACCTATTCCCATCAACTCATGATCGTGCAAGCTGGTATGCTTTTTCCATGTGTGTTTTGTTGCTTTCCTGCTAGATGGCCACTTGTTTTAAGACCCCAGATGCTATATATTTTAAAAGCCGAGCACCATCAGTTTTCTTCACCACATTTGCTTATGCACCCATTTTGTCTTCAGCAATTGTGTCAAGAAGGTACATATTGTACAGTGACTCATTATTAGAACAAACCATTCTTGTACTGAGGTAAGATTTAAGTAGAGGCCCAGAGTCCTTCTGCTTCCTTGTTGCATTTGCATACATGTACATATATAAGCAAGTATACCTGTATTTATAGATCCATATATATTTTTTTTCTTTTTTCATCATTTTCTTTTTCTTCCCCTTCTGCTGCCCCACTATCATGTTTACCCATCTCTCAGTAATTCACCTCTCAGTAATTCCTCTCAGATACACCTCGATTGCTCACAAACACAACCAGAAAAGCTACACCCTCCTTGGCATCAATTTTAGAACTTTACTGTTCCCCTGTATCTGTCATTGTTGGCTCCCTGCTCACCCCCTCCACCTTTGCCCCCCCATGAACCATCAGACCAGTTGCTGTAAGATTGCCTATCTTGTATAGATAGACACCAAAACAAAACAAAACCCATACAGATAGTCACAGGACTAAGAGGGACCCTGACGGAGAGTGGATGACTCTCCCTGTTAAACAGAGAGAAGGACCTGATATAAAACTTCAGTCCAGCCCCCCTTCCTTCCTGAGCTTCTAGCAACTCAGACAGCCTTTGAGTTTCAGCATCCGTGTCTGAAAGGCGAGTGTCCTAAAGGTCCTCATTGCTATTCCTACCGTCAGGGATGGAGGGGTCTCGTGCCCGTCCCCCCGCCACCCCTGAGTCATGTATGCCTTTAGACATTCAGTGTGGCCCCTTTGTGAGGAATCCTAACAGTTCAAATGGGCTGCCAAGTGCTGCCCCTGAGTCAGAAGTCTATGTTTGGGATACTTCGGGGACTTCAAGGCTCCGGTCCCATCACTGGTCTGCTGCATATTTTAATAAGACACCCCAGAGTATTCTTGAGTATGTTAAGTTTGAGAAGCAGTACTCTAGGATAGTCTGATCATCTTCACAGTCAGAGCATTGTAGCTTCTGCACCTGGTTCTAGCCAGTAGGGAAAGGAAGGCGAAGCTGAGAGAGAGCGCAAGGATTCAGCTCTTCAGGGGGGAAGTGGCACATATTAGGTCCTTTATTTATAAGAACCTTCATCATCTACCTTCAAGGAATTCTAGGAAATGTGACCCAGCTCAGTTAACCTTTTAGCTATCAATGGACAACTAATTTGTTATGTAGAATTTCACCTAAACCAAAATAAAAATTTCAAATTACCATAGAGCAGTAGTCTCATAAATTTTAAACTTCGTGAAAAGGTCAGGTTGCCTAAAATTTTCTAAATGGTTACCTCAGCTTTGCACTTCCCCTGTCTTGGAACAGTAACTGCACTTTGTGGATTGGCACTGGTACATGGAACACACACAGAGTAGGTAGGCTTGTTTTGAATTTTTTGTCAGTGATACTGTTCAAATTATGGCAAATTTCAATATATTGATATGAATGAATGAAGCTCTTTTTTCCTATTATTACATATATTTCTCTTCCTGATTTTTTAATTTAATTATTCTGTTTGTATTAGAATTTAAACACTAATAAGTTTACAGTTTCCATAAACTCACTAGGTTTACGGAAGGGTATGGATAACAGAGAAAGTCCCCAATACATTTGCAGTATCCTCACCTGAATTAAGGCGTCCTTCAGGCCATTAACCAAGAGATGTGAACAGTTTGACCTCAGGCAGAGTGCGTTAGAAAATATATCGCCACTGTTACCTATGCAGCCTCAGGAGGGATAGTCTACACTGGGGCTTGCTTGGGTGTGTTCTTGATGGAGATTAGCACACTGGGGGCTGCACGGTCATGACTCTCGGCCGGACTGACTGCCTTGGTTAGAGGATGCTGGACCAATCTTGCAAGCTCTTCTGTTTAGCATAGTGTGTGTGTCCCACTCGCGGGCCCATCACCATTTCTGTAATCCCACCTGCAACTGTGCATATTGATCTACTGCCAGTAATACTTACGTGATAGTTTCTTTTGGCCTCCTCCCATGTTCTATTTAAGCCTCTGGTTCTCTGTAAACTTACGTGCTGTATGACTTCATCCTAGTAGTCGCTTTCATCTGGATCATGTGTTTTTGTCTTGGTCCTTTTTAAGATTTAATAAATGTTCTTAAATTATATTTGAGACTTGGAGTCCCTTGTACCCTATACCATTTTTTTAAGCCACTATTTAGTGACAATCTTACTTTTTGATAAGGAGTTTTCAATTTGCAAATCCCCTTTTGCTATATTACATGGTATTTAATAATTAAAAGTAGCATGTCTATATATTATACTTCTTATGTAATGGGATGTAAGCCATCCTGATTAGTCATATTACTGATACCTAACAAGTCATATTACTGATACCTAACATGGAACATCAAAGAGTTGTCCTATTTGATATGAGCTCATATCTTCTTTTTTTTGCACATGTCTTCTTTTTAAGTATTTTGCAACATCCTTACACTTTAGCTATGTTCTACGCTTAGTTTAGAATTGGTGTTGGGAGACTTATTTGTGCCGTTATCATATAAGCTAAGAGTGCTTGATGACATGGATTGACTTGAATTATCCCTGCCTCAACATGTCTTCTTTGAAAATAAAGTTGAATTGGACTGTTGGTGGTCTTTTAAAATGTTTTACCTTATCAAAATAACTTTCATGTGTAAATTGAATTGCTTACAGTTATTGATAATGTTTAAGGGCTTTAAGCCAAATCATATTTTAAAAAATGTACATATGTTTCCTTGATACGTAGTGCTGGTATAACAGAAATACCACAAACGGGTATCTTTAACAAACAGAAATTTATTTTTTTATAGTTAAGAGGATTAAAATCAGAATTTATGGTACCAGCTTTAGGGGAAGGCTGACTCTCTCTGTTGGCTCTGGAGGGAGGCCCTTGTCTCTTCTGAGCTTCTGGGCTGTCTTCATGTTTGGTCTTTGTCTTCGCCCATTTCTGCTTCTCTGCTTGTTTAATCGCTTATATCTCAAGGCACACCCTGCACTGATCCAGTCTCATTAATATGATTACAGCCACAGGCATAAAACTAAAAAACAAAGTAACAAACGAACAAGCCTACTGCCACCGAGTCAGTTCCAATTCATAGCAACCGCATGTTGGGTTTCTGAGGCTGTAAATCTTCACAGGAGCACATCACTGCCATGGGGTCAGTTCTGAATGATGTTGACCTTGTAGGCTAGGGGAGCCTCTTCTTCCTTGGAGCTGCTGGTGGGCTTGAACCACTGACGTGTGATTAGCAGTTACATTTGTAACCCACTACACCATAGGCATAAGGCTAGGATTTAGAGCACATATTTTTGGGCGACATGAATCAACCCATCCCATTGTGATTACAGGAGGTTTCAGAAAGTTCATGGACAAATGGAATTAAAAGATAATGGAATTTTCTCACAACCTTTTGAAGCTCCTTCATAGATCTCTGCTTTCAAAGAAAAAAGACTGTTAGTGGTAGGAATGCTTTCTTGATAGTCAAATTGCTGGGTGCTGTTCTGGCCTGTCTCAGGTCCTCTTGGAGTCATCCTTCTCCCTCATTTCTTCTAGTTTTCTCTAAATGGCCAGTACAAATGAACTATACTTCAGAAGGAAGTCACCATTGTCAAAGTGCTATGGAGGGTTGGATTCACAAGTTTGAATCAATTTATAGTTGAAACTGAGTTTAATAAACTACACGATTTTGAATAGCAAAGTTATATCCCTAAACTCACATCATAAAACCGGATTTTCATGAGATATCACTGAGAAAGGGACAATGATTACAGCCACCACCACTGTGCAACCTTGGTCTTTAGTTAGATTCCTGTCTGTTCCTGAGAAGCAGTATGGTTGGTGGTTAAGAGCAAGGCCTCTGGAGTCCGAGTATCCTAGTCAGGGTCAGTTCTTGCTCTTCCACTCAGTAGCTGGGCAACCTTCCACTGATTGTCTGCTAATCACATGTGTCAGAGAGACTTTATTGTAGCAGCTACCATCTAGGGTAGTTATGATGATGAGTGGAGTAGTTAATACAAATAGTGCTTGGAACCTTCATTGTCATATGCTGAATGTCCACTAAATACTTAGTGTTCTTGCTTTTGCATGTCACACCAGAACACTCTTAACTTACTGATGTCCTTTAAATATTTCATTGGACTTGCCTGAATGGATTTCTGATCTTATATGTCACTTTTGGATAATGTTGATACCCTTTAATTATAGTATTTTAAACTACCTTTTAGTCTTTGAAATAATTATGATCAAAGTGAACTGTAAGGAATTTTAAATCATGTAATTTAGAATCTCAAATTAAAGATGCTACAGTAAGACAGTACTGCAGATTATTTCATTTTCACAGGGAGAACAGAAGGAAATCTGGCAGAGGGAATTGTCAATATTCACTTTTAATATGGTTACGAGTTTAGTATGTCTCAATTTCTGTGAGAAATTTTACATTCTTGTTGCATTATTGTTTTATTATACCTTTCTTTATTACTGAGGATATCACTTAATAGTATGCCTTGCTCAGAAATTAAATATGTGGAGCCAATTACGCAATATAGAAATTAGGAACATTAGATTTGCTTTTTAAGATTAAATATATTTTTTAAGAGCTGGGCATATCTTTTAAGTCTTTTTTTTTGTGGTGGGGGATATTTTGAGAGGAAAACAAGTGATATGGTGACAAACTGGTCTATTGTACAAGTCCTGCCTGTTGTCTTGAGTTTGTGACTGAAGGCTTCATTGGAACACAGCTATGCATAGGCATTTACCTATAGGCCTGTGAGTGCTTTCATGCTACAAAGGCAGAGTCGTGTCATTGGGACAAAGATTTGGTGGCTCATAAAACTTCCAGCGATTGCCATTTGGCCTTTTAGAGTAAGGTGACCAGATTTTCACATTGGTAAAGCGGGACACCATTGATAAAACTCATATCCTGGCAAAATAGCCACATGGCAGCCGAAAATTGTATACTCTAGCTTGTTGTGCCTTCTTTAAAAAAATTGGGACTTTTAAAAAATGCCGCAGGACGCAGGAAAAATTGTTAAAAATTGGACTGTCCCGCCAAAAGCGGGACATCTGGTCACCTTATTTTAGAGGAAAATGTTGATTGCTACCGTACATCATTAGTGACATTGATTTATTAGTATATTATTATTCAGAAAATACTGAGGTTGGAGTAAGTCCTACCTACTGCTTGTCCCAGTAATTACCAAGAATACAACAGTCCTGGTTCTTAAGTCTCCTTTGTATTAAGTAGTGAAGCCTAACTACTCGAGAGGAATGTGACATTGCTTGCAATGGGGGCTTTCTATCAAAGACAAAATGGTCAGGTGTTTTGGAAATGGTCCCCTGATTTTAATGGGACTTTTCCAGGATGTCCCGGGGCAGATGAGATAGAAATCCTTCATTGCATCCAATTGAGCATTTCTATCTTAACTGGCTGACTTTGAGATTCGGTGGAAAATTCAAGTCACTGACCGTTTTTTATCAAGTCATTGCTGCTTAAAGGGTGGGTTCAGAGTAGATTTGTGTTTGAAAAATCTGAAAAATCTTACTCATGTCAGAACTGAGTAAAACATAGAAGTTTATTTCTAAATAGCAAAATATAGTTGGTAGCTGTTCATATTGAGATTAACCAATTTACCCATAGCAAGAGGGCTGTTCTATGTTAGAGACTTAGGTTTGCAAACCAAGCTCACTGCCATCCTGGCGATTCCGGCTCATTGTGACCTCACGGGACAGGGTTTCCGAGGCTGCAACTCTGGAAGTAGCAGAAAGACTCGTCTTTCTTGTGGCAGAGCTGCTGGTGGAATCGCTGACCTTGTGGTTAGCAACCCAACACGTAATCAGTAATACTCTTTGAAATTTAAGTTAAAAAAATAAAAACAAAAGGAAAAACACCAATTTGCAAAGTTTGATGAAGTTTTATAATAGGGTACTGGGGGCTAGGTGTGAAGGGGCTAATAAAACCCCACATTTTCAAGTTATGTTTTAGCAGACCTACCACATAGAGATAGTCATCTCCACTGGGACCCTATGTATACCTTCTATTTTTGATACTATTCTGATTATATTGCTTTTTTATCAGAACTTCTGTATCTAATCACTTTGGTACACTGGGGCTATACCTAACACAGTAATATAAAAAGCAAACATGCTCATTTAATAACTGTAACCAATAATAGACAAATGTCATTAATAGGAAGAACCATGCCCTATCAAATGATGTTTTTGCTAAATTAAACAGACCAATGCAATTCTTAAAGCTCACCCATAGCTTTAAGGAATGTAATAAATATGAACACATTAGTTTTGAGGTAAAATTTGTAATTAATCTCATATACACTTTTCAATTTGTGTGAAATGTATGAAAAGAAATGTCCTTCTGCTCTTAAATGGCAAACTTTCTATGGGGTAACTGATGGGTTACCATGGGAACCACTCTGCTTTAGAGATGCACTGAAAATGAAAATCAGGGCCTTGAAAAGGACACATTTTGCCAAGTTTACAAAGATCACTTTGACTTTTATTTCAAGGGTGGATTCTAAGAGGTTGAGAGTCAGTAAAGGGATATTTTAAATAAAAACTTTTTTTGATATGGGCATTGATGAAATTTATTCTTAAAAGAAATAGAAGATTCAGAGAACTAACTTTGCTTGGCTTTGGATACTTACCTTATTTTCTTTGGGACCCCCCAATTTAAAAACAACACTCATTCATTTTAGTTGGAGACCTGGCAGTTCAGTGGTTGAGTACTGTGCTGCTAACTAAAAGGTCGATGGTTTGAACCCACTAACTGCTCTGCAGGAGGAAAGGCGTATGATCTGCTCCTTTAAAAACTTCAGCCAGAAACCCCTCTGGGGCAGTTGTACTCTGTCATGTAGGGTCACTTTGGTTGGAATGGGCTCAGCGGCACACAAGAACAGCATTACTCATTCTGCCTGTGTTGTTCTAGACTGAAAACGAGGCGCGCTGGCGGCACAGTGCATTGCGAGTTGGGGTGTTAGCCATTACACCAGCAGTCACTGGATGGGGCAGAGACGAGGCTCTGCACTCCTGGAAACAGTTAATAGTCTTGGAAACCCCAGGGGCAGTTATATCCTAGCCTACTCATTCCTGTGAATGGGAATCGATTGGATGGCAGGGAATTTGTTTTTGGGGGTGTGAAAGTATACACACTGTACAGGTAAAATGAATAGATTTATTGGAAGTGAACGGAAGTTCGGACAAGGCAAACATCCTAATTCAGAGTAAAACAAGCATAAGCACATATTCTTATACAATTGAAGTAGGAACTAAGGCTACAAAATCATGACGGACTGAGTGATGATCAGGGTAGTTGAAAGCAAGTTCTCTTGGAGTGGGGGAATTAGTTGGAGATAGATTAACACCTGCCGTCACATGATTCGTTCTTACTGTTCTTGAGCTGTGCTGTGTGGTCAGAACAGAACTCTGCTTGTTCTGCACCGTCCTTACAGTCCTTGCTACGCTTGAGCCCATTGTTGGCAGCCACTGTGTCAGTCCATCTCACTGAAGGTCTCCGTTCTTTTCAATGACCTACTTTTCCAAAGTAACCCTGGTGGTATAGTGGTTACTATTGGGATGTCATCCATGAAGGCTGCAGTTCTAAACCACCAGCTGCTCCTTGGGAGAAAGGTGGGGCTTTCTACTTCTGTAAAGAGTTTCAGTCTTGGAAACTTACAGGGGCAGTTGTGGCCTGCTCTATTGGGTCGCTATGAGTAGGGATGGACTCGATGGTTGTGAGGTTTTTTGTTTTGTTTTGAGGTTTCTACTTTCCCAAGGATAATGTCCTGGAGGTACTGTTTCCTTCTGATGACATATCCAAGGCACATGAGATAAGTCTCATTCTGCTTGCTTGCAAGGAATATTCTGGTTGTTCTTCGAAGACAGGTGTTTTTTTTGTTTGTTTTTTGAGTTAAGTTCATTTTTCTTCCCAAACATCAGAATTCAAAGGCATCAATTCGTTTTCTGTCTTTCTTATTCATGCTTTTATACGCAGATGAGGCAATTCAGAAGACTGTGGCTTGGGTCAGGTGTTCCTTAGCCCTTCAAGTGTCATCTTTGCTTTTTAAAACACTCTTGACGATATCTTGCGAAGCAGATTTCACCAATACAGTAAGTCATTTGATTTCTTCATTGTTGCTTCCAAGAGTACTGATTTGTGGATCCAAATAAAATGAAATATTTGACAACTGCATTTTTTCCCCCTTCTCTGTTTATCATAATGTTGCCTATCGGCCTATTTGAAAAATCTTTGTTTATGTTGAGGTATAATCTACACTCAAGTCTTTGGGTTTTCATCAGTAAGTACTTCTAGTTCTCTTTATTCTTAATAAACAGGTTGTGTCATCTACATATTGCAGGCTGTTAATGAGTCTTCCTCCAAACCTTATGTTAAATTCTTCTTCATATAGCCCAGTTTCTTGTATCGTTTGCTTAGCATACAGATTGCATAAGTATGGTGAATGGAAACAACTCTGAAATATACTTAAAAAAATTTAAACCATGCAATATCTGCTTGTTCTTTTTGAAAGACTGCCTCTTAGTTTGTGTACAGGTGCCACATGAGTACATTTAAGTGCTTTGGAATTCCAAATCTTGATGAGTAGTCAGTGGTAATTCTTACATTTTACCTCAGTATATCATGGGGGCTTTGAACTGGTTCAAACTAATTCAGTCATGGCCAATGAAATGAGACGAGCCATTCAGGGTGTAGTATAGCTCTGATGAAAAATACAATTTTCCTCTAGTTCTTTAATGCTTCCTCCCTCTCCTCTCCACTATCATGATCCCAATTCTACCTTACAAATCTGGCTAGACCAGAGGATGTACATGGGTAAAGATAAGAGCTTGAAAAACAGGGAATCCAGCACAGATGAACCCCATAGGACCAATAATAAGAGTAGCGATACCAGGAGGGGAGGGGGAAGGTGGGGGAGGAAAGGGGAATGGATCACAAGGATCTACATATAACCCCCTTCCAGGGGGATGGACAACAGAAAAGTGGGTGAAAGGAGACGCCAGACAGTGTAAGGCATGACAAAATAATAATTTATAAATTATCAAAGGTTCGTGAGGGAAAGAGGGTGAAAAAAACGAGGAATTAATACCATGAGCTCAAGTAAAAAGAAAATGTTTTGAGAATGATGATGGCAACAAATGTGCTTGACACAATATGTGTGTGTATGTATTGTGATAAGAGCTGTATGAGCCCCCAATAGAATGATTAAAAAGAACAACAAATGACATGCAACAATTAAATCAAATAAATGAATAATTAAAGTGCGCGCGCACACACACACACACACACACAACAAAGAAACTGGAGCAGACCCAACTTTTTAACATTGGGTGATTTGGAATGCTAGCTGGAGAGGGAACAGTTACAGTTGAAGCCATGGGGCGAGAGAGCCTTAGAGTGGGCATCATTAACCCTCCCAGGAACCTGATTTGTGACATTGGATTATTTACAGAACTGTGGAGAGCGGTGTAGTCATCACCATCTTTGGGCTGGGCACTGCTGTCCTCTGCTCAGCCAGTGAAGAGATTTGGTTCCTTTGTAATGAATGCGCATGCTGTCCTTAATCAAAGAGGGGGATTAAATTTCTAGCAGTGCTGCTATCTGTCATTTTCCCCATTCTGTTTAGAATTTCAGTTTGCCCACGTTAAAAAAGAATCGAGTTGGTTCCGGTGTTTTTGTGTCAGCCATGACTGAACTGGATGGACGCTATTTGAAACTCTAGTGTGTATATGGCCCTACTCTCACACGATTCTTGGAGCTTTTTGCATCGCTTTCATTGATATTGGAAATTGCATAGACATTATGTTTATGTATTTATTTTGTTCCATTTTCTCTCATACCTTTTTCTGGAACTTGGCACTCTATTATTAGTCTTTAATATTGTGAATTCTGTTTATTTTTTACTTTCTACACACCCTCCTCCCCCATTGCTCCCCTCCCCTCCAGTTTGGATAGTTTCTTTTGATCTGTCTTCAAGGTCACCAATCTCTTCTTTGCATCTCATCTGGTGTTAAGCTCATATATTGAATTCTTTATTTCTGATCTTATAGTTTTCACTTTCTGCATTTTTCTCTTTTATAGTTTTAAAAAATATCTTCTGAAATTTACCTTCTCATTCTGTTTGTAATCATTTTGTCTATCATATATTTTTGTTATTGTTTTTATCAAGTGCCGGTTAATTTCAGCATTTCACTCACATTTGAGTGTTTCTATGGATTTATTTCATCTCTGGACTCTTGATATATCTTTTCTTTTGGCTTTATGACACATTAAGTGATTTTGGATTGCATGATAGGCTTTTGTTTAAAACAACTCTTTCCAATCAACGTGGAGGCAGATCTGACTCCGGCTTCTGCTCTGACCCTTGTGTTTCTGGGCAGAAACACTACCTAGGGTGTTAAGGCTGTGAGTTTAGAGGCCTATCGCCAGGCATGCCTTTGAGGTGCCACCATAGAAAAGGAAATAACTTAAAAATAAAGATATAAAATAATCATAGCATTGTGAATGAGGGGGAGTGCAGAGTGGGGACCCAGGGCCCATCCGGGGGAAATTAGACATTCCTTTGCAGAGTGCAGTGTAGCAACGATGAAATATACAATTTTCCTCTAGTTCTTAAATGCTTCCTCCCCCCCACTGTCATGATCCAAATTCTACCTTACATATCCGCTGGACCGGAGGATGTAACTGGCACAGATAGGAACTGGAAACACAGGGAATCCAGGGCAGATGAACCTCTCAGGACCAGTGGAGAGAGTGGCGATATCGGGAGGGTGGAGGGAATGAGAGGGAGAAAGGGGGAACAGATGACAAGATCTACATATAACCTCCTCCCTGGGGGATGGACAGCGGAGAATTGGGTGAGGGAGACGTCGGATGGTGTAAGATATGATAAAATAATAATAATTTATAAATTATCAAGGGTTCAGGGGGAGGGGGGAGCGGGGAGGGAAGGGGAAAAATAAGCTGACACCAGGGGCTCAAGTAGAAAGCAGGTGTTGTGAGAATGATGATGGCAACATATGTACTAATGTGCTGGACACAGATGATGTATGTACGGATTGTGAAGAGTTGTATGAGCCCCTAATAAAATGATTATTAAAAAAAAAGTCTACACAAACATTTTGAATCCCCCTTGCATTTCAATGCTTCTTCATATGTTAGATGTTTAGAATAGAGACAGAGTAGTCATTGCGCCCCCCCACCCCCACTCCACCCCGCCACACAATGGAAAGGCAGTTACCGTATATACTTGAGTATAGGCCAACTCAAGTATCAGCCGAGGCCCTTAATTTTACCACAAAAAGTGCATTAAAAATGTGCTGAAAAATTTGACTTATACACAAGTTTATAAGGTGCTTTATAAGAGCCTTTTTTACTATGGTCCCCCCAGGTTTTAGAATGGGATAGCATGTTCTATCACAAACACAAATCATTGGTTAACTCCTTGTGGGGGCAGCATTCAGTCTTCCTGTTGGGTGGCCTGGTACAGGACTAACACTGTCAATCTCTTGGTGTAGAATGTCTCATCCTGATTACAGTTTTACCACAATTCAGGACATGCATGTTACTTTTTCTCGATCTCTTTTCATATCCTCATCCACAGGATCATTTACCACTGTGAACTTTAAATGTCCTTGCTTTAGGATCTTCTCCATTCAACATGGTGAACAGAAATTGCCTTGGATCATTTTGTTCCAGTGGGAACAGATCTCTCTCTCAGAGACTGAGATCTGGCATCTTCCTGTGGAAACAGAGCATGCGTGCCTTCCCGAAACCCTTCATTTGGAGCGGAGTCATTTGGATCTGTGACTGATAGAGGAGTTCCTACTTTAGTTTCAGTCAGGCAACCCTGATGGTGAAAGGGCTTAAGTGCATGATTGCTAACTGATTGGGTGGAGTTTCAAAGCCTTCAGGCTGGCACTTTGAGGGAGACAGACCCGGTGGTCAGCTTGCATGGAAACCCTATGGAGCAGTTCAGCTCGGTCCTATCAGGTAGCTATGAGCAGGAATTGAAGGCCGGGAGCTGGATTAGTTTGATGTGGGATGCCATAGTTTCCAGTGCTCTTTGAGGATGGGATCATAACTTTCCTTTACACAGGGGCCAGGATATGAGCATTGGCGGATTCTAAGTATGAATCAGCTTCACAGCCATGATGCCAATTTGGAAGCCGTAGGGGCTCTAGCTCTTTCTGTTACTGCGCCAGATCCATGTGCTGCCTTTCCAGATCCCTTTAATCCTGGCTGCCAGTGCCCTCTGCCTGTAGTGCAGCCCCTTCAACTTTTTGCTGAAAGCTGTCAGTGCCTCGAGGAGTTTCCTTCAGCGCTCCAAGTCCAGGTCTTGTCCGCAGCAATTGAAAGTCTTACATGCTTGAGGTGTAGATACTGGGGGTGGTTTTGGTGGGGGTGGTGGGGGTTCTTTCTCTCCTGCCCAGTCCAAAAGTATTTTTAGCTGCGGGTTCCACGTGCTCAGAGGGTACCTGTCAGAGGCGCTGCCCTGAACTCCAGCTTCGGAGTACTTGATGGATTTCTCTCAGTTAGCCTTCTCTGATCCATCTTTTACCTGTAACACCAGAATACTTGTTGGAACTTAGAGGAGACTTGACAGGCTGTTGCAGACTTGTTTGAGGCTGATGATCCTTGCATTTGTGCTTTGTCAACCAGAAAAGTTTGGTAAAATCTGACTAATTTCTGTGCTTACATGTAGTAGATGTAGTAGATTCCTTTCCCTTTGGCAGGGGTGGAAGAGCTGTGGGTCTCTTCTTGTGTTGGAACGATTTAACACTTTCTATAGTTTAGTTAATTAAAACAGTATTTTGCGTCTGCGTGCCCTTTACCAACTGATAGGTTTTAAAACCTATGATTTTGTAGTTTATCCAGTATATTTTGAATCTTTGTTGGGAGCGATGATCTCTTACTACTTTCTCCATCTGCTCTCAATATGTCTAACTCTACATCACTTTCTCTTAATAATGAGAAAAATGACATTTTGCTACTGTTTCTTTAAAAAATTAAAACTTTCAAAATCTTTTGGCCATTTATTTACTAAGGCAATTCATAATTTAATATAGTAAGAATTCATTGTACCGACATATCACTGAGCCAAGTTTTTGAATGTATCTGTTGATCTTCAATCTGTGGAGATTTTGATTGGGAATCTTTATTGTCCTGTAGTCCAACCCCTGTATTTTACTGCTGAGAAATTAACTTCATGCTCTAGCTCAGTGGTTCTCAACCTGTGGGTCTCAACCTCTTTGGGGGTGGTCGAACGACCCTTTCACAGGGGTCGCTCGATTCCTAACAGTAGCAAAATTAAAGTTATGAAGTAGCAATGAAAATAATTTTATGGTTGGGGAGTCATCACAAAATGAACTGTATTAAATGGTCGTGGAATTAGGAAGGTTGAGAACCCCTGCTCTAGCTGGATTTAATGAGGTTAGCCATTGGATGCTCATTTGTGTTTTCACACAGCGTTTCTGTACTTTAGAATTTCACTTGGTAATTTTTAGTCTGTGGTAGTTATCTTATTTTTTCAGAGTTTAATGTGGATTTTAAAGCATTTAGAAAAACATTAATATTTCTCTGAAGTACTAATTATTTGAATTTGTTTCCTCTGTAACATAAAGTAGTTTGTATTTATAAATGAACTTAACGTAAGTGTTACATTGACATTATTACTACAACTGTTGGTAATACTGTGAATCTAGTGGGTTATTTATTAAAGTGTAGATTAGTGGTCATGAATAATGTTTTCCTTTACATTGTTTTATGCAGTTGAGGTAGATATATATATCTTTAATATTCCATTTTGAGGCAAAACATTTCAAGGCAAATAATTTTAATTCATTTTAATTATGAAATTAAAAAGCTGACTTTTCCTTCAGATATGTAACAGCAAGAATGAATGTTTACTGTTTTTGGTGCCGGCCCAGCCTTGTCCTGGAGTTCTTCCTGACACCTAGGGTCAGAGCAGAGTAAGATTTGAACCACTCACTTTGCAGTGAGCAGCCCAGTGCCTAACCTGTGGCCCCACTGGGGCTGCTGCTTGCTTTGGTAGAGAACTGTAAATACAGAAGGATCAAGTGACTTCTCCCAAAAATAGGTTCCAGCATAGGTTTTGTTTTATATTTTTCATAAATGAGTTACGGTAAGTAGGAGACTGTAGAAAACATTTCAGGATCCCAGGAGATCGGAGCTTTTCTAACTGACCCAATGCTAACTGCATGGAGTTATATCATAAGAAGAGCTTTCAGTTACTACCTCTTTACAGTTATAATCTAACCTTCATTAAATGTAGTATTTAAATGAGTTTTTAACATTTTTAACTAAAAAGAGGGCCAGTTTTTCTTCATACTTTACTAAAAAAAGTTGGCCTAATTGTAAATGGGCTTAAATAACTAGGATCTCCCAGGAACATTGTAGTACTGCATAATTTTTTTTGTTAGCAACTACGAAATATAATTATGAAATTTAAATTTTCTTCCATTTATCTCCTGTGTTTAGTCATCACTCTGAGGCTGTACTCTTTGTCCTCTCCCTCAAATCTTTCCTGGTGTGGTGAGCGGTATGCACTGGGTCATTCATTGCATTGAGAGCAAGGCTGGTTTTTAAAAAATCATTTAACTGAGCTCGTACAACTCCTGTCATAATCCATCCATCCATTGTGTAAGCACATTTGTACATTTGTTGCCATCATCGTTCTCAAACTATTTTCTTTCTACTTGAGCCCTTGGTGTCAGCTCCTCATTTTCTCCCCTCCCTCCCTCTCAAACCCTTGATAATTTATAAATTATTATTATTTTTTCATGTCTTACACTGTCTGATGTCTCCCTTCACCCACTTTTCTGTTGTCTGTCCCCCAGGGAGGGGGTTATATGTTGATCATTGTGATTGATTCCCCTTTTTCCCCTCCTTCCCCTTCCCCTCCTGACATTGCTACTCTAATTATTGGTCCTGAGGGGTTTATCAGTCCTGGATTCCCTGTGTTTCCAGTTCTGATCTGTACCAGTGTGCATCCTCTGGTCTAGCCAGATTTGTAAGGTAGAGTTGGGATCATGATAGTGGGGGGAAGGGGCATTCAAGAACCTAGAGGAAAGTTGTATGTTTCATCGTTGCTGCACTGCACCCTGACTGGCTCGTCTTCTCCCTGCGACCCTTCTGTAAGGGGATGTCCAGTTGCCTACAGATGGGCTTTGGGTCTCTACTCTGAACTTTTGCTCATTCAAATGATGTGATTTTTTGTTCTTTGATGGCTGATAACTGATCCTATCTACACCTCGTGGTTACACAGGCTGGTGTGCTTCTTCCATGTTGGCTTTGTTGCTTCTCAGCTAGATGGCCGCTTGTTTATCTTCAAGTCTTGTAAGACCCCAGAAGCTATATATTTTGATAACCGGGCACCATTAGCTTTCTTCACTACATTTGCATATGCACCTGCTTTGTCTTCTGCAATCTTGTCGGGAAGGTGAGCATCATGAAATGCTAGTTTAATAGAACAAAGTGTTCTTGTGTTGAGGGAGTACTTGATTAGAAGCCCAATGTCCATCTGCTATCTTAATATTCTACCTATACATATATGCACATAGATCTATTTCCCCATGACATTTATACATATATTTACATGTGCACATGCCTATATTTAGACCTCTATAAATGCCCTTTGCCTCCTACTTCCTTCCACTTTCCTCTTGTCACGCTATTATGTTCAGCCTTCATTTTGGGTTCAGTAATTTCTCTTGGTTAAATTGCCCTTGATCAAACCCTACCAGGCCTCCTATACCCTTGAGAGCTAACTGTTTTAAAGGCAAGTTAATGGAGTAGGCTTGTTCAGTGCTCCCTCCGATCGGTAACATAGATTTCTGATTATTTCTGTCTTTTCTGCTGTTGGTCTCCTTATTTGTTTTTCTTGGCCTCTCTGTTTCATGTTGTAGGTTTTTACAGATCATCTATGATATTTGGTTATTGACATTTATTGATAAGTTGGGGATAGCTCTGTATATTTGGGAAGGGCTTTTAGACTGGAAGTCACATCTCAGAAGTGACCAAGTAAGCGGCTAAACCAACCCAAACCAAATCCATTGACATCAAGTGGATTCTACCTTCAGTGACCTAGAAAACTCCTATTAGGGCCAATAAGTGCTGTGATGGAGTGGCTTTGTTTGTTCTGTGATCCTGGTACCCTTCCTTGCTACCCTGTTGCTTCTCAGACAGGCTGTTTGATTTACTTAAAGGAAAACCCTGTGTGCTGTTTCTTTTTATTTTCCTTTAAAGTTTTATTTTTATTTTGTGTGAACAAATATCTGGCCTACCAGATTTCAGCATATGTCATCGAGCAGTGGAAAGTTGAGAATGTTGACTTTTTCTTATTTGTTTCTTCCCCTCATCTTCCCCTTTTCTTTTTTCCACTCTTCTTTCATTTCATATAAGGAGTCCTAGTGGCACTGTAGAATAAGTGTTGGGTTGCTAACCACAAGATTGGCTGTTCAAACCCATCAGCTGATCCATGTGAGAAAGCTGACACTGATTCTTCTGGTAAAGATTTATAGCCTTTGCATGCCTTATATTAAAATTGATTTGATGGCAATGGGTTTAGTGATGGTTGGTTTGTTACATGCGTGTATAATCCCATTCTTTACCTGTCCACTACTCCCCATTAGATTATTTTGAAGCAATCACAAGGTATTTCAACAATAATATTTAACTTTTCTTAAAGTTATTGACAGTGTCTACTTACCCAATAAGTAGAGTAATAACCAGTTAACTTGTGCCTACTAACTAATCTAGAATGAATAGTTTCACATCTCATAAAAGATTCTGTTTTTAGGTATGGCTGACATCTGTTTTTCCCAGTCCCTCAACACGTTTCTGCAGAGTCAAAGCCTCTTTCCAAATGCAAATTCCCTGACAGAAAGACAATACCCACTAAACAAGGGAAAGGTGCATTTGTTTGGTCTTACTAGTCTCTAGCAGACAGTTTCACAATGGGTTTCAGCACATGTTCAGATAGGTTTCACTACCTGTGGTGAAAAACAGGGAATTAAGCTGGTCACTGGCAGGACATATTGCTTCATGAGTCATGGTGTTGACGTTCTGAGACTTTCAGTTCAGTTTGCGTTTGCTGTCTGATGTGCAGTATCTAAATGTCTAGAGCGTCTTTGGGATTCTTTTGAAAAAACACCGTCTCTTCGGCTATAGCCTTTTTGTCATGGCTTTTAGTCTAAGGGTGCTTCTACTTGCTTTCTCATTCACTGTTCTTTTATCTGCTTTTTGTTTTGAAGAAAATTGAGGACCTAATGTCGGGGGTTTAAATGGAGAGAAAATGTTTTGAGAAACGATGTACAAATGCGCTTTACACAATTGATGTGTGTATGGATTGGGATAACAGTTGTATAAGCCCCTAATAAAATGTTAAAAAAGAAAAATAAATAAAAAAATAAATAGAAGAGGGGGGAAAAAAAGAGAAAATTTAAAAAATTATTTATAGCATTTTTATAACCTCATTCATGTTTACTTCTTTTACTTTTACACTACAGAGTTAAATGCATGTATTCAGTTAATATCTTGATCAAGAACCTTAACTAATTTTTACTTAAAATTACATATTGTGCTATTATAGTATTATTTAAAACTTTTGAAAAGATGTCTCAATGATGGCGGAAGTCTCAAACTGATGTCATAAGACAGGGAGACTGTTAACTGGATGAAATACATAATGCGACAAGAACATCTGGGTTCTGTGGGGACAGTGAGTATTACTACTAGGTTTTCATTTCGTACAGGCTCAGATTTATTCCAAACAAAATGTGTTTCACCACGTCTCTATGACCAGTAGATGAATTCAGACAAGTTGTCTCCGTAAAACATTTGTCTTTAAGATAAAATGATACATTTTGTGCCATGAAGAAAAGATTTTGTGGTCAGGGCTAATACCAAATGTTTTAACAAAACTCAAGTAGCCATCTTCCCCAATAATTGAAGCTTTGCAACAATAATCCATCATTTTTAGATGGGTCAAGTGATTTAAGGAAGATAGGGAAGCCCTCCAAGAGGACCTCACAGAAGGAAAACGGTGAACCTGGATGAAGAAGACACTTGTGTCTGAAGTCCAGAATTACCCCAAGGATAATTTCTTTAGATTGGCCTCTCACAGTAAATCGCATTATGGAGGTGATTACATTATATTAGAGTTCATCATGGGACCTTGCTACCACATCTTGACTTCCAAACCACTGAAAATCTTGATTTATCCCAGTGATGCAAAATCCTACCTATCATACCAGGGGTGATCCAGAGGGCAAGGTCCAGGGAAACAGTGGATGGCCTCTCAGTGGATTTGCCAGGCCATTTAAATTCAAGGCTGAGAGGTCAACCCAGAAGCCTGATTTTGGGCATCCCCAAAGGGTAATCTTGATGGATTTGTTTCCCCAAAGGACACAAGCTCATTCAGGCTTATAATGATGAGGTTTTAAGAAAATTGAAAACTGCATCGGAAAGTTGTACCAAAGAATTTTACAAGATCGTAACAAATCATAACACGGGGGAACCGACCACAATGATCTACATGTAACCCCCTACCTGGGGGATGGACAACAGAAAAGTTGGTGAAGGGAGACAGCGGCCAGTGTAAGACATGAAAAAATAATAGTTTATAAATTATCAGGGGTTCGTGAGGGAGGGAGTATAGGGAAGGGGGGAAATGAGCTAATACCAAGGGCTCAAATAGAAAGAAAGAAAATGCTTTGAAAATGATGATGGAAACATATGTACAAATGTGCTTGACACTATGTAAGTGTGGTTTTTGATAAGAGCTGTAAAAGCCCTCAATAAAATGATTAAAAAAATCATAACAATATACCTGTTCATGTATCAAGGGTAGCACGGGCTGTCCTAGGAGAATTTTATTGAGAAACTTTACTTCACTGACTCTATGGCCTTAATTTTGCCTCGTCAGATGCCTTTTTCCCAAAACTCAAAGAACGTGTAAAAGGACTGTGATTTGACTCCGCTGAGGATGCCACAACTATTGTTTTCATTTGGTGTGAGTGTAAGAGCACAGGACTCCTTGGGGAAGGACATGCCACCTTCAGAAGGGTTACAGAGCGTGAGTGGAGATTATGGTGGGAAATAGTGGCTTTTGCTGTTTTCATTTAATATTGATTTTTATAATTTTGTAGCAGTAATTTTTGATATACCTTCATATGCGGAATAAAGATACCAGTGAGAAAACATCACATGGGCGTATATTAGGGCAGATCTTAGCATTTTGGAATTGATCTAGGAAAAGGAGCAAACTGACTGAAAGATAATTAGGACCATTATAATTTAGTCCCAAGCATTTTCAGAGTTCTCCTTTATTTAGTTCTTCCATTTATCAGACACTGGAGCAAGAACTGCTTGTATATTATAACATTTGTACTTCACCTGTACAGTAGTGACTTTGCATAGATTTTTTTTTTTCCCCCTGGGTAAAATGATTCTATATTCAGACATATTCTATAGAGACTCTTTTCAGCTTTGGACAGGGCAAAACCAAAGAAATGACAGTCATCCTGGAAGGAGGCTATTCATCAGCCTGTACACAGTGTAAAGGCTGAAAGGGGAAACTGCTGATTCACAGCCATGGAGATGCTTCCTTATGATTACTTGGAGGAGAGAGATAGTCACTACCAGATGGATTGTGATTGGTGGCAGATCAACTTATCATTGTTATTGGCAGGAGTCTAAAACTGGGGAAAGAGTCATAATTGAGATTGTGCACACAATTGCACACTTTAAAAGGTTATTGGATTCCTTCCGGGGCATATACCACTTGACAACATGGTTCTGACACGTCATTTGGATCCGCACTTTAAACTTAACACTAGATCACACGTGGCTATTTTCAGTAAATCATAATGGACATGTCTAAGCAAGATCTCTATCTCTTCTATAGGGGCAAAACTGCCTCTCCCTGAATTGTAATCTATTTTCAAACACACTCTAATTTAGGACAAAGCTGCCATGTTGCTGGTTAACAGTGAGAAAGACCTCAAATGGACTCTGCCTAAGTCAAGACTCAAAATGGAGCTAGGGCTCTTCTGCAGTCGGAAGCCTTCCAAAGACCCAGTTTCAGAATTTCCGCTTCAATGCACACATTCAGAACCCAAACCCCAGACCCAATGACAGCCACAAAAAATAGGCTCAGAGGAATTGACTGACTTTTTTTTTCATGATTGTCTTCATGAAACGTGTTCACTTCATCAGCTGTTCATTGACGACTGCCTTTTGCAAAGCAGGCCGACTGCTAAGGATGCTTTACATTGAGGAATTTGGAAGGAAGAGGTCTGAGTGTCTACACAAGTAGCAGGACAAAGTGCTCTATTGTGACCGAGCAGTGACTGAGAAAAATGTTCAGTTGTAGCCTGATCCTGATTGAAAAAAGGCATCATACATTTGAACTGGGTCTTCAATGAGTAGGGATTTGTTGGAGACAGAAGGTGAGGAAAACATTTTAGGTTGGAGGGAATGGAAAAATTGCAAGTGGAAAGGTGGATGGCATGCTTTTGGAGTTGGTCAGTGACATGGAGTAGTTGATCTAAGGGAAGTGCTTGTGAGGGCCTAGTGCTGGCAAGATATGGGGACAGGGCTGGGTAACTGGGGTCAAGGTTGGGGTAGCCTTTCTCCTGTGTGCCTTCGAGGCTTCTTTGCCAAGTTATCTTCCATTGCTTGTCTGTGTTCATTCACCCACCAGATACTCTCTTTCTCCTTCTCTCTTTTCACTTGACATACTTGCTGTGGGCCACATCATGTTTTTTCTTGTTAACAGTGGTCCTGTGTCCATGTTACTGACACTTGGTTGTTTATCCTCCATCTCAGAAACCTCGTCTCAACTTTATTTATGTGCAGGACATTTCTACTTGGTTGTCGTTTAGATATTTCAACTCAGACTCTCTCTACACTTCAACTGTTATCACTCTCCTAAGCCTACCATGCACTACCATGCACTAATGACTCTGTCCCTACCTCTCCTCATGTATGGAGTTTTATAACCTGAATGCCTCTGTGTCTTTTCACTTATCTTCACTTTCACGGTCATTGCCTTAGTCCCGGCTACCATTATCTTTGGTGTGGATTGCTACAAGAGATACCTCCGAGGTTGTCAGTCTCCACCATTGCTACTTGTGTAGAAGATCAGGCCTCTGTGCTCCAGATTCCTTGAAGTTGATTCCATTGGTGATGCAAATAATTACAGTGCTCACCTGCTAACAGAAAGGTGAGTGGTTTGAATCCACCCAGGAGTGCCAAGGAAGTTAGATCTAGCAAGCTACTTCTGAAAATTGGAAAATCAGGAAAGGAATCCACATCTACACATACTGCACTAACAGAATTCATGGAAAGTATCTATAATTAACTTAGACATTTATTATACTCAGAAAAGATTCACATGAAGACACATAACAATTTTGAGAGATTTCCTGCACAGGATTTCTTTTGCTTCTGGAAAATGCATTCTTATCTCTTGTATGGCTGTGGTGGCCAGTCAAGAAAACCTGTGAACTTCCCAACGCCTTTATTAACTTACCTGTATAGCCATGGCTGGGCCCGTCTTCCTTTTTAAGGGCTGCTCTTCCTTTTTAAGGGCTGCTCGTGGAGAGGGGTTTGTGTAGCTCCCCCTCATGTGTATCTGGGTAACTTTTGGTGACGTGGTTGGGTAAGCGTTAGACTGCTGCCTGCAAGGCTACTGGTGAGAGCTCAAGCCCCTTCCTGGGAGAAAGATAGGACTGTCTGTGCCCATACAGAGTTACGGCCTCAGGAATCTTCTACAGGGAATCAACTTCACGGCAGTAGGTTTTTAATGACAAAAACACCCCAAGGGCTAAATTCTATTTTTCAGAAAAAAAAAAAAGACAAAGCTCCGCCCCCCCTCCAAAAAAAAGACAAAGGCCAACTTTTCTTTGTCACACACATATCATGTCCTCAGGCTATGTATAGGTATTATAAAGATATTACCATATGAAAAAAGCTGATGGTGCCCAGCTTCAAAAGATATGAAATCTGGAGTCCTGTAGTCTGGAAGATAACAAGGGTCCATCTAACTGAGAAACAACAAAGCCCACATGGAAGAAGCACACCACCCTGTGAGGTCACAAGTCGTTGAAAGGGTCAGGTATCAGGCATCAAAGACCAAAAAAAAATAAATCATAGCATTGTGAATGAGGGGTGTGCAGAGTGGGGACCCAGGGCCCATCTGTGAAAAATTGGACATACCCTTGCAGAAGGGTTACGGGGAGGAGACGAGCCAGTTAGGGTGCAGTGTAGCAATGATGAAACATACAATTTTCCTTAGTTCTTGAATGCTTTCTCTCCCCCACTGTCATGATCCTAATTCTAACTTACAAATCTGGCTGGACCGGAGGATGTGCACTGGCACAGATAGGCACTGGAAACACAGGGAATCCAGGGCAGGTGAACCCCTCAGGACCAGTAGTGAGAGTGGCAATACAGGAGGGTGGAAGGAAGGTGAGGGAGAAAGGGGAAACAGATTACATGGATCTACATATTTCTAACGTAGCAAAAATACAGTTATGAAGTAGCAATGAAAATAATGTTATGGTGGGGGAGGTCACCACAACATGATGAACTATTTTAAAGGGTCACGGTATTAGGAAGGTTGAGAACCACTGTTCTAGAGTCTTCCATATTCAAGGTCCAACTTTCACACATGCATATAATGCAATGGAGAATACCTGGCTTGGGTCAGGTGTACCTTAGTCCTTCAAAGTAACGTCCTTGCTCTTCAGTCCTCTAAATAAAGGTCTTATGCAGCAGATTTACCTAATGTAATATGCCTTTTGCTCTCTTGACTGCTGCTTCGATGAGCATTGGTTGTCGATCGAAGCACAATGAAATCCTGAATGATGGCAGTGTTTTCTCCATTTATCATGATACTGTCTATTGACCCCATTGTGAGATTTTTGTTTTCTTTCCATTGAGCTGTAAATCTGTTCTGAAGCCTGCAGGTCTTGATCTTCAGCAGCAGCTGCTTCAATTCCTCCCCACTTTCAGCAAGCAAGGCTGTGTTATCTGCATATCACAGGCTGTGAATCAGCCTTCCTCCAGTCCTGATGTATATTTCAGTGTCATTATCACAACCCTTTCCCTGCTTTTAGGAGGGTGCGGATGATAAATATTAGAGGGTGGTTATAAAGGTCATCTGCATAGGCAGTTGCATGATTTGGCCAAGAAATACTTTGCAAAAGCAGAAGATGAGAGAAGCTATGCTGTATTGCATAACAATACATATCTAACAATGCTACCATGCTCAATTAGTGAAACAGTGATAAAGAGAAAAGGATAAAGGCCAATATATGGATGCTTAAGCTCTATACATCATTATGGTAGCATTTTACATTAATGACAAAGTCAAATGAAGATCCTGCATTATGTTGTACAGAAAAAAACATTTCAAATATATGTATTGAAGATCTAGGAAGAACGCCAGAGAACGATTGGACTGAAATTTAGAAGAATGTTCAGTTTTGGGGTTAGGGAAGGTGCTGCTGAGCAACACAAGACCAGAAGTCTGAAAGGAAAATACCAACAGATTGGACTCCATAAAAAGAGATGACTTCTCTATGCAAATTCACAAAATCAGATCATGTTTTGGAACCTGTGTTTTGACAGTCGTGCTATAATCAACATATTTCCACATTGCTAAAAATTTTGTAACATTTCATTTGCTGCTTTAAATTCCATTGTACAGGAGTACATAGAGGGTATGCAAAAAAGTATCGCTATGAAGTCATAGCTTTATTAAACAACAATATCAAATTGCAAAGCTACTGCTTCTTGGCCTATACTTCTAGGTCTAACTCTTCCTGGAAGAATCCTGTGTTCTTCACTTTACACCCGTGTCAAGACAGCAGTTCTAGCATTCTCTAGGTACTCAAATTGGGTTCCTTTGAAATGTTGAATTTTGGGACTAAGAGTTGAAGGTTGAAAGGGCAAGATCAGGGCTGGAGCGTGGATGGGATAAAGGTGTCCCAATGTAATTATCTTAAGACAGCCCCTACTACCTTGGAAGAATGAGCGTGCATTAGTATGATAGATAGGGTTTTTCTTTAAAACATACTCAAAATTAGCCCTCATGATCATTTTGTGTTCTTGAGAATCTCTATCAAGGTGTTGTTCTTAGGTACCATCAAAATAGTTCTGACTCATAGCGACCATAAGTACAACATATCATGAAACATTGCCTGGGCCTAAGCCTTCCTCACAATCTTTCATGTTTTAGACTGTTGTCAATTCATCTCACAGAGGGTTTTTTCTTTTACTCAGATCTTCTGCTTTACCAAACTTGATGACCCTCTCTGGGGGCTGGGCTGGGTCCTCCCCATAACTTGCCTAAAATAAGTGAGTGAAGTCTCACCTTTCTCACTTAAAAGGCAAGTTCTGATTGTACTGATTTTGAGACAGATTTTTTCATTCTCCAGGCCATCTGCAGTACAGGCAATATTCTTCCTTATCACAATCATGCAAATGCATCAACTCTTCTCTGGTCTTTCTTACTGATGTTCCTTTCTCATGCAGATGAGGCACTTGGAAATACCGTGGTTTGGGTAAAACTAAACCAAACTCACTGCCATTAAGTAGATGCCAATTCATAGGGACCCTATAGGACAGGGTACAACTGCTGCTGGTAGTTTCTGAGACTTGTGCAAGAGTAGAAAGTACTCTTTCCTCTCAGGGCAGCTGTTGGTTTCAAACTGCTGACCTTGTGGTTAGCAGCCCATTGCATAAATGGTGTGGTTATAGGACCCCCTTACGCAGTAATGAGGTTCTCTGCTGCAGATCTACTCCATGTGGTGTGTTTGTTTCCTTGACGACTACTTCCGTGGGCGTTGATTGTGGATTCAAATAAAATGAACTCCTTGACAACCTCAGTCTTTTTTTCCATTTATTGTGTTGCTTATTGGGCCAGTTGTGAAGATTTTTGTTTTCTTTACATTGTGGTGTAACACCCCCCCCCCGCCAACAACAACAACCACAACAGATTCTATAACTTCCTGAGCTAACCTCTGCTTTGAATTTAACTGATTCAGCTATTTTGAATGAACCTTTTTTGGATGGCAATGTAACAAAATTAAGATGAGTCCATCACAGAGGCCTATTAAAATATGTTTTGTTTGGAATAAACCTGTGCATGTGTGACGGGGCTTTAAAAAGTTTGTAGAATATCCAGGAACTCTTCAAACCCCCTGGTATGAACTGGAATCCAAGTGGCAGTACTTGTTGCCTTACCTTTGTGTATACTGTGGGGACTAGGTTAAATCTGGCTCTAAGTATACTGTTATTGTTACATGGTACTATAGTGTTGATTCCAACTCATAGCAGTCCCATAACAGAAGAAAGCACTACCAGGCCCTATGACCAGAATCATTTCCATGTTCAAACCCGTTGCTTGGAGCCACTGTGTCAGCCCACCTCGGTGAGGCTCTTCCTTGTCAGTCTTGGTGGTCATGGTAGTCTCCCCTTTCTTGCTTCTGAGATGGCAAAAGTAACCAATTCACTCATAGTATTTCACATGCCCAATTTCCATGGTCCCACCTGGCTATTTGGTGGCATGTCCAGAGGCATGGATTGAAGAGCCATATATTTAAGCAGTTCTGCTTTTATTTTTAAGCCATATATTTAAGCATATAACTGCAGTTCACTTGACCTAAGCCTTAGAATTTTCACTTGGTTCACTTCTATGTGGAAGTTGGATGTTGACCAAGGAAGACTGGAAAAGAATGATGCATTTAAATGATGGTGTTGGTGAAGTAATTATGATGTTGTTGAAAGAAGAACTAACAAATATATCTTAGAAGAAATATAGCCAGAATACTCTTTAGAAGCAAAGCTGGTGAGACTTCATCTCACATACTCTGGGCAGAATCCGGAGAGAAGATCTGTGAATATAGGTTCCCCATGGGCACAGCGACGCGTGGAAGTCTCATTCTTTGCAGTGTTCGCTGAGGTTTGTTATGATAGACACCGTCAAACATACAGCAGTCGTCTTTCTGGTATTCTCGGCTCTCATCCAAGGTCCTGCTGACATCAGCACTGGCATCCTGTGTTCCACATCGTCTTCTGAATCTGGCTTGGCTTTCTGGCAGTTCCCTGTTGATATACCATGGCAACTACTTTTGAATTATTTTCAGCAAAATTTTACTTGCATGCGACATGAATGACATTGACGGACAGTTTCCACATTCTGTTGGGTCACCTGTCTTTGGCCTGTGCAAACATGGGGAGTCTCTTCCAGTTGGTTGGCCTAGATAAGGAAGCCCCGCCAGTACTGTATCAGTTTGTGGAAACATGTTTGTAGGCATTGTTTCTATCAGTTCGTGTTTTTTGCTAATGCATTCAGTCTAGCCTGGGCTTCTTTTTATACCACTTTGCTACCTTTTGAAATCATTTCAGCCAGTTCTTTTTGGTCTAGTGCTCGTGTATTCCAGCTGCCCTCTTTTGATGTTTCCTTCCTCCGTTGTTCAGTATTTTGCATCTAGAATCCTTCAGTATTGTAATTAAGGCTTACATTTTTTCTTCAGTTGTTCCAGTTTGAGTAACATCAAGTGCTTTCTTCAGGTCTTCGCACATGTCATTATAATAATTTATTTTGTCTTCTTAAGAATGTCTTTTGAAAATTTCCATTCGGTTTTTCTTTACTTTGCTTTAGCATCTCTCTGTTCACGAGCAAGCGTTAAGTCTCTTGTAGCGTCCATCTTGGTCTTTTCCTTTTTTCCAGTCATTTTAATGAACCTTTGCTGCATGTCTGGGGCCATACCAGACTACTACTCTGGTCTGTAGTCACCGTGTTCAGGACGCCATTGTGTTTGATTAGAAATGCAAACATTGAGGTTACTGGTAAGAACTATGATTAAGTCTTCCCCTTTTTAATATGTACCTCTTTAAAGTATAAAGACATTTTTATTGGAAAATGGTGATTGCTTTTTGCTTATAAAATGTTGAAATTTTACAATCTGTAAAAGTTGCTCCTTTTTATATGTCAGGTATTGTCAGATAGTTTTACTGATCTTTTAAAATTAAGGCTCAGACAAAGGCTTCTTTAATGATTAATTAAGATGCAACTGTTGCATAGGTACGCATTTGCTCTCCTCAGCTTACATACAAGGGAATTAATAAAATAAGAAATTATGAGTTTATCTTGAACCTTCGATTTTCAGTCCAACACCACAGACTTATTCCTAGCCTTTTCCCATTCTGTATTTGTACCTCCCTGTCCCACAGTGAGAATTCTAACTCCCCAGAACATCAATATATGTACTCATTTGCTTAAAGTAGTTTTAGAATTGCAACACCTCTACCTGATTCAATAAACAACACCATGATAAATGGTGAAGAAATTGAAGTTGTCAAAGATTTCATTCTACTTGGATCAATTTAAGGCCTATGAAAGCAGCAGTCAAGAAACGAAAAAATATATTGCATTGAGCAGATCTGCTGCCAAAGCCCTCTTTAAAGTGTTAGAAAGCAAAGCTGTCCCTCTGGTGACTAATACCACCTGATGCAAGCCATGATCTCTTCACTTGCCTCAGATGCATGCGATAGTAGGTTGTGAGAAAGGAGGAGCGCTGGAAGGAGAATTGACACATAGGAATTGTGGTGTTGGCGAAGAGACTACACCAGGGACTGCTGGAAGAATGAACTGCTCTGTTTTGGAAGAGGTACAGCCAGAATGATCCTTAGAAGAAGGGATGGCATGACTTCAGCTTATGGACTGTGGCCATGCACTAGGAAAGGATGACTCATTGAAAGAATTTGTTCAGGAAAAGTTAGGGAATCAAAGCATGTAAAATTCAATATAAATGCCCTTCATAACTAGCACTCACCTGCTAGTTAGTTGGTTCGGACTCATAAAGATAATTTAATCAAGGTTTCTCCAATATGGCCTTGAAATTCTTAAAGCCTGCCTTAGTTTCCCAGGGTCACTCAAGCAAGTGACCACAACTGGGTAGCTTGAAATAGACATTTATTCTTTCCCAGGTCTGGAGGCCTGAAGTTGCCGATTAAGGTGGCAGGGCTTTGCTCCCTAATTTGGCAGGGCTTTGCTCCCCCGCATGGGCTCTAGGGCTGAATGCAGTTTTTGCCTCCTCCAGCCTCTGTGGTGTTGGCATTTGTTGGCTCCAAGCTTTATCAAACCAGTCTCTGCTTTCGTGTCACATGCCTTCTCGCTTTCTGTGTGTGCTGCTCTTTCTTGTGCCTCTTTCCAGACTCCCTCTCGCCTCTTAGAGTGAGTGGTGCTTGTCATGGGATGAGAAATTCAGGATGATCTCATCTGAGGACTCTTCATCAATTACGACTGCAAAGACCCCCCTCGCCCAAATAATGCAACATTCATAAGCTTCTGGGATTAGAATGCATATATATTTTTTTGGTTCCACTATTCAGCCCAGCACAAAGTTTTATTGGGCTACTAAAATTGTCTTTTAAGTTCAAAAACAACTCTTCATTTATGTACAGCATTTTAGTTTCAGAATTCAAGCAAAACCAAATATTTTGCCTTTGAAGATGGATTTTAAATTTTATTTTGCTGAAGCAAATAGAAATTAAAACTAAGAATTTCTATGTTTTGTTAAAGTAGGGGAATGTGGGAATGTTGTATTCATGGCCAAAAAATTTTAAAAATGGATTTAGTAGCATGTTTTTAGTGACTGTCCTTTGGATTTTAATATTTTGCTTTTCACAGGCTTCACTTTTAATTATTAGAAGCAGAGAAGTGTTACGTTACTAAAACCACTTCCATCAGTGGATTCCAACTCAGCGCAACTCTCAGACTGTCGGTATGCATCAGAGTAGACCGCAAGCTTGTGTTTCTCTTAAGGAGTGCCGAGTGGCTTGAACTGCAGACATTGTGGTTAGTAGCCCAGCTGCTTTACCCACTGCACCACTGGGGGTCTTTGTTGATGTTGTTGGGTAATGTTTGTATATCATAGGATTACATCTACTAGAAAGAAGTCATAACTCTTATTGCCTATAATAATTGAAACAGTAGATTTTCACTTATTGAATCAATAACCTCAGTTTAAATAAGCCTTAAGTGTCAGAAAAATACCTGATTTCCCCCTCCACTATAGAATTTTAAGCTTAATACTTATAAGCTATTTTAAGATATGCATTATTTTACATATTGACATAAATGGCAGATTGGGCAAAAACAATAGTGATGTATTTTGCACCGAAAAATCTATTTGGAAGAGAAACTACAGTCTCATTTAAGTACCGTATATACTCATGTAATAGCTGTTTTTCAGTACATTTTTAATGCAGTTTTTGTGGTAAAATTAGGTGCCTTGGCTGATATTTGGGTCGGCTTATACTTGAGTATATACCGTTTTTTTTCCCCTTCGTACTGTTAAAAGATTAGGAATAAGAACACTCCTGTTTATTTAACATCTAATCTATAACAATCACATGCAAGGTGTTTCTTGCCATTCATTTACTCCTAGAACAACCATCTTCACTTTATTGAGGAGCAGGGAACCGAGGCACAGAGAGATGAAGTACGGTCTAATCCTGTTTCATCTCACTTTTGTTCCCCTGTAAAAGTAGTCAGATACATCTCCCCAAGCTCCTGATAGAAATGCCTTCCAGTGGTTGTCATGATATCCTACATTTAAAAACAAAAAAAAAGGGGAAACATCTCTTCTGTAAACCTAACCATTCTGCAGTTTCCTTAGGCTTAATTCTGGAAGTCCTCACCAGGAGAGGCCCTGGGCTTGGCCTCTGCAGGCGCTATTGCTGTAAAGCTGTTGTGAGCTTACAGGGCACTAGGCCTGAGGTGATTCATGTCGCCCTATCAGTGGGCTATGAAAAAGATGAAAAGTATCAAATGATATTTCATTAAATATTTATTGAGATTTGATTTATTGAGAAATAACCTCAGCACTGCTACTGACTTAAAGGATGAAAATGTTGAATGTAAAAATATCTAGGTTTTCCTTTTACACCTTTACATTTGCGTTGAAGATTTGGTTTGTTTAATGAATACAAGCACATCTGGCTGCCACAGGCACTGTGCTTTGTGATGTGTCAGTTACGACATTTCAAAGGAATTGTTTATAGATTTTTACTTGTCAAGCTGTGATTATTATTTTTTTCCTAAATAAACATTCCAGGTTTAATGTTTTCCTGGGGAAATTATTTCAGTCTCATGAAAATGTGATCATAAAAAATAGTTGTGTTGATTTATTATAACCTATTGCCATATAGTTGGCATTCAATTGTTATGTTTATTTTATGTCAGACAAGCAAATGTTAGAATATTGAACGTGTTCTTTGTAATTAATCCAAGCAAAATAGTATTAGTCTCTATTGATGTAAACGTGTAACTTATTTTGTAATTCTGTATTTCCAAAGGATGAGTGTAGGGGAAAGAATTGTTTTTTGATATTTATCAATTTTTCAAAAAATTAAAAATATGGGCAGTATTTTTTTGAATTTATACTAAATAGGCTTTTGTTTAATACCTTGAAATTCTGAAATTACAGTACAGTCTTTTATTTTCTCCTAGTCATCCCTCTTATCTCAACCCCCCCAAAACAAGCAAGCAAACAATAAGCAAACCAGAAACCTTTGAAGATAGAGGCAAAAACTAGAAATGTTTCTGAACGGTTTTTACTTGTGAAACAAGCTTGCCATCTAGTGGTAGTGTTCAGTAGTACATCTTCCATAATTAACCACCCCTGTGCACACACTCTCCCTCCCTCCTTCCCTTCCCCCCTCCCCCCCAAAACCCCACTGCCTTAATGATAAGTTCAAATTTGGTACCTAATAATCATCAAATTTTGAATGGAAATCCCTGAAGAGAGAAATTGAGATCTGTTTATCAGGTTTTACTACTTTTTACTCTCGTTAATTTCTGTCTTCCAATTTTTAATAATGGACCAAGACATTTTTTTTCCTCAGGACATTTTAAGTTTTGCTAGTGAGGATGATGTATGTGTCATGGTATTTATATCCAAATGTGTATTAAGGCATTTATATTTCCAGAATTTTTTTATTTAGAAGAAAAGATGCTTCTGGGGCTATTGATTTATTTTTACATTTTGCATATTCCTGAAGTCTTTAGCTCAGTTTTTTAAATGAAATATGTCTAGATGTCATGGCAATTTTTTGGCTTCAAATTGTTGTTTTGCTTTGTAATAATACAATTTAGAAGATTAATATTGGAGAATTTAGGTTTTCCAATGTGTGCATATATAGTTAAATTTCAAATCGCAGATAGCTAAATGATGGGGCAAGTAATTTATTATTTATGCAATCCAATAAATCACAAAAATGAACTGATAAAAGTTATGTTTTTAAAATGATAGTGTATTACTGAAATAAACAAGTGGTGCTGAGAGTGGCACACTAAATTGATTCAGATGTAGATGAAGTGTTCATACTTGCCCGGTTCTTTGACTAAGGCATAATTATTAGTCTGAACCATTTATCTATAAACCATACAAACCCCCTGCTGTCGAGTCACGTCTGACTTTCATCGACCCTGTCGGACACAACTGCTGCAGACAGTCTCAGAGGCCGTAAATCTCTACCGGAGAGCCCCTGGTGGCTTCAAATGACCGACCTTTTCCTCTGCACTACCAAGGCTTCCTGTAGAAACCACAGAGTATAGTGAATTTTAAGCTAGGATTGATCCAATCCCTTATTGTAACTGTTTGCAAAGATTGGGATAGTAGGTGGCCCCTTTTCCTAGAGAAGAAAAGAAAATGGTAGTAATGTTGCTAGGTGCCGTTGAGCCAGTTCTGAGCCACAGCGATCCTTTGCGTAAGAGAAGGAAACACTGCGCGGTCCTGCGCCGTCCCGCACTTGTTCCTGTGCTGCGACCTCGGTTGCAGCCACTGTGTCAATCCATCCCCCTGAGGCCTTCCTCTTTCTCTGTTCCCCCACTTTACCAAGCATGATGCCCCTCTCTAGGGACTGGTCTCTCCTGATCAAGCATGTAAGACGAAGTCTCACCAGGCTTGCTCCCTAAGGAGCATTCTGACGCTACTTCTTTCAAGACGGATCAGTTTGTCCTAGCAGTCGTAATCTTTAGTGCTTTTCTCCAGCACCACAATTCAAATGCATCCTTTCTTCTTAGGTCTTCCTTCTTCAGTGTCCAACTTTCCCATGCGTGATTGAAAATACCACGACCCGGGTCAGGTGTGCTTCAGTCCTCCACGGAAAATCTTTGCTTTCAGTACTCTAAAGAAGTCGCGCGCAGCAGATTTACTGACTGCAACACATCTTTTGGTCTCTTGACAGGATCTCTTTACGTCGAGAAGAAAAAAATGATAGTGATAGTGAAGCAGAGTAGACATGTGTGATTTCATTTATCATTTTCTATTGTTGGGTTGTCATTGAACTTCTTCAAACTGTGCTTAGTAGCGACTTGGACTTGGAAGCCCATGGACTCAGTCAGCTTACTGCTGACATGTGGCAGTGGCAGTGATGGCAGTAGATTCTTGTCAACCATTGGTTTCCCCTAATCTATCTGTAAGCTATACCGAATCCATGGAGTTCATCTGTACAAAGAGAAGAGAGTACCTGTTCTTAGAAGACGACTATTTAGATGGCCAGGCTCTCTGAAGCAAAATTTGTGTGTAAATTATTAGGAGACTTTTTACCTTACTCTCTTGTTAAGCATGGTTAGACACTATATTTTCTCAAAAGGTGCTCAGAAAAGGAACTTAGAAGCCATTTCCTTGTGGTCTAGAAGGGGAGAGAAAACTCAGCTAGTTAATTATTTAAATGTTTTTGACTAGGTCCTATAAATAAGAATAGTTTCAAGAACCAGATTTTTGGCAGATGTGTTCCAGCCATTTCTAGTGGAAACAGGTTAGGCAGAGTGAATAGAGAGGTTTCTAGGGCAATTAAACCTTTTTTAAAAGTGTTTTGGTAATTTGCAGTGTGTTATTTGCAGCAAGTCACATTTGCTAAATTCAAAATACTTTTTCAAATAAGCAGTCAGAAAAGTTATCTGCAGCATTTTATTCTCTCTGGGGCCCATATTCAGGAGCCCACCAACCAACCAGCCGGTGGGGGGGCGGGGCGGGGGGATGCAGCTGTGTGCTCCCAGAAAGCCTGACTGTCTCAGAGCCCCCTGGAGCAGTTCTGCTCCGTCCTGTACCCGCTCGGAGTTGGAGTCGGCTCGATAGCAGTGGGTTGGTTTGCATGATGGACAGTTGTGGAATGATCTCTATTGTATTTTTGCATTTGAAAGAATTCATTTATTAAATTCTCATTTTGCTAACTGGATATCTAACCAGTGCTAGCAACCTTAACGTGGTGTAATAATCTGTCGTGTGGACAGAAAGCCCCAAAACTGTTCAAGGCCATTGATGTGGGTTTTATTCAGAGAACATTAAGACCTCAAACCACATTCATTGTTCACGGATCTCCATTACTTTTCCAGAGGGTTCTCTATCCATCTGCGAAGAATGCTTTTATTTGGATTTTCTGTTTTTGTTGTCACTTTAAAGGTTGCTTTCTTTTTAAAAATCATTTTATTGGGCCTCGTACAACTCATATCACAATCCATACATCCATCCATTGTGTCAAGCACATTTGTACATATGTTGCCATCATCATTCTCTAAACATTCGTTTTCTACTTGAGCCCTTGGGATCAGCTCTTCATTTTTCCCCTCCCTCCCTGCCCCCCAGCCCTCATGAACCCTTGATAATTTATACATTATTATTATTTTGTCATGCCTTACACTGTCTGGCGTCTCCTTTCACCCACTTTTCTGTTGTCCATCCCCCTGGGAGGGGGTTATATGTAGATCCTTGTGATCTGTTCCCTCTTCCTCCCCCACCATCCCCTCCCCCTCCTGGTATCGCTACTCTTATTATTGGTCCTGTGGGATTTGTCTGTCCTGGATTCCCTGTGTTTCCAGCTCTTATCTTTACCCATGTACATCCGCTGGTCTAGCCAGATTTGTAAGGTAGAATTGGGATAGTGGAGAAGGGAGGAAGCATTAAAGAACTAGAGGAAAGTTGTATGTTTCATTGTTGCTAGACTGAAACCTGACTGGCTCGTCTCCTCCCCATGTAAAGGCTGCTTTTAAAGTGACATCAGCACCCTAGCTTAGATCATTGTGCAGTGATAGAATTGCTCTTGGATTATTTTAAGGATTCAGCTTGCAAGGTAGATTTGAATGAGCATTCGTGGTTTCGGTGGGTGGAGGTTGGTTCATTGTTGGCCTGATGGCTCAGTTCCTGGCTGGGTAGAGGAGCCGCCCCTCTTTAGAAACACGTGAAGTCTGAACGAATGGGTTCTGTGTCTGCCCACTTTCTAAAGCATTTGGTACCTTTGAGTGTGGCATCCGCAGAACTAGCGAGGATATTTATTACATGCAAAGCTTTGTTCATCGCTTTCCAGGTGTCTTAGAGGGTTAACTAAAAAAAATGAGTATCCTTTTTTTCATTTGCTTAAAAGAGAAGTTGACTAGGAATGTCATATTTGAAAGATACAACATAACACTACCTGTTCTAAGACAACTTGCCTAACTGCAGGAGCAAATATGCACATAAAAAAGCGATTATGTGTCGTAGGTGCAGAGGGTAAGAACGGAGTCAGGCGGCAACCTGTTTGGTTTGGCCTGCACAATGCTTTACAAAAAAGCTGAACGCTGAAAATTGCATGTGGCTGTAACTGCTTTCCTTGCCTACGGTTGAGCGGGCTGCGTTTCATGGCTGCTTCCGTTAGAAATGCTTGTGTGCGTTCACCTGCCATGCCCTTCCTAGGTGTGCGAGCACCTGAGCCAGTGAGTAGGTGGCCTTGACAGTGTTACAGGAACAGACAAAGCCAAGTTGGTGCTCTCTCACTTTATTGGTAGTGCCAAGGGAACCCATTATCTGGATCTTAGGAATTATATTATTTGTTTAATTGATGATTACTTGTCAACTGATCTGCTTATCCCCCGTATGTTTTATTTTAAGAAGGATTTCTTCCAAAGGGGGGAAGATGGTTTTGGTAGCGGTGCTTAATTCCATACTCAATGTTCTTTTGATTATATGCCCTGGTGGCATAGGGGGCTATGGGTTGGGCTGCTAACCTGGCCAATAAACACATGCGTTTGAAACCACCTACTGCTCTGTAGACAGACGGACTCTTTCTGCTCCTGTAAAGAGTCACTGTCTCTGTCCTGTCTTATGGGGTCCCTGGGAGTCAGCATTGACTCCATGGCAGTGAGTTTGGTTTGGTTTGACTCATGAAAAAAGGAAAGCATTTTCTGAAGTCATCTTTTAGACATCTTTTCAGTGGATATTACAGTGCTGGTTAAAACTTTTATCATTTGAAGGTAAAATCAGTGGAAAAGTGCTAGTCTACTCATTGAGTAGCCAGTGTTCAGTACAGTGTGTTCAGATGTATTTCTCGTTCGGAGAAGTCATGAGAGGATCTGTGATGTTACTGTTCCAGAGTCTGCTCTAGACGGGGACTGGCTGTTTTAGTAAACACGAGTTCCCTGGGGGCTCCTTCTTTAGGGTCTACGCCCTTGGGTTTTATGTGCTCAAAACTGGCACATGGGAACTTATTATAATCCTCTTCCCTGAAGGTCTGTCATGCACGTGCACTGGGATCCGTTCCTGCCTGGCTCCCAGTCCACTTTTCAGTTCCTTTCCTTTGTGACCCACCACCTGAAGGCTGGTGAAGCCTGGTGGGCCTTGTTCTTTCAGTTTGACTCAGATTTGAGCATTTGGCGTTTTATTCATTGATACTTTTATTAGGGTTTTAAACATTTACAGAAGCTGAAAGATTCATTTGTAAATCACAAGTTATGGTTTATTTAAGCTCAGTCCTTCTGGGCAAATGGTACAATATTTACAGTTTAACCACTAAGGTGTGGCTCAGGGAGAGATGTGAGTGGGTCTCCTGTTTTCTGATAACTGGATTGCTGCTAGAAGGTTCAAGTCTTGGATTTTTCAGAATAAGAAGAGGTAAGGAAGGCAGACCTTGTGTAAGTTGGAAGTTGAGACTCAGGCACATTTGCTATTTGCTTTCAATGAGTATAGTTGGTAATGGCAGATACAGGCAGTGGGAAATAATTTGCTTAGTTTCTAGTTTCTTCTACTGGTTAAAGCTAGAATTGCCTGGAGACTTTTTGAGCATATACGGGCGCTTTATAAATGGAGTGGGATGAATGAGATGAGACAAAATGTGTTGTTGAATAGAAAACTGGTCTGCTGATGGGGGGAGTGCGGAGTGGAGATCCAAAGTCCAT
>NW_022103908.1:24725677-24744646 GCF_000313985.2 Echinops telfairi | reverse complement strand
AAAAATGAGGACCTAATGTCGGGGGTTTAAATGGAGAGAAAATGTTTTGAGAAACGATGTACAAATGCGCTTTACACAATTGATGTGTGTATGGATTGGGGTAACAGTTGTATGAGCCCCTAATAAAATGTTAAAAAAGAAAAAGAAAACTGGTCTGCTCTGTAAATATTAAAACTCAAAACTCAAGCCAAACTTACTGCCATTGAGTGTATTTTGAATCATAGCGACCTTATAGAGCAGGGCAGTACCGCCCCTGTGGGTGCCCCTGACTGTAATTCTTTGTGGAAAGCCCGCAGAACAGGCAGTGGTTTCAAATTGCTGACCTTCAAACTGTTGGCTTCACAGCCAACCCAGTTCACAATACAAAGTAAAATCACAAAACAAAATCATTATAATTCCATTTTCCCCAAAACTTTTTGGGGTCCCCTTGTACAGTGAAACGTGTGAGAGGGGAACTCAGTGGAACGGGTTGGTTTCCCCTTTTCCAGGATATTGTATAGTTGTAATCCTTTAGTATGTCCATAGTCTTGTTTATACTGGCTTCTCTTATTTGGCAGAAAGCATTGAGGTCCCTCTGATTCCTTTCGTGGTTTGGCAACTCATTTTGATCACTCCATTGTATGGGCGTAACACCTGTTGAAGGATATCTTGGGTGGTTGCTTGTAATTCTTAGCAATTGTGAACAAAGTTGACATAAACAACCGTGTACAGGATTTTATATGGGTGTACATTTTCATTTTCCTACATACAGTTGAGTATTTATGTAGGAGTATAAATTCTGGACTGAATGGTAAGCCAGTGTTCAACTCTGTATGAAGCTGCCATGCTATTTTTTGAATTGGCTGTCTTATTTTGCTTTATCCCCCAGTAGTGAATATTGCTGCTCCCCATACTCATCAGCATTTGATGGTGTCACTGATTTGGATTTAGCCACTGTAGTAGATGTTTATGGTTCCCTGGTGGTGTAATGATTACGTGTGAGGCTATGATCCGCATGGTTGGCAGCTCACAGCCACCAGCAGCTCCATGGAAGAAAACTGGGCTTACTACTGCCATAAACAGTTACTGTCTTGGTAGCCAACAGTGGGGCGCTGTGAGTCAGCATTGACTCTGTGGTAGAGAGTTTGGTTTTGGTTTTGATTTATAATTCTTTAATGATATTTATATGTGTGCAGCAAATATATATGACATAATACACGTGTCAAATAATCATATACGCATGTGTGTATATATATATATACACATATATGATTATTTGACATATGGGTCTTCTTTGGTAAGATGTCTGTTTAGATCTTTTGTCCATTTCGTAATTATTATTTTCTTAATGAGTTTTAAGAGTTCTATGGAATTGTTGATGCAAGTCTTTTACTAGATAACGTGTTCTGAATGTTTTTTTCTCTCAATCTATGGCTTGTTTTTTTATTCCCTTTTCTGGAGAAGGAGTGCTTTATCAAGTCCAACTTAGAGATATTTAACAATATCCACATTAAAAAACATTGATATGAACATAAGGTATATGGAGCCATGGTAGCTCAGTGGGGTGTGCATTGGGCTGCTGATCACAAGGTCAGCAGTTTGAAGTCATCAGCTCCAGAGCCCCAGGGGAAGGATGAGGCTTTCTACTTCTGTAAAGAGTTAGTCTTGGAAACTTACGGTGCAGTTCTATTCTGTCCTATAGAGTAGCTGTGAGTTAGTATCAACTCAGTGGTGGTGAGTGGTATGTGTGTATGTAGATACAATACCAAAGATACATATTGAGGTAGTTAGTTTATTGTGCCAACCTGGCCAATAAACACATGTGGGGTTAATTGAAGGGTGGAGGGATAAATGGCTCAGTGAGCCTCGCCTTTCTAGTTCTCGGGTCTCTTGCTCTCTGATGGTCGGACCAGGGTGCAGCTGCCTTAGCAATTCCCTGCTTTAGCTTGCAAGGCTGACTTCCTGCAAGACATCCCCAAGGAACAGCCACATGGACCTACCCCGATGCAACCCTGGGTGCTGGAGCAGCCATGTGGAGACACCTGCCAGCGCTGAGATGTTTACACATTCACTGACTCGGCTTTCCTCCTGTAGTCGGCATCATTGGGTCTGTTTTGTGAGATGGAGGAGGACTTTGTAGATTGGTGTTGGACATATGGGTTAATGTTGGACTTGTGGGCTTGGGCAGCACTGGGTTGGGATGTTTTCTTGATGTGCACTTACCCTTTATATAAAACTCTCTCTCCCACTTATGAGTTTCTATGGATTTGTTTCTCTAATGTACCCAGACTAGCACATATATATACCATGCCAAAGATGTATATGTATATCTTTAGTATTGTATCTAAAAGTCATCGCAAAGTCCAAGGTCACCAAGATTTTTCTCTGGAAGTTACTTTTAGGTCTATGATCCATTTTGAGCTATTTTTTTATTCTGAGAGCTGTAAGTTCTCTGTAGAGAATTGTCTTAAAAATACATTTTTTCATTTGTTCCAGCACTATTTGTGATAAAAAGACTGTCCTCTCTCCATTGGGTAGCTTTGGTTCTTCAGTCAGAGATCTTTACACTGTACTTCCTGGTGCCGTCTGTTTTGGATCTCTGTGTGCGCCTCTGATCTGCTGTTCTCTTCCTTCCCCGCTGCCCCCATGCTTCTGGGTGTGTGCAGGCCCAGGCCAGGGCCTCAGCCCTCCACCTGCACACGCTGAGTGCTGCTTTGACTTCTCGGGGGCCTCCTTCTAGATGGGTATCCCCCATCCAGGTCTATTCTGAAGAAGGTATTCCATCCACGGGGAATTTAGGGCTCTTCAGTTACTCTGTGTCTAAATGGCATTTTAGTCGTCCTCGAGGGACTCAAATTGTGTTCCTTTTAACAAATGTTCTTGAGTTTTGAAAAACAAAACAGTCTGAAGGGGCAAGATTGGGGCCATAGGGTGGATGGGGTAAGGTTGCCCAATGTAATTCTTACAGGTCAGCCTTGCTACCCTCGAAGAATGATTAGGGCGAGTATGTTGTCACCATGGGGGAACGTCCTCCGCACAATCAATTTCCTGGCTTTTTTCTCTCACGCAGTTTTCAAGTTTTAAACACTGTTTTAATGATCACATCAAGAAGAGTTGTACAATCATCACCACAATCAGTTTTACAGCATTTTCTTCATTCTTGTACTTATTATTCTTAGCTCCCCATTTCCCCCAATCTCCCCTGCCATTCCCCAAGGAACAATTAATCCAGTTACTGTTGCTATAGATTTACCTATCCTGGATTTCATATATACAAAATCATTAAACACACACACACACACACACACACACCCCAAAACTAAACTGACAAAGCAGATAAAAGCGTCAGTTGAACAGAAAGCACAAAATAATAAAAATGTCCTGATTGCTGGGCACCACCTAGTTTTTTCAGCACACTTTGCTGTAGAACCCATATTTTCAGTGATTTCTTCATGAGTGTGAACCCAAGCTCCCAGGATTGAGTCGTGTTTTTTGAACAAGATGTGTCAAGATTACTCTTTGGAATTCCCCCCAAATAGTCACCGTAACCTGCTGAGCTGATCATTCTTTGCCTTGCACATAACTGGTCTAGCACGTCGCTTCAAAAACCACCATTTAGACTGGACCTTTTTTTTTTTAAACCTCCTAAGGAGTCCGAGATAAGTGTTTTATTGAGAGAACTTGTCTGCAGACATTCACCAAATAGAGATTGCTACACTGGTAGCAATACTTGTTGACTTAATTCTTATTTTTAATTGCATTGATTTCTGGATTTTATCTGTATTTTGTAGGAATGGTTATTTTTGTTTTAATACTTTTTAAATCTAATTAGTAGATAAGAACTAATCTTGTTTCTGATTCTTTACTGTGAAACCTATTTTTGTGTAACATATTTTCAAACCTATCTTAGACCTATTTTAGGTCTAAAATTTTAGGTCCATATTTTAAAAGTAGTTTTGTTTGAAATTACTGATGAAATTTGCTTATTTGTGTTTTGTATGATTGTGTTTTGGTGAAACAATTGATTTGGTAATTGGTATGTGTAAATGTTGATTTTTCTTAATCAGATTGCCATATTTCTAATACTAGCGTCAGTTATTTTATAAATAAAAGTGATATGCTTTAATGGAAAGATGGTTGACTGTGAGTCAGGTGGTACATGTGGATATTTGTTTTAACTTTTCCAGTTTTAAAATTTGTATTTTGGGACACGTTCATTTAACATTGGCTCTCCTTTCTTCATTAAGAGGTAACCTTTCATGATCTTTTAAGATCTCTGATAGTTCATCTGACATCCTATAATCTTTTAATTCTAGTGAGTTACTCTTCTAGAAAACACTGTTATAGTTGCCATTGCATATTATATTCCCAATATGTAGGGGTTTGGATAATTGTGCTTTTGTAATAACGCGATCGGCATTTAATATATTATCTGATCCTCTTGTGTATTGTTGCTTTCTAAAATTAGCCTCAACCTACCGTATATAATCGAGTATAAGCCAACCCGAATATCAGCTGAGGCACCTAATTTTTACCACAAAAACGGCATTAAAACTGTGCTGAAAAACCTCGGCTTATTCACGAGTACATACGGTATACGTACATTAGAATTTATTTCCATTTTCCAGCCAGAGTTCTCCAGGATCGTGCTTCACTTTCTCACTCCCCTTGCTAAGAATCTTCCTTTGCATTTCCATAACCTCTCTTTTATAATTATTTTAGCCTTCTGTGATGATTGCTTATATATTGCATTTCTGTGTGTTTGTGCTATACTGTAGATGAGACTAGACATTCTTTTAAGGCCAGCATTTAATTTTAACTTTCTTACCAATCAATACTGATTTGGCCAGTTCTTTTCTTATCACAGAAGTTTAATTAAACTGGATAGAGCTGAATTTGTGAGTGTAATCTAGTAGCGTCAGACCCAGGCCTTGTCTATATTCAAGAAGACTTGAGATTCAAGGTCAACATTAAGCGATTCCTATGAGGTGGAGGTCACACATAACTCCACACTCCAACTTTTTCAATATTCCTGATACCAGCCAGTCTCCCACAGGATTGTCAGTGTCTCTGCTTTGATGATTGGCTGCAGTGAGCACACTGAAATCAGACCATAGTCATAATTAAGTGATTCATTGGGGAAGTAACAGGCTACCACCCAGGATCAGGATCAACATGGAACTAACAGGATATAACTCAAGCAACAGGGTTCCTTCAATCAGGACTGCTTCCAACCAGGACAGCTCTGAGCTTGGCCTCACTGACAGACAGGTAGACCCAGTTTTCAGCTTCCTGCACTTGCACTGCTGCCATTGTTTTGCTGCAGTTTCTTACTGTCACCGCCCTCTCCAGTGTTACTTCTCTCTCCTGTGCTCAGGAAGTTCTCCTTTCAGGAATACTGTGTCCAAAGGGTGCATCTGCTCCTGCTTCCTCTTGCTGGTATGAGATTTCCCTCAATCTCTGTGGGATTGGTCTTTGTGCGTAAGCCCACTTCTTGATAATTTTAAGACTTGGTCTTCTCACTAGGACCACAATCCCTTTGGTGGACCACAGCCACTTACTTGGTATAGTAATTGACCCCCACAGGTTGGGTTAATCTTATTGGGTGGTGTTTTGCACCTTATTTGAGTAGTAGACTAATAATTTCTTTTGCCAAATTATGGCCAGTCATTTTGGCAGTTATAAACCAAAGTGCCAAAAGGTCTTAGATAAGAGAAACCCATTGCACTATGGCAGTGAAAAATTAATCGGTTAATAAAAACAGTAGTTTAGCAATTTTGAATTAAAGCATGTTTCAACAGTTGTAGTTTATGGCAAACATATATTTTCTGTGTTCATTTATGTATTATCAGTCATGCCTGTTATCTAAACAGTCTTGCTGATCATTTTCCTTAGCGGCGCCCTGGTGCTGCAGTAGATTACATGTAGGGTTGCTTACTACACAGCCAGCAATTTGAACACATCAGCCACTGTATGGGTGAAGGATGAAGCTTTCCACCCCTGTAAAAGTGTACGTTCCTGGAAATCCACAGGGGCAGCTGTGTTCTGCCCTCTAGGGTCACTGTGAGTAGGAATCCACTTGATGGCGATTTGGTTTTCTCCAGTGTTACGCACTTAGCACTTCTCTTTATGTTTGTAACCCGTTTAACAATATGCTTTCATTTGTCATTGTAGTTCAGCACCCAGGTTGTTTTAAACTTTTAATGGTACTTAATTTTGCTAACATTATTGATTTGAATTTTATATATTCTTTCCTGACATCTTATTCATAAGTTTTTCAATTTTTTTCTCTTATAGCTCTTTTGTGCATTTCTATCTATTTACATTTCTTTCATTTGCTTATTTTTTTTTTGAGAAATCATTCCTTCTTTGTTTCTTAAAAGACACATTTTTGTTTAATTAATTAATTTATTTTTGGGTGCTGTTTCCAGGTAGGATTAATACTGACAAAGTTTATTAGACTTGGTCTCATGTTGGATTTGATAGTAGAATTGCTGGGCATCAGGAATGAGCTTGAATTAGCTCTGGCAGACTTGGATTCTGGATGCTTTGATCACTGGCAGTGTATCTACTATGGCGATAACTTATTACAAAGATGGGTGATGGTACTGGGCATTTTCACAGATCGCCTTTTTAGGGGTAGGAGTCCAATTGTAGCATTAAAGGCTTTCAAAATGGTCATGTTGGGTACGGGTGAGTGGATAGACATACTTTTTCACTATTGGGTATGATAATCTATTTAGCCTTGAGTTATATTTGCTTACAGAACTGTGGTTGGTTTTGACTGGGTAGAAGGACAGAGAGCATATAAGATAATGAGTTAAAAAGTAGAAAGCGAACAGGAAGAGGAAAAGGCATGTGGTTAAAAATTGCCTATTGCGGCACTCAGTGTCAATAGCATTTATTGAAGAATTCTTAGGAATGTTACATTAAAGAAAGGGGATTTCAGAAATGAATGTAATACCATCTCATAGGAAATTTGACAACATTAAAAATAAATTATTTTCAGCCCTATTTTCATATCCTATTCTGCTTCTTTTAAGAACTTAAAAGTTTTATGTTTGTATAACAAATTGTATCATGCAATCCTTAAGAAATACATCAACTTTCAAGTGGCCCTTCTCAGAAATTACATAGGTAATATTATTAATAGCCCTTTAAGGATACAAAAGAGGAAAATTGCAATTTCTATTATATTTTATCAGAAATAGCAAATAAATGGAAATATCCAGGCATTTTCTCTAGTATTTGGAGAAGCACTTTATAATAGAAAACAGAATGTCTGTAGACTTGAAATATTAATTTTTATTTTCAAAAATATTAATCTATTTATTTTATTTTAACAGGCATCTTTCAGATGAAGGCATTGAAGCTTGTACAAGTTCTCCTGAAAAAGTCAATATTAATGACATCATCCCAATTGCTCTCAATGTAGGTTATTTTATTAATTTATAAACGTTTTTATTCTGGAAACCTCATTCACAAAACACTTTTCACAGAATCAACTGTTTTATAATAAGTAACCTAGATATTGCCTTTCATCTTCGTCCATTTGAAGTTGCAGTGACAATTGTTACACTTGGTAATATCAGATCAGCCAACTTTATTGGAAATATATGTTTATCACTTTTATCATACAGGATTAATGAAATAGAAGAATTGCAAGTACTATTTTTTTTAGCTCAGTGATCAGCTATAGAATTTTATAGCACAGCTATCTAATAGCTACAAAAACTGGCCATATTCATTTTTAACAAATGACTATTTATGTGGGAATTAGTAGGGTTGAAGCATTTTGACAGATGAATTTATTGTTTTAAAAATAACTTTTTCTGGTTATGAAAATAATGTCTACATATTGTTGGCAATATGAGAAAATACAGAAAACCAAAATGTGAAAACTATTATTAACAATGAAAGTTATGTATTTTAACACATGATCAATGAAATTTGGAAGAGAATTACTCTGACAATTCCATTATAGCGCTACAGAATAGATGCACTGTAAAGCAGAGATGATAACATTAAAAGTAAATAAATGTGTTTAGCTTCTTTAAAATCACTTAAATTTGTATTTATATAATTAAATTTAGATAAAAAAAATAAAAGCTTAGCATCTGAACCCATTTAAAAAAGAACTTAAAATTTTATTTAATGTGTCTGAAAAATTATTTCCTTGTTTCTGAGCTGAATCTTTACATTTTTACTAAACAAAAGGCTGAAGATTTTCAGAGTACGCACTAGTTACAAATTGTTCTGTTATTTCTGAGCAAAAATAGCAACAGTTCCTAGATACTTTAACTTTTTTTGACCTGTCCCCAAATTGGTGAATTCAACCAGTGAATTCTACTTTTTAATAGTATGTTAGAGAACTGTACATTATTTTCTTATTTATTTGTTGAAGAAATAGAATACTTTCTAAAAACGATTAAGCGATTTTGTAGCAGTCTTCCTTGTTTTCCTCATTGATGTACTAGGTAAGTTGGATGTAGGTAATCAGAGTATTGCTACTTAGGGTTCTAGTCCATACATTCATGAATTGCATTAATAAACTCATTCCAAATAGAGGAAGCGTAAAGTGTGTCTGTGCTCATCAACGGCTGCAGACTCGGCTTCTGTGATTCAGGTTGTCTGCTGCCGGTGTTGTCAGGTGCCGTCCAGTTGGTTCCGACTCGTCCGGCCTGGGCTCAGCTGAGTGGGACTGCCCGATTCTGTCTTCACAACTGCAGCCACTGTGGCGGTTCATCTTTAGGACTTTCCGCTTTCCTTTTCTTTTGTAACTGGCGTTTTGTTGGTTGCTTTGAGATAAATACAGAGGCATTATGATCAATTTGTACACAATTTTTTTGGTTTATTTTTAATCGTTTTATTAGGGGCTCATACAACTCTTATCACAATCCATGCATACATCAATTGTGTAAAGCACATTTGTACATTCATTGCCCTCATCATTCTCAAAACATTTCCTCTCCACTTAAGCCCCCGGCATTATGGTCCTCATTTTCCCCTCCCTCCCCGCTCCCCCCTCCCTCATGAGCCCTTGATAGTTTATAAATTGTTATTTTGTCATATCTTGCCCTGCCCTACGGTCTCCTTTCACCCACTTTTCTGTTGTCCGTCCCCCAGGGAGGAGGTCACATATAGTTTCTTGTAATTGGTTCCGTCTTTCCAACCCATTCTCCTTCTGCCCTCCCAGTATCGCCACTCACACCCCTGGTTGTGAAGGGATCATCCGCCCTGGATTCCCTGTGTTTCCAGTTCCTATCTGTACCAGTGTTATACACAATTCTTAGGGCATGTACCAAAATCCTAAAATGTCATGTAGATAAAATTTGTTTCTAAATTCTAGTGATTTTCCAGCTTTAAATTTGGAGGCAACTTTTTAAAGAGATTATCAAAGTAACAGTATCTTCAGATGTTGGTAAGTTGTTACATCTTAAGTACCACAAATTCACAGTTTATTGTCACTCACCCGAGACAGTCAAATCTTCCTACAATTCAATTCAACATCCCACTATTTTCTGGTTGGATCCAAAAATAACCAGTAAATGATTTCACATCTTACAGAAAAACATGCACACTTAAAAAAAAAAATGGGATGAAGTGGGGTTAACTCCTCCTTAAAAATTCTTTCTAGAGCTATTAAAGCACTTGCACTTACAAAATAGTCGATGAAAATAATCCTGGATTGTGCAAGGAGGGAGCTAACAGAGTCCACGGATAAGAAATGGTAGATACACATTAATCAGACTTGGCTTCTTTTTCTCCTGCTTCCTCAGACGCTGGGTCCTCCTCGTTTTTTGTTTCTCCGTTTTCGGTAGGTAAATCTGCTTTAGTTTCTTGGTCAGCTACTTCAGCCTGTTTTCCCTTTGCTCCTCTTTTCCCTTTTGCTTGCACTTTTTTGTCTGAAGATTTATCCTTTCCTCCTGCCTTTTTGGCTTCGTTGTCACTTTTGCAGGCCCATGTTTTGCTGTCAACCTTGCCCATCTTCTCTTGGGCTCCTCCTTCACCACCCCCTCTGCTCAGCTGACCCCGCCTTGTTCTCACACCTTAGCCCGGGTCCCAGTAGGTGAGGCGGCCTGTTGTGCCCGGCGCCCCGCTGTAGGTCCAAGGGCTTTCCTCTTTTTTCTTGCCTCTCTATTTCACTAAGCATGGTGTCCTTTTCCAGGACTGAACTCCTGACTACAGGTCCAAAGTGCATGAGACAAAGTTTCACCATCTTTGACTCTAAGGCGCATTCTGTTTTCACTTCTTCCAAGACAGATTTGTTTGTCCGTCTGGCAGCCCATGGTACCTGCAGTAGTCCTCTGTAGGACCATAATTCAGATGCGTCGATTCTTCTGTGAGCTTCCTTATGTGATGTCCAACTTTCACATGCATATGAGGCGATTGAAAATAGTATTGTGGCTTGGGTCAGGTGCCCCTTTGTCCTCAAAGGAACTTCCTTGCTTTCCAACACTTAAGAGGTCTTGTGCATCACATTTGCCCAATGCCATGTATTATATGATTTCTTGGCTGTTACTTCTATGAACATTGATTGTGGATCCAAGCAAGATAAGATCTTCTTAGGGTGCCTTGGGGTAGGGGTGGGGGAGCGGATAAAAAGATTTTGAGGTCAGAGCTAATACAGAAATTTGAACAAAATTTAAGTGCACCTCTTCACACATCCTCGAAGGGTTGCTGCCTCACATAAAACAACAGTGTTAGATGGATTGGGCTTTTTAAGGAAGGTCTGTAACACTTCAAAGATGAGCTGAGAGAGGGAAGGTGGCACTGATGAATGAAGAAATTCTGGCCGAAGTTTGGATATTGGTGGGAAAGACCGTAGATTTACCACTGACTTGATAACTACTGAAGTTGGTAGGTATCTCACTTGATACGGTGTTTTTAATGTTAAGCAAACATCTCAGCCTTAGCAAGCTCTCCGCCAAAAATGATGCATGGAGATCAGCTTCTTCAGCTACCTTGTCTTAGAGCTTACCTTGCCATCAGCCTTTCAAGCAAGGTCAAATCTAATGACAAATAAGGAGCAAATCTTAAGCAGGGACAAGTCTTGGATTTTCTAAAAGCACCTGGAGAGCAAGGTCCATCAAAACAGTGGCTTCAGCGAGAAACCAGAGTGCAATCCAAAGCAGAGAGGTCTGCCCAGAAGGCGCTGCTTTTGGGTTTCCAAATCGGGTAGTCTTGATGGATTTTTCTTGGAGGACACAGGAGGACCCTGGGGGCTTATTAGGAAGTTGTTTTAAGAATATTGGTAACTGCATTGGTGCGAAAAAGGCCAGGAAGCTGTGCTGAGGAGTTTCTTTTCATCCACACAATGCACCTGCACATTATTCGGGGGTGGCGAGGGCAGTACTACCAAGAATTAAATTTTCCATCTACTCTATATAGCCCCAGTCTTGCCCCTTCAGACTTTTTTTAATGTTCCCAAAATTCAAGAAACTAAATGTTCCTTTTAATAAAGAATCGTAGTTGAAGCCTAACTCATTTTGATGTATAAATGCCTAAACTGTCATTTTGATGTGTAAATGAAAGAACACAGAAGGTTTAAAGAGATGGACACACCACCTGCAAGAGTACATAGACCTAGAGAGAGGTTATGTAAAAAAACCCCAATAGTTTCAAATTTTCATATTTTTATATAATAAAGGTGTTTCTGATTTTGTAGCAGTACTTTCTGACTCATCGTTGATTCCATATTTTTATGTTTACATAAAAGTGAATGATCGATAATTGTGTGTGAAACTTAAAGTGAAATGTGTGTGCCATACACACAAGAGACGTAGGATGACTATTTCTGAATGGCTTCATTTTTTTGTTTTAATTTTCTCTGAAGTTGAAACCACAGTCCTGAACAATTATGATGTATGATGAAGAAAAGCCAAACCAAAAAATATTTTACTTTTTAAATGTATCATTGTCTAATAAAGTCCAACATTTAAAGTAGTTGGTACCCTGAAGAATTTTTTTTTCCAACTTTTAAGTGATGGAGGGTTTTATTCATCAGGAGTTGAGAAAGACTTGTGCAAGGGGGATTCAGAAGCTTGTGGGGAATTTTCATTATCTTTTAATTCCACTTTCCATGAACTTGTGGAAACCCCCTTGGGTTACTGAATATTTATAATATTCAGTACCACATTATTATGTTAAGAATTGCACACTTTTCAGGCTTCCACGAAGGTAGAATGAATCCCTGGGATTTTGTTTTGTGGACCTCCTGACCACTCTTGTGTGAGGATCCACCAGCAGAACTCATCGGAGTCAGCATGCATCACGGCTTAGGCTAATCTCAGAGGGAGGGCACACCGCAGCGTCTGCGACGAAAGAGACGCAGTGTGCAGGGTGGGGAGATCCACGTGCAAGCTAGCTTATGGTCTCTTCTTCTCGTGAAGGCACGTTCTGAGCTTGAGCTTTTCTCCAGCAGTGAAAAATCCAACTGTGTAGTGTGCAGTGTTTCTGTCCTGGGAAACCCATTAGAGATGCAGTGCTCAAGCTATTTGATTGTATTGGTCATGAGTATACCCTCTGCCCAGACCATAGCGAAATTCCAGACGCTCAGGCAAAAAAGCAGGTGTTCACCAGCAAGCACATGGTAGCACAAGCAGTAAAATAGTGAGCCACACTTTTTAGGTTGGGAATTGTTGAAGTGCCAATGCCAGCCTAGAGCTAGCATCACAAGCAATCTTTTTTAAAGAAAGCAAAGTCAGCCTGCTACCGTAACTATTTTTGCTCAGAGTTTTACATGGAAAATGGCAGTTCTTAGTTTTGTATTCTGTAAATGGAGATTAAAAATATCAATAAATGGAGTAGAAATTAAGCAAGTACTTTGGGCATACAACACCCGACTTATTTAGGGGAAAAATTAGTCTCAAATTAATTAATAAACACTGCTTTTAAAAGTTTTAAAAGTAGGTTGGTTAAAAAAGAAATTCTCTGCAGTGTTCTGTGAAGGATAAAATAACTTTCCAAATATTCTATTGAAATGGTTTGAACAACCAGTAGTTTGTGTTGTATACCTATATGTTTATGTGTGTCTGTAGCTGGATGCTTTATAAATTATAAGACATTTCAGTTAATATCAATTTCTACCTTTGTTTTTTAATGTTAATGTTCAATATACTCTTTCTTGTACTCAGTCATTCTGGTGCTACTTATAAAAATGGAGTCTAGATAGTCAAGCCATTGGGGTATTTATCTTTGAATTTAGGGTGCTTAAAGATTAAAAAAAAATTTAGCTAACAATACATTCAAATTTATATTTGTACGTATGCCTAAAACTTTATGAATAGTATGTAAAGGGTGGGTATATTGTCTTTTTGTAGCCTGCCAATGACTTTGTGAGATAGGGTTGTTGAGCTGTCAGGGTTCTGTGCTCACAGCTCCAATGACCTCAAACCACCCCTGGAAACCTCCTCCCTCCTTCCTTGGTCAGTCAGGACCATGCTACTCCACAAGACCCTTTCTTGCTCATCTCGCTCATGCCCCTTTACCCCAGGCCAGGGCCAAATGCTTGCTGGGGTAAAGGGGCATCTTTAAAATACAGCTGGAGAAAAAAAAAAAGGTTAAGGTGCTAGTGAGGTTCTGTGTTGAGCTGCCATGCTCTCTGGGGCCATGTTTACCTCCCAAGAGCAAATGGTGATTCTACGATGGAAACTACAGTTTCCATCTTTCAGGGCTCTTATTGGCTTCACCATGTGGCCCTGATACATTCCATCGTGCATCCTGAGGGTTAGTCAGATTGAACCGTCAGGTGATCCCTCTTGGTCTGGACAGGCCAACTCATTGGCCTCATATGTGGTCAGGCCATATTGTTTACTGCTGCACAGGTGGTCATAGGAGGGACCCGTGAGAAGTTCATGGGGAAAGGGATGAAACATAGTGGAAGCTTTCCACCATCTTTTTGAAGCCCCCTTGTATGTTTTCCCATTTTATACAAGACCAAATCAGCCGAGTTTAGAGAAATTGTGATGGTGCCCCAAGCCATATGGTTAACTGACTACAATCTAAGGTGACTAAAACCTGAGGGTTTAGTCTAAGGCTCATTTCTGCTGCATATTGATGCCCTCTTTTAGTTGGCATTCTTTCATGGTTACTTATGAAAACCAGGTATTTCAGTCTTTGAGTGACTTTAAAACCGTGCTTGTATTTTTTGAATTGCTAGTTTTCTCACTGACTTACATGATTCTTATGCATGTATAAATGATAACAAAATGCTATCAGATTGTTGATGTGTTACGGTCACTGATAGTTATCCTTCCCTGAATGCTAACTCAGTGCCAGTCATTGAGCTTCACAAGTGTTACCATTTCATACTCAAACCAACCGGAATAGAGGAAAAGCTCGTGTAAGAAATGATTTGTTCCTTTGTTTTGCATGGAACCTGAGATAGAGTTTATAACTTAAAAGGCGGGAGGGTTTGTGGGCATTGTGTAATTGACATGCGTGCCTAGATGACCACATAAGGGCATTGCAAATAGGCCTGTCGATTACTGTAGATGTTCAAAGGTGACCGTCCTCCTCTCTGTGGGTTCCTTTTCTGTCACGTGAATTACAGTCATCGAATATTTTCTCCTTAAATCTGACCTAAAGTTCTCTTCATAATTTATTAAGTGATCTTGATTATAGTAATTAAATGCACTATGAGCATTTTCTGTTATTCTGCATTTAAGGCCATGAAGTTCCTCTCTACTATATTCTAAGGAATAACAAAGCCATGCAAATTTATTTATTAGTTCAGCTTCACTGTGTGAAGATAATGTAGTGGGCTATGTGTTGGGCTGTATGGTCAGCAGTTAAACCCCCAGCCCCTCGAGCAGAGAAAGATGAGGCCTTCATTCCCATAATGATTTACAGACACCATTGGGCTGGGTTTTCTGCAGTGTCCGATGGGGTCGCTATGAGTCTGTTTGGACTCGATGGCATATCAAGCATCAGACTAATTTCTTATCGTAAGTGATTGGACCTTTTACCCAACTATGAATCTTTTGAGTAAATTCTTACCACTCCTTTGGTAAGAAACCATTGGATTTTCACTTCACAAAGAGGATACAGTTCTTTAAAATTCTCTTTTTCTGTAGATTAGGGACTTGAAGTTTTCTTTTTATGTCAGAAATGTCATTTTATTTATGCTAGTCTCTTATGTTTTCCTTTTTTATGTATTGTTTTGGTTTATTGAGTAATACATACTTTTGTATTTTCATAGAGTTATTTGTTCACTGCCTTCTGTTTGATTTGTTTAAGCAAAAGAAACATTATGTACTATAGTGAAAGCTGACTTTAATTTCTTTGCTATTCCAGTGATGAAATTTCCTGAAATGGTTGTGCCTTATGTATCCCAGCTATGTTAGGGATACTTCAGCTAGTAGAATAGTGTGCTTTCATGTCTCTGTTGATACCTTTAGGTAGAGTCAGCTGCTAGCATCTGCTATGTTTATATATTCAAAAGCAGCCATTAGATTTTGGATTGTGTCATTCACTTTTAGGTAAGATTATAATTTACCTAAGATTATTTGGTAAATTGATGGCATTATTTCATGGCTACTAATGAGAACCAGGTATTTCAGTCTTGGAGACTATGTTATGTTAAAAGTTTACCCGAAGAAATAAGACCTGAATTGAAGCTTGGCATATGAGGGGGGTTAAAGAAAAGTCTATAGAAAATTATTTCTGTTATCTTTTAATTCCATTTTTCTATGAACTGTTAGAAGCCCCCTCGCAATATTATACATTTACTGGTGCGCTATATGTAACTTTATACATTGAGCTGCTACTGATATCAGGGTATCAGTACAATGTATAACTTCTTCTGAAGGGTCGCTTTGATGGTTTTATATGGGTCTCCACCCCACACCTGCTAAGCTGGTGGTTAGGGGAATCCTTCAGTGGCTTTGGAGGCCTATCTATGTAGGAATATGAGAATCAATCAACATTTATATCGATAGACATTTATTTAGTTTTTAGACCACAAACTCTAAAGTAAGTTCCTCTTTTGTTAATGAGCATTAGATTTACTTTTCTCTATGATTCTATTTTAATAATAATATTTTTATTTTAGACAGACCTGAGAACAATTGGCAAGAAATTCCTTCCCAGTGACATCAATGGCGGAAAGGTAGAAAAGGTAAAGGAAAACATTAACTTTTTAAGGTAGTCAACTCTCCTAAGTTATGAACATCTAGTGGATGATTGAAATTAGTTTTTCCTAAAAAGACTGCAGCTGCAAAACTGATCATCATTTTAAAAGGAAAGAAAATGTTTCAGGACTGTAAGACACTTTGATTTTGAGTTGGGTTACTAACCGCAAGGGCAGCAGTTTGAAACCACCAGCTGCTCCGTGGGTGAAAGATGAGGCTTCCTACTGCCATGAAGAGTGACAGTTTCAGAAACCCACAGGGCCGTTCTGCGCTGTCTTGCAGGGTCTCTGCGAGTTGGAATCGATGGGATGGCGATGTGTTTGTTTTCTGTCTCACATTTGAGGTATCAGAGAGTTTTACCCCTTTCTTACGCTTTCATTTTGGTTACTTGTTACCATGTTTATTTAATGGATTTACACAATTCATTTACGTATTGCTAACATTGTGCGTTATATGTGTGCGTGTTCATGTACATGTTTTCCAGTCATCTCCCTTTTTAATACAAGGATGCAGTTATAAATACCAACCCGTCTTTTACTTTGTATTCATTTACATTTAATTTCTTCTCATTTTAAGATATATGTAAATTGTGTCAGCCAAGATTTTTCTATGTGCTGTATTAGTCACATTTTGATCTAATAAGGCAACTCAGGATCATCATTAGGTATAAGCTAAAGGAACACTTAACCTATGTTTTGTGTGTGAATATTATTCTTATTTTAACACCTGATATGTAAAGTACTCAGTACACCTCAGATAATAATATAAATAGGACTAACATATAATGACATGTTTTTCCTTTCTTAATACTGGTCTCTTGAAGAAAAGGGTGGTGATTATGGTACTGGAAACAGCCGTAAGAGGATATCTAATCAGCTCCAGTTTTGAGGCAGACACTAAGAAGAAGGCTCTGCTACTCTGTCTAACAATTCATTTTGTTTTAACAACATTTTGTGTCAGCAGACTTTATATTCCCATCTAAATTTCTTATGCTGCAATGGAACATTAGTTATGTCTTCTTTATCATCCCCCAGGGGAAGTGGAAAACATTTGGTTACCTTCCTTTGTGAATAACTCTTCATCTGCTGGAGACTTGTAATGTCATCCCCGCAGGTTTCTCTGTGATAAAGCCGTCTCTTTGGGTTCCCTGTTGGCTCTCAGTCTCAGGCTTTCATTCATCTTCAGTGTTCTTCCCAGAGCCCTTCCCAGGGTCCTGACATGGAAGTTTGGCTCTGGGACTAGGCCCGAGAACTCATCGTGGCGCAGAAGTACTCGGAGAGCTGGCTAAGACACAGATTGCTGTGGCCCAGCTCCTGCTTCTCAGATGGTCTGATTTCATACAACTGAAATGGAGCCTGGGAGTATTTTGAACATTTCCAGGCGATATTGAGCCTGCTGTTCTGGGGTGTACACTGAAAACCCCGGATTAGGTGTCCAGTCATGAACAGGTATGATGAGTGTAACAGCCCTTCATGGGAACAGTAAGTAACATCAACACTGTCTGTTCATCTTTATCAGATGAGGGATCGTGGGAGCTCCCTCCATTAGGCTCCTGGAAAGGGCCTGGTCCATGTGTCTTCGAACAACCTTGGAAGTTCCGTCACTAGTCTTGAGGCTCAGTGCAGTTTAATGGAGTTTTGTCAGTAATTCTCCTCTTTGGAGGCAGATTAAAGGAGTATAGAAATGAATCCTCAAACTTCTTCCTGTGGTTGGCCAAAAATAAATGCTTCCCACTGGGTGTGCAGAAAGCTGGGCATGGCAGTGACAGCGCAAAATCTATCTCCAGAGTCCCCAGGTGGATAACGCCTTCGTTGAAACCATTCTGAACATCAATCAGGAATGTGAATAATACTGCCCTCAGAGTGCAGGGAACAGGGCATCAGTTTCACTCACCTGATAGCCCAGGGAGGGGCAGTCTCCTCTGGGGGCTTGTCTGGGTGTGTCCTTGATGGAAGTCCCAGTTTGGGTGGCCCACAGACATGAGTCATCCTGACTGCCTTTGGTAGGTCTCTGGAACGATCTTGTAAAGTCCTCTGTGTACCACAATGCACACATCCCAGTTCTGGCTCCATTCCTACTCTGGTAGCAATCTACCTGTAATGTATGTTTCGATTGGCTGCAAACTGTGCATGTGGGACAGCTATCCTTGACTTCCCATGGCCTTTCTAAACTTCTACAGATCAACAAATCCTTGCACACTATTATGACTCTGTGCCAGTGGCCTCTCCCATCTGGATAACACGTCTTTATCTTCCCTTTGTCCTACTTAGAGCCCGGGTGGCATAGTGGGTTATGAGTTGGGCTGTTCAAAATCACCAGCCACCCAGCAGGAGAAAGGCGAGGCATTATACTCTTGTAAAGAATTACGGTCTCAGAAACCCACATGGGGCTATAGGACCTACTCTGTCTTATAGGGTTGCTATGAGTCGGAATCGACTTCATGGCAGTGCGTTTGGAGTTGTCCTGTTTAAGACTATCATAAATGCTCTCATGATACTATCTCAGTTTCAATTATGTAGCACTTTCTATAATTGGTAAGACTTACATAGCTCCCATTTCTCAGCATTTGATGGAAAGTTGATGGATCTCTGCACATGTGAGAAAAGGTTGCATGTCTGTAGTTAGGCATAGACAATCCTGGGCCTGCTACATATACATCTCTCTAGTCTAAGACACTGGAGCCCTGGTGGCATAGTGTTTATACTTTAGGCTAAGATCTGAAGGTCAGCAGTTTGAAATCACCGGCCACTCCTCTGGAGAAAGACATGAGGCTTTCCACTCCTATAAAGAGTTACAGTCAGTCCCGTTATTTTCTCCTCCAGATTGTTCATCCAGCCTGTCCTATCCAGACAGGCCT
>NW_022103908.1:24654407-24723162 GCF_000313985.2 Echinops telfairi | reverse complement strand
GTATAAGCCCCTAATAAAATGTTTAAAAAAAAAAAAAAGAGTTACAGTCTCGGAAACTCACAGGGACAGTTGTACCCTGCCCTTTAGGGTCGCTGTGAGTCATCGTCGACTTGATGGCTGTGAGTTGGTTTGGGTCTAAGACAGATGGGAGCATTGCTACATACGGTGTGAGACACTAAACGTCTCAATAAACACTCCATCTCAGTTATTTATGCCAAAACTGAAAATTAAAATGAATAATTATTAATGATAGTATTATACATGAAGTTTCACATATATTTCTTCCCATTTTCTTAATATTTTGCAGCTCTCTTATTTCCTTCATAATAGTGTGAAGGAAACTTAAAACTTAATGCCAGATTTCAGACAGATTGAAAGCTTATGGTGAAAGTGGGAAGAAGACAGTTTCTCTAGTCTTCCAAGCTTACGCTGAATGTTCCCATGGGCAGGTCATGTTGATTTTGAAGTCCTGAACATGGTGACAGTGGAGGGATGGATGGCGAGCTGGTCCTAGTGTGCTTTCCTAGGATTTTCAGGGCAGGCTGTACATTGCCTAGATACTAAAAAGCCCTGGAACCTAAGTGGCTGCTTCTAAGTGGCATGGCCAAAATAACTAACACCTTGTCTTTTTCAGATTCCTCACCGTGTTGACTATTCTGTTGTAGTTATTTCCGTCTGCTCCCAGGTTTAGGAGTCACTTATAAACTGCAGATAAGATGAATCAACTCGGTGCTCCCTGCCGCTGTACCATGGACCGTCTGCCTTACTGTGGAGTTGCACAGGAAAGGCTTTCAGTTCTGTGTATTGTTCACACCCAAGTTCTAGGGCTGCCATGTTACATTCTTTTAAAATGTGAAATGATGAGTAAGACCTACGATAATTTTTACAAGTAGAAGTAACCTCTTCAAAGCCTTGGAAATACCAGCATAAACCACTAGATGGCCACAGTGCCTTAAAATTCAAATTCAATGAAGTTTAGGACTCTCTGTACATTGAACTTTTTCTTTTTAAACAAAAGTAATTGGAAAGTGCTTTCAGTTTTAGTTTAAATAAAATCATGTTTGCCTTCTTATATGTTAGTTTAGAGCAAGGTACTAGAGTCCTTTTTGGTGACTTGTTAAGATTAACGTGAACTTTAATTTTTCAGAATAATGGATTATCAAAAACCTTATTTTACTGTACCTTCCCTTCAAGTAAGGAGCCCCAGGGGCTTAGCGCATTAAGTGTGGGCTGCTAACGGAAAGGTCGGCTGTTTGACCCATGGGAGAGAGTTGGGCTAGCCTGCTTCCAGAACACTTGCAGCTTTGGAACCCGCTGGAGCAGTTCCACACAGTGCCGAAGGACCCCGAGGGGAACTGCCCTGACAGCAGTGGGTTTGTATTGAGAAGTGCTTATTGGCAATTATTTATGGGAATTTTGTGCAGTTTAAAAAAGGCTGTAGCAAACATTTTCCTGGAAATTGAATAACAAACTGTTCTGAGATGGAGCGGCTGGAGGGAGGAAAGGGCGATGTGGAGTAAGCAGTTGGCTCTGGGAAGTCTTACTTGTGTGGCTGGGAGTCCACTGTCTTTCCACATAACCCATCTGTTGTAATTGCTCTGCGTGAGTGAGTAAATTGTGTTCTGTACTATTATTTTGATGAATATAAATAGATGGTTTGTTTTGTTTTTCAGTTTTTAGGGACTCCCAAATTTGGGAGAATTTATTCAAGATTATTTTATTTATATTATTTAAAAATTCCCTAAGGGATAGAAATTTTCAAATTTTCTTCCATTAAGTGTGTCACTGTCATTATAATTCAGAGTTTTCTTTAATTATTATTTTTGAGCTCATTCCCTTTGATGTAAATGAACATCACTTTTAAAATTTTAAGAAGAAGGTCAAGATTCTCAGTCTCACTGCCATCCAAGTCCTGTGGGTTTCCCGGACTGTAGTTGTTTACAGGAGCACATACAAAGCCCTGTCTTCTCCCCTCGGAGCTGCTGGTGATTTCAAACTGTCAACCATGCAGATCACAACCCAACGCTTAACCACTATGCCACCAGGGCTCCTTAGAGCAAGATCAGGGGCTATTCTTCCAACGATGTTCCTTCAGCGCCCTTGATCTCTCTGATCTGCTTTCCTGTGGATATCTTTTGGTGCAACAAACTCCTCACTTACTTAGGAGAACCACTGTTTTTAGTAAAATTATCATGATGGTGACGCTAATGCTCTTTTTCTTCTTCAGTCATTGAGAGCTTACTCTCTTCCGGTTCCCATTAGTAAGTCCTGTGTGTGTGTGTGTGTGTGTGTGTGTGCTGTTTCATGTAATCCTCATGACGACAAGCACTGAGAATGAGAAATTATTACTCTCTTTCTTTTTACTTTAGAGATGAGAGAACTGCAGTGCCCTTAACATCACCATGTGTTAGTGCTTCAGCACATTAGTGCTTGCCATGTGGATGGACTGTCTTTCTCTCAGCTGCCAGGCAAAATGCTTTCTCTTATTCAGACACCAACTTGAATGCTATTTCCTCTTTCCTAATTTTCTTGACCTCTTTAGAATAGAACTACATTTTAACAGTTCATACACCCGCTATTCATGTATCTGCTTTTATCGCGTAAAAAAAATTATGCCATAGTTTAGGAATGGTACAATAGAAAGATAGACTTGGGTATGAGACAGACTAGAGTTTGAATCCTGACACTGCTTCTTCCTAGAGAGTGACTCTAGTAAAATGCCTTACCCTCTGCCCTCAATTTGTTCATTTAAGATACTCGAATAATAATAATAATAATAATAATATATTTTGTAGTTCTTTAGTTCAAAATAAAACTGATTTTGTGGGTCTCTGAGGCTGTGAATCTTCACAGGAACAGAAAATCTAATCTTTCTCTCGCAGAACTACTGGTAGGTTGAACACTTGGGAGGAAGATGAGACTCTGCACCGTGGAAGTTTTATGTCTTGGAAAGCCGCAAGGGCAGTTTGACTCTGTCCCACTGGGTTGTGTTGAGGTGACTCGCTGGCAGTGAGTATTCATGCTAAATTCACCTAGGGTACAGCCCCCTAGCCTCTTGGAACACATAGCTTCCTGAGGGAGAAAACGCACCAATCTGAAGGCAGTGAAACCGAGGCTCTGTGCGGGGAACCTCTTGAGATCTACTCCCTGAAAGATTACCCGTAGCCATTAAGTCACTTTTCATTCACAGTGAGCCTATCTTTAGGGTCAAGTAGACCTGCCTCGAGCATTTCTTAGGCTGGTTTATCTTTGTCCCATCTTTCTCTTGTGGATGGACCGGTAGGTTTGAACTGCTGACCTTTCAGTTGACAGCTGAGCATTTGGTCACTGAACCACCAGGGCTGTTTCCCATACAGATTACAGATTAGATTATTGTTCTGCTTGGTCATATGGGGCCACTGTGAGTTCAAATGGACCCGATGGCAGCTAGCAACATGTGGATATATAGGTATGTGTGTGTATCTGTGTTGCACACCGTGGTCATTATTATTCTATTTGTAAAGCAAAAGGTGCTATTTTATATCATAGTCTATAGATAATAGAGCTTGACAGAAACCCTTGGTTCATAACATACAGAATATAAGTATAAAGGCCATTTGTGATTTCGGGAGCCAGGATTTCTCACCTTCTTATTTGGGGATGTTTTCCATCTTAAGAGTCTTGCTGATGGAGACTCAATTGTTTGCTAGATGCTTTTTCGCCCCAGCCTCCTTCACAGCTACCCCACACATGTGTACTTTTAGCTCTCTTAGTCAGGTGGAGCTAGCTACCTGGGACTTGGCTAGTTATACACAGAAGAGCTAGAGACCAAGGAAAATCCTCTCCTGCAGCGATATCAAGTTTCCAGGAAAGGACTGCAGCAGAAGTGTTTAGAACCTGTGAGTTTGTGGTACAAGACAGGGTTAGACGCTTGCAGTGTCTAACCATCTCATGTTTGCTTACTGCCAAATGCTCATTTGGTAATATCAAAGTGTAATAGGTAAAACTGGTGATGGTGGAGTATTTAAACCTTGGCAATAGGTAGATGATATGTTTGGGGAGGAGGGGCTTCCATCCACCCCCAACCCCCCAACCGGACTATTTTTCCAGCACGTCACTGACCTCAAAACAATTTGATTTGAAACTTTTCTTGATGCCTAGGCTGCAGAACTAGTTCTCCTGACATTTCCAACCCCGATTCAATGTCTTAATTTAAAACCATGGTATGAATTTGCTGAAATGTCTTCATATAACATTTGATATATGCAAACATATATGTTTTGAAGTGTCACGAAGTGAGCACCTGCGAAGTCTCAGCCCACTGTCAGAACTAAGCCTGTGGAGTGTTGTTCCATCTACTTGTGTGTCCTACAAAACTATTCTCGTAAGTCTTGTATATAGCATTTCCTTGATTCAAAAAAAGTTACATATAACCTCCTACCTGGGGGATGGACAACAGAAAAGTAGGTGAAGGGAGATGTTGGACAGTGTGATGACAAAATAATAATAATTTATAAATTATCAAGGATTCATGAGAGAGGGAGCACAGGGAGGGAGGTAAAAAAAATGAGGATGATGGCAACAAATGTACAAAAGTGCTTGACACAATGGATGGATGTATGGATTGTGATAAGAGTTGTATGAGCCCCCAATAAAATGATTAAATAATAAAAAAGGAAGCATCAAAAATTTAATGAAAATTACATTAATTTGAAATCCATCTTCTCATGAACTTGAAAAGTCCATATATATATGTGTGTGTGTGTGTATTACAGCAGGAGCAAATAAAGACACTGTGCCAATTTATATTTGTAAGTTACAAGATGAATGATAAAGATGTATTTTAAAAATAATGTTCAGGTTAAAAATACCTAATTCAGGTAATGTAAATAACAAAAATTTATTTTCAAACATTAAAGAAAAAGTTACATATGTAATTATCCCTGAGAAATATATTATTTTGCTTTGCTTTTGAGCTTAATAAAATGATACATATCATTAGCTGCTACAACTTGCTGTTACCTTTCAGTGTGGACGGGTTGCATGTAAGCCATTGTTTATTCATTTTCTTTTGTATAATATTAAACTATGTGACTATTCCACATTTTATTTATTCGTTCTCCTGCTAATAGATATTCAGATTATTTTTACCCCTTTGGTAACAGCAAAACTGCTTCTAGCAACAAACTTGTTCATGTTATTTGATACATGCAAGTAGTGGCTTCTCTAGGGAATTTAATAAGTGAATTAACTGGGTGGAAGAATTATATGCATATTCAACTTTATAAGATGATGCCACATTATTTCCCAAAGCAGTTGTACCGATCTATATTACCTCAGAACTATATGAAATTCCCATTGATCTATTTTTTTGGTATTTGAAATAATACATTTTTTCTTACTTTGTAGCTTTAAAATTACACTAAAATGTGGTCTCAGTTGATAAAATCTTAAATATCAGTAAGTTTGAGCACCTTTTTATATGTTTATTGGCCATTTTAGAGTCATTGTCTATGTAATTCTTAATCATGCATTTTATGTATATTTCTTTTTGTAAAACCAGTATTATTGGTATATAATTCACATACCATACAATCTAGTGGTTTAAATGTTATAAAAAGAGTTAGGCAGTCATCACCATGGTCAATTTGAGAATGTTTTCTTCATTTTTGCACCCATTATTATTAGCTCCCCATTACCTCCCCACCTCCCTTATATTATATTTCTTGTCAATAATCTTTTCTTGAACTGTAGGCATTCTTTATAAACCGGATATACCTTTTTTTGGTGGGTGTATGACTACATATGTTTTTATAAAATCCAGCTTCTCTGATGATTTGATCAGCAGACAGATTGAATAAGTATCGTGAGAGGATACAATCCTGGCGCACACCTTTCCTGAATTTACAACCTGAAACACTCCCTTTCTGCTCATGTAACTGCCTCTTTATCCATGTACAAGTTCCTCATTAAAACAATAAAATGTTCTGGAATTCCCATGGTTTTCAAGGCTATCCATAGTTTGTTATGATCTACACAGTTGAATGCCTTGACATAGTCAATAAAACACAAGTAAACATCTTTCTGAAATAAAACTAGCACCTTTTTATTCGTTATTTTAATGAGAAAGTTGCTAATATTTTACTACCAAGAATAACAGTTGTTTTGATAGTACTATTTATCAAGATAAGAAAATTTTCTTTCTCTTTTTTTGTTAGAATTTTTATGAGTAGATGTTGAATTTTATCCAATTTTGTTTGCATCTTTTGGTATGATAATATCATTTTTCTCCTTTAAGTTATTTATGTGGTCATTTGCATGAATGGATGTTCTAATGTTCACCCATTTTTGTATTGTGCTAAATCCAATTTAGATATGATGGGTTTTTAACCCATTGCTGCTTTTGTTAATATTTATTAGGATTTGAGCATGTATAGTCACTAATCAGATAGTATTCTAGTTTTCTTTTTCTATTATGGTTATAATATCAAGATTGTGCTGGGGTTTTTTTGACTGAGGTAGAAATTCTCAGATTTTCCCTATTGTGTGAAAAATGTTATATAGAATTGGAATAATTTGTTCTTTGTACAGTCTGCTACTAATGATTTCTTCCCTCTGATGATTTTTGCATATTTAATTTCTTTAAGACTCTTCAGGGCTTCTGTTTCATGGTGAGGTTTTAGTGAGAGATATCCTACATTAGGGATCTGACAGGAGCAGCCAATCAGCTAAAAGAGGAATTTCCCTAGGGGTGTGACCTTCATCCAGTATATATGAATGCTCTGGCATAGCCTGCTCTCTCACAATCCTTTACCTGACTTGCCATCCTTACAGTTCTTGGGGAGTGAGCTAGTAGCCTGCTATCTCACTTGTAGATGTTGGGATTCACCCATTCTTTTTCACAGTGAGCCAGCAAACTGTCTGCCTACCCATGTCAATTTGGGACTAATTAGCCCTGCAATCATATGGCTCAGGAGAAATTGCCCTGGTTGAATTGTCCCTTCCTCATGACCCCTATGTGGTGTGATGTCCAATTGTCTACAAATGGGCTTTGGTCTTCACTCTGTCCCACCCCTCACTTGCATCTATATAATTGTTTTGGATCTTTTGATACCTGATACCTGATCACTGTTGATACCTCATGATCACGAAGGCTGGTGTACTTCTTCCATCTGGGCTTTGTTGCTTTGCTGCTAAGAAAGTGTTTAGCTTTGTTAGGAGTTCCTACAGCTGTGAGTGAGGCTAAGGTTTGCCTAAGGGGGTAATACTGTATTTCCCAAAGTGGGTAATACTGCTCCCTCGGGGCCTTTGTATTGATCCAGGAGGAGCTGCAAAAGTAGATACCTATATTATATCCTGTATTATATCGTACAAAAATTTTAAATTCCCATGAAGCACACTGAGTAAAAAACAATTTTTTTTTCTGAAAAGGGGGTGGTAGGTCAAATAAGTTTGGAAACCTATGGTCTATGGTTATATTTCTCACTTCTCCACAAGCGAAGAACTGTCAATTGTAATGTTCTTAACTGTCAGAAGCAAACTTAGATCCACTCTAGAGGAAAAATCCTCTGAATTGAGGCTTCTTACAGATTCCTGCATGGAAGGCCTGAGGAAAGGTTCTGAAATTGCTAATAGATTACCCCATTTGCTGTCTTTCACTCTTCTTCTCTTGAATCTGATTCCCTATTTAGGATAGTACTGGGTCTGACACATCACACTCGTGTTCCTTATCTCTTCCTGCCCGCCTCATTTCTGTGTTTATTGAAGTCAAGTTGTGTTAAAATGATATTAAGAATTGTTTTGACAGGATGAAGACGTGAATAGAAAGAGCATAATAGATGTTACTTAATTCTTACGCTCCCTTTAAAGCAGCTGTAGGCAGAAATCACCGTCAGTTCTTTCCAGGGACCTTTCTCCAGTTGTTCCCAGCTGGAGGAGCTCAGCAGACCGCTTTCTGCACCCTGTTTGCACTGCGGTGTGATCGTCAATTCTTTGGCAGAATTTCTAAGAGTTACTTGCCCATTTTGTGAGCATTACCGTAAGTCCAGTTAATGAGGCACAAATGAAGGGAAGTTGGCCATAACATACTGTAGACCAACAGACTAGCCACGGTGTCATGCCACACATCCGCACCCACCCTGCTGGAGGAATTTCCAAAATTTCATGAACATACCTGTGCCTTGTATGAGGATGCTTATTGCTCTGGGCATAGTTATTAGTGAAGCTTAACGACTCATTTACAAACAGTTAAATAGAAGTGCAGGTTCCTCTCCCGCACTGCAATGCCATGTGCAGTCTCTAGCTCATGTTTCTCATTTTGGAACACTGGTACAGGTTGGTCTAGAATTATCTCTGACTGTCAGTAGAATTTTCTGTGGGGTTATCTCTTTTGGTGTAGCGCAGGTAGAGAACAGTTGAAATGTGTGGAGTACTACTGAGGAACTGAATTTTTAATTTAAATAATTCAAATATAAATGTGAATAGCCACATGCTGCTGGTGGACAATATTAGACACTGCAGGCTACATATTTGTCAATGCCTGTGCTAATAGGAGCCTTGGTAGCGTAATGGGTTATACTTTGGGCTGCTAACCCCAAGGCTAGCAGTTCAAAATCCCCAGCTGCTTCCCAAGATAAAGATGAGGCTTTCTATTCTCATAAAGGGTTACTATCTTGGAAACCCACAAGGGTAACTCTACCCTATTTTGTAGGGCCACTATAAGTCAGAATCGATTCGATGGTGAAGAGTTTGATGCTAAATGTATTCCGAGTCAGAAAATAAAAGGAGAGATGAACATTATAATAATCATAACTGCCTGTTATTTAATTTAAATATCTTTGCTAATGCTGTTCATAAAAGTAAAAATTCATCCTGAGTAAGCAGTTTTTCTATCCCTAGTAAGAGGTTTAGTCTTTTTTTTAACTTGGTAATTTTTTTCAACTAAAAACTAGGTGAAATTTTGGTTTGTTTCCTCATTATAGTGTCTATAACTAAATTAATAAAACATAGCCATTCCTTTGCCATCCAAACACTGACAATTGTGGAGTAGAAGAGTTTCAACCTGGGCCTTGCTTACTCAGATAGTATGCATGAAAGTTTGTCAGTTGGTTTACACTTCTCTGTGTTGAAACTATGAATTAATTTAATGTGTACTGAAAATATTTAGTTACAAGACTATGACCAAAAAAAGTAACTTTTTTGGTATTATAGGTATGAAGCTTTACAAGCATAATATTTTACAGTGTAAAGAATAACACTTTATGTTAAACTTATGTTTCAGATATTAAGCAGATTTTTCTGTCATTTTTTAACTATGCCATGGGCATTTTATTATATAAATTTATAACTTTATACGTAGAGTTTTCATCAGTTCTATTTTTGTCTTTGAAATGTGGTCAGACAAAAAATCTTACCATAGTGAATGATGGGGGGAGTGCGGAGTGGAGACCCAAAGCCCATTAGTAGGCCACTGGCGATCCCCTTGCAGAGTGGTCTCTGGGAGGAGATGAGCCAGTCAGGGTGCGATGTAACAACGATGAGAAATACAACTTTCCTCTAGTTCCTAATTGTTTCCTCCCCGCTCCCACTACCATGACTCGAATTCAACCTTACAAGTCTGGCTAGACCATAGGATGTACACTGGTACAGATAGGAACTGAAAATACAGGGAATCCAGGACGAATGAGCCCTACAGGAACAGTGGTGTGAGTGGCGAAACAGGGAGGGTAGAGGGAGAGTGGGTAGGCAAGAGGGAACCGATTATAAGGAACTATATGTGACCTCCTCCCTGGGGGACGGACAACAGAAAAGTGGGTGAAGGGAGACATCGGACAGGGCAAGATATGACAAAATACCAATTTATAAACTATCAAGGGCTCATGAGGGAGGAGGGAGCGGGGAGGGAGGGGAAAAATGAGGACCTAATGCCAGGAGTTTAAGTGGAGAGAAAATGTTTTGAGAATGATGAGGGCAATGAATGTACAAATGCGCTTTACACAATTGATGTGTGTATGGATTGGGATAAGAGTTGTATGAGCCCCTAATAAAATGATTTAAAAAACAAACAAACAAACAAAAATGTGGTCAGAGAGAATTTTTTCTCCCTTCCTAACATGAACACATACAGGACAGCATTATATTGAAACCCATTTAAGAAAGAAAACTCGGAAATAAGTCAAGTACAGATCCCACTTAAGTTCCATGTCACATTAAATCCCAGGGTAATGCATTTTTCAGTTATTCCAGAAGAGGGTGTACTTTAAACTTTTTGATTTTAACAAAAAAAAAAAATATTCCTTTCAACTGCTGCAGTAAAGCTGATGTCCCTTAAAATGACCAAGTACTGTAATTCCAAATGTCCGTTAGTTTATATGGTGGTGGTTGGAGGGAGGAGGGTACTGTATATAAACCATTAGAGCATATGAAGCATCACTCTCCATTACCCCCAGGGTTTTCTTTTGTTGGTTTCTGAAAATAAATTTAGGATTAATTTCTTTAAAATTTATTTTATTGTGAATTACGTCAAGGTGTACAGAGCAGATCATCAGTTTTACGTTCACCAACCCATCAAACTTCCCAATGTCTTGACTTGTTTCCATCATAGTCTTCCTCTTTTGGGGGTTCATTTTTTAAAATGGCACTTTTGAGACCATTTTGAGTGAAGTTTTACATTTAAATGAAAGCAAAAATAGCCAAACCAAAATAAAATAAAAAACCCAAAATTAGATCCCGATGCATATAATTCAATTTTTGATATATAATTTATGTTAGCATTATAAATCGTAAAGCATACTTATTAGGGGAAAGGGAAACACTGTAGATGGAACACGTGACTAAAAAGTGATTACTTTTTTTTATTCTTTTGCACTTTGACAGCTTGAAGGTCCATGTGTTCTGCAGATTCAAAAAATTCGCAATGTCGCTGCACCCAAGGATCATGAAGACTCTCAGGCTGCACCCAGAATGCTGCGCTTGCAGATGACTGATGGTCATATAAGTTGCACAGCAGTGGAATTCAATTATATGTCAAAAATAAGGTGATTGACACTTTGTACATTTGTTACGGGGTTCAAAGATGCTGTTCGGAGTGAATTTGTTTTCAGTATTTTGAAAAGAAAGAGTGTTATAATTTTCCAGAAGAAAGAGTAGAACTTTGCTTTTCTGCTTGACCTATTTAGAAAAATAGTTAAAGGTAGAGTCATTTCCTCCTTCCATGTTAATTATAAAAATAGAAATGTGAGATGTGATCTTGCATGAAATATGATCTTTTCAGTTTGCCCTAGAAAATTTGATGCCACTTATTTGCCTTGAACAAACATAGTTTGACAGTGTGATAACTGTGGCCATTAGACTACTGAGTGTTCTAAAGAAGTCACATAGGATAATGAGTTTTCTTAGGAAATGCTTAAATGAAGAAGGTTCAATGTGCTTGACTTTCAAAGATGGGCAATTCTGAAAGGAACATGTTTTTTAAATTCCTCTTTTAGCTATTTTTTACAGGGACTTTTTGAGAACTGCCTTCTAGAATGAAGGAGAGCAACCAGAAAGAAGGAGGGAATGTGTTTCCATTGGGCCACTTTGAGCTGTTTCTGAAGTAGGAGTTTTCATTGCACATTTGTAGGCTTTCCTCAGCTCCCCCTCCCTTCTCTTCTGTGTCCTTTCATATGTTCATATTTGCCGCTCTGCTGTTCTAGCTCGTTCTCATTTGATGTAAACATCTAGACCTAGTCTTCTAGTAGCCTATATCCTAAATATAAGCATACAAGTATCTTAAACAGATCAACTGAATGTAATAGTAGACCAGAAGATCGACTGTACTACCTGGGGGAGGCAGAAGTAGCACTTCAAATGTGAGTAGGTATTGGAAGAGAGGTGGGGAGGGGATCAAGATATGGAAAGACAACTTTCTGGCCAGAACCTTCATGGTTTGCGATCATTGAGAAGTTCCGTTGGGTGGGATGGGTCAACGCCAGAGAAGTGGGGTAGTGGCTTCCCTTCACTTTGTCTTCCGTCAGTGATGTCTGCCTCTCCAAAAGAACCCTTCTTTAGGAGACATAGTAGTTGTATGTGTTTCTAAAATGTTAATTTTCATTTGCACAGGGGGTTTATTGACTTTGTGATTATGTTGCCTTCGTTTGGAAGAGTAGAAGAACTCCTACTTTTGTGGAGAAACACAGCCTTTCCTCCTGTGACATATTCAGTCAGATCCACCAAAAGCTATATGAAAGCATGAGGTGTGCTCAGATGGGAGGGCCCTGCCATGTGCTGTCTACTGCCTCTTTTGGAGGAACTTAACTGCCACATGTCCATTCTCTCATCATTGAAGTAGCATGTCTTTTTGATGCCACAGAAAGACAACTTACAAAACTGCTATTCTACATGATGTGAGTAGTTTGGGAGAGACCCTTCTTAAAAATAAGTGTGCTTCGTGGTTACCTTGAAGGAAAGTGGTAAACTCATACTTCATTTGGGCACTTCTTAGGATCCCTTTTCTTTCCACTCTTCTTCTGGCCTACTTACTGGACATTAAAGGCATCTTCCAAACCCCAACCCCAACCCCAACCCCAACCCCGCCACAGAGTTGATTCTGGTTTAGGGTGACCTCATAGAGGATTTCAGGGACTGTCAGTCTGTATGGGAACAGACACCCTTGCCTTTCTCCAATGGAGCGGCTGGAGGTTGTGAACCGCAGACCTTGCAGCGCTACCAGAGCTCCTTAGACGTACTTGAGAGTACTAGTTAAGATGGCAGTTAAACCAGTGTGTGCTTCCTCTCTGATTAATAGTTAAGTATGGTTCTGAAGGTGATGGAGTAAAACTCAATTAAAATTCTAACTCGATCCCATTTGGGAATCGAAATTTATTTAGTCTGGTGGCATTCATCCAGTTCCAAATGAAATTCTTGGTCCATTTTTAGATAATTTCACATCATTTTATCTCTTAAATTAGTTGGAATTTAGAGAAGACACTGTCACTTTACATAAAAATTATTTCATCTCCCTTCAGGAGTAGCTTTTATCTTTAAATATTATCACTGTTTAAATGACCCAATCATTTGCATAAAGTTTGCAAAGTATGAGTTTAGGAAAATTGGAAGTGGTCAAAAATGAAATGGAATGTGTGAAGATCTATATCCTAGGCATTAGTGAGCTTGAAATAGACTAATATTGGCCATTTCGAATTAAAAAAATCATATGATTTACTCTGCTGGGAATAACACAAGCAAGAGAAATGGTGTGGCATTCATTGTCAGAAAGGATCTTGATAAATCCATCATGAAGTACAATGCTATCTGTGATTGGATTATATCTATCTGCCTTTAAAATCTAATCAGTGTAGCTATTACTCAACTTTATGCACGAGCCACAAAAGTTAGTGATGAAGAAGTTGAAGAATTCTACCAACAACTTCAGTCGGAAATCAATCAAACATGCAATCAAGACGCTTAGACAGTTATTGGTGTAAAGGCTGAAAACAGAGGGAGGAGAAGTATCTGGAAATAGAGACTTGGTGATAGAAATGAAGCTGGAGATCATATGAAAATCTGTACCTTATTTATAGCAAATACCCTTTTTTTCAGCAATACAAAAGTCAGCTATACACACGGATTTAGCCAGGTGGAATACACAGAAATCAAATTGACTACATTTGTGGGAAGACGTGATAGAAAAGCTCAGTATCAGCAGCTAAAAACAGACCAAGGACTTATTGGAACACACCATCAATTGCTCATTTGTAAGTTGAGGATAAAGCTGAAAGAAATTCAAACAAATCCACAAGAATCAAAATACAACCTTGAGGCTATCATACCTGACTTTTGAGACCATCTCAAGAGCAGATTTGATGCATTGAAAACTAATGACATAGACCTGAATAGCTGTGGGCGAACATTAAGGCTGTCATTCATGAGGAAAGCAAAAGGTCCTTAAAAAGACAGAAAAGAAAGAAAAGATGAAAGTTGGTTCAGAAGGGACTCTGAAACTTGCTCTTAATTGTAGAGTAGCTAAAGTAAATGGCGCAAACGATGAAGTCAGAGGTGTGAGCAGAAAATGTCAAAGGGTCCCTCTAGAAGACAAAGCCAAATATTGTCATGAAATGTGCAGAGGCGTAGAATTAGAAAACCAAACGGGAAGAACACGCTCAGCATATCTGAAACTGAAAAAACTCAAGAAAACTCCACCTTTGTTCAATTGTCTACTGATGGGCTTTGGGTCTCCACTCCACACTGCCCCTCATTCACATTGATATTAATTTTTCTGGGTCTTTGATTCCTGATACCTGATCCCATTGACACCTCCTGATCACACAGGTTTGTGTGCTTCTTCCATGTAGACTGTGTTGCTTCTCGGCTACGTGGCTGCATGTTTGTCTTCAAGCCTTTAAGACCTCAGATGCTATATCTTTTGATAGCTGGACACCATCCGCTTTCTTCACCACATTTGCTATGCACCCGTTTTGTCTAATGCAATTGTCTCAGAAGAATGTACTACAGAGGACAGCACTGAAGGTACAGCTCAGGGAGAGGGGAGCGTCTGATCAGAGCACCCAGGAGCAAATGAAGGGGGAGGGAGAGAGAATGGAACACATCCTTGCCCACCAAGTCCTGAGGACAATATTCCAGCTCAGAGCTGCCAATGCACAGAGAGGACCATAGGGCCAAACCCACCATGAGACAAGACATCCCGCACTGTCCCTCCAGTGTTGTCCCTCGCAGCGTTATGGGTCAGTGACTCCACCACACTGGGGTGGAACGCTAAGGACATGCAACAGAGCAGCAAGGGGAGTAAAGCAATGAAAGCCTGGAGAATACCAAAAATAGACTTTGGGACCAGGGCGTGGCACCCCATCAGACCTAGAACTATTTATAGGCTTTTCTTTTCTTTCTTTTTTTTTTTTTTCTGTTTTGTTTTGCTGTGTCTTTTTTGTGTGTGCATGTCTATCTAGGTAAGATAGGCGGGATAAACAATTCGGAGGAGAAAACAAGACCGATGGTTGGGGGAGTGGGAAGTGATGTTAACACACCCAAGGACAAGGGAACAACAAGTGATCTAAAATCAATGGCGAGGAGGGCACAGGATGCTTGGTAGGGCTTGATGCAGGGCAGTATAACTGAGGAAATTACTGAAACCTGAATGAAGGCTGAACATGATAGTTGGGCAAGAGGAAAGTAAAAGGAAATAGAAGAAAGAACTAGGAGGCAAAGGGCATTTATCGAGGTCTAAGTATAGGCATTACATATATAAATATATTTATATATAATGATAGGCATGTACATATGTAAATATACTTATATATTATGATAAGGAAGTAGATCTATGTACATATATTTATATGTTAAGTATCAAGGTAGCAGGTGGACATTGGGCCTCTACTCAACGCAACACTTTGCTCTAATAGCCTATGCTTTTATTTTCGAATGGGATTACATGATAAAATAGATTGTTCCCATTGTTTCCTTTATCAGAATTTTTTTATCTAAAGATAAACTTGGGTTGGCTGGGGTTTTTTTTCCAAATAATATTGTGCTTTCAAGTACAAGCTTACATAACAAATTAGATTCCCACTAATGATTTCTCGATCAATTGTTGTGCATGGTTTACCTTTTTCACAGTGTATCGGCACATTCTGCTTATTTCAGTTCTCGTCTGTGTCTGTTTCCAGTTGTCCAGGTTCACTGCCCCTCACCTTCTCACCTTTGTTTCAGAGTATATCTTGACTTTTGGTCTCCTCTGATGGTATTTTAGAGGAGCACAGACTCAACATCTGACGGTCTTTATTTTATGAGCCATTTATTTAGTAGGAAGGTGACCTCTAGAATAGTTCTGATTCATAGTTTAAAGGGTAAACTTAGTTTTCATAAAAGGAAATATGGTTCTAACATTTGCCCTAAATCTGTTGAATACTAGAGTATTGTAGAGCATTTTTTAAAAAACATTACTGAATACTAGAGTGTTGTAGAGCATTTTAAAAAAAACATTACTGAGAACACAAAAATCTCATATCATCTTTAGATTATTTTCAAAGAGCCTTATTTTGTGTGAATTACTGTAGCTCTTATAGTGTATTTTATTTTTGAGTCAAAATTTAATTTTGTAATGTGGTCTGTTTGCATTGCACATTCAAAGCACCAAGAAAAAAATAGCAAATTTTACATTTATGCCTTATTGGATATATTTTTACCACAATTCTATAAGGTCTAATTATTATTCACTCTAAAATGTGTGTGTGTGTGTGTGTGTGTGTGTAAACTGAAGCTCCCCTTTTAATCATTCAGCTAGAAAACCATAGCTTTGTGCCGGACCCTTCTGACTTCCTGTCTGATGATCTGTTCACATTGTAGCTAGTCTCCTGAAAAAAAAAATTATTGTTTAATATAAGTATAAATTTCATTTCCACTTTCACAGTGAAGCTTCAACCTGTTTTAATTTTTTCTTTGCTTTAGCCTGAACACACCACCTGGAACTAAAATTAAGCTCTCGGGCATTATCGGCATACAGAACGGGTTCCTGCTCCTGAATGACTCCAACACCACCCTTCTTGGGGGTGAAGTGCAGCACCTGATTGAGAAGTGGGAGTTACAGAGAGTAAGTGTAAGCCAAGAAGAATGGTTTGAACTTTCAAAACTCTGTTTATTGTGTTCCCTGTTTTTAGGCCATTCTCTCATAATGGACAGTAAAATTAAGCCTTTGTGCCACAGTTGAAAGGAATGGAACATGATGATCTTTAGAGAAATTCCCTTTGCTAAGCTCTTTGTTCCTCTAAAGCAGATGTCATTTTTCAGAACAGGTAGTGCTCCACTTGTGAATGACTCAAGTTAGGACGAACTGCACTCATGACTGTCCTTTTTCGCAGCTGTTACTTTTATGCTTATACTTCTGTGAAGTTTTACATTGCACGATTGTCTAATGTTACCATCCTCATAGCAATCCCCAAAGACAGAGAAAGATCACATTTATAAAGATACTGATAATGTATGGCAATAGTAATGAACATTTAAAAAGTGGTATTCTACCTAGGATGAAGCTGGAATGGAACCTCATCATAATTCAGGAACTGCCAGTATTTGTTACATTATGATAGATATTATATATATATTTAAGTCACACTTAGCTGTCACATTTTCAAAATTATCAGTATTTGTTATAAGGTATGTGTAGTATATCTATGCATGTCTTTCTCCAAAACATAAAGTGAATGTGTGTGTGTGTGTATATATATATGATGTATATACCTTTCTCTTATCTACATGCACAAGTGAAATCAAGTTGAATTTTACTATAATGGAGAAGTTCTGGTTGTCCTTTCTTGAGGCATTGTTAATTGTTAGGTGCCATCGTGTCTGCTCCTTCCCATAACCACCGAGTGCACAACAGAAGGAACACTGCACAGTCCTGCACCATCCTCATGTTTGTTCCTATGCCTGAGCCCGGTGATGTGGCCTCTGCGTCAGTCCATCTCCTTAAGTTAAGGGCCTTCCTCTCTGCCACGGCCTTTCTACTTTACCAATCGTGATGTCCTTCTCCAGGGACTGGTCTCTTCTGACAGTATGTCCAAAGTATATAAGATGAAGTCTTGTCATCCTTGCTTCTAAGGAGCACCCTGGCCTTACTTCTCCCAATACAGATCCTGTGTTCTTTCAGCAGTCCCTGATACTTTCAATATTCCTCTCCAGCACTATTTTGCATTGATTCTTCTATGATCTTCCTTATTCAGTGTCCAACTTTCACATGCATATGATGCAGTGCAGAATACCCTGGGCTTGAATGAGGGGCACCTTAGTGCTCAAAGTAGCATCTTTCTCTTCAATACTCTAAAGAGGTCTTGTGTAGCAGATTTACCGAGTGCAGTACATCTTTTGATCTCGACAAAATCCTCGACAACTTCAGCCTTTTCTCAGGACGTTACCTATTGGTCCAGTTGTGAGGATTTTTGTCTTCTTTACATTGAGTCATAATCCACACTGAATGCTGCAATCCTTGTTCTTCATCAGCAAGGGCTTCAATTCCTCCTCATTTCTAGCAAGCAAGATTGTGTCATCTGCATATTACAGGTTGTTAATAAGCCATTCTCCAATCCTGATGCCACATTTTTCATATAGCCAGCTTCTCTGATGATTTACTCAGCATTGTAGATTGAGAAAGTGTGGTGAGAGCATGCAACCCTGATGCACACCCATCCTTCCCTGCCAGAATCACGAATGTCAACTCAATTACACGTTCCGAGGACCTGCCTCACTTGCCCACAACACACACAAAGACACCATACATACATTCACACACAGTTTCATCATCCTGGGAATGTTGTATTATATATTTATACTTGGTTTTCTGAAAGCCATCTTAGCATTTCTTGTTAAGAGATGATGAATATCTACCTTTAAAAGAGGTTTACCATGTCCTACAATGATTATAGTTCTCTGATTTTTATAGTTTTTGGTTTGGTAACCATAGCAATGTAGGAACTATGGAGAACTCAATTACTTGAGCATCTGGCAGGTGGGTGATCTTTACACAAATGTGCAGATAGAAATCATCAACCAATGTTAATTTGGGCAGTTTGTACATTTTCTTATAAAATAAGTAGAGGAAGAGAGCACGGGGCAGTATTTAAACTACATCAAGTTATTTAAATGGCACATAGTTATATAAAGGTGAAGAAAAGAGGAAAAAACCCTCTAAAGGTTAAATTTTTTTTTTTGTATGTTTGGAAAGACAGGCTCTAGGGAGTTTGGTACCAATATAATTTACAAAGTAATGTAATTTTTTACCATTTTAGTATTCCAAATGACAGATATATTTTGTATATCCTTTCTTTTTATACTTAGACTAACTTCTCATTTTTATAATTTTCAACCAGTGTCTATTTTTATTTAGATTAGTTAATTCTCATTAACATTCTTAGAAGGTAATATTTTTTTCCCCGCGAGGAAATAAAATAGTAGTAATTCTTATTATATTTCCTAGATATCTCTTAATTAAGCCTCCAATTTTTCCTGGGTTTCCTGCACTGTTTCCTTTACATCACACTTTTTTTCTTTATCTATTATTAACATATGTGATTGCTTAAACCTGTAGGAATGATTAATATTTACGTGGACTAAGAATTACTTTTATTAAGCATTTACTGTGTGCTTGGCATTTTGCTGTTTACATATATTATTTCTTTATGAGATGAATGTTACCTTAGTTATTTAAAAATAAAAAAAGCTTGAGTGAAAGCTAAAGTGAAAATCCGTTTTCCATTAAACAGATCTTAGACATTTTCTTTCGTGTTATTGAGTGCAGTCCCCACTGAACTTTCTGTGCTTCCTGTGTCCATCCCTCTGGACTCTGTCCTTGGGTAAATGCTGCTCTTTTCATCTCAAAAGGCTGATTATTCTAAAGAGTGTGTGCCTTTTTAGTGTTAGTGTACCCTGGATAAACCTGTCTATTGTTTGGTGGAAAATCGAGCAGCTAAGTGGGTTGGGGGGTGGGGCAGTAGAGCATTACCAATACCTGTTCTATCTGTCAGCTTGGTCTTTTTCAAGAGTTTGAGGTTTTCCCCACATTTTCTCCCACTGTTATCTAGAGCTTTCTAATGTGATCTCTTTCCTAGTGGTCAGTTTGGTAGCCAGGCACCTTCTAGTTCTTCTGTCTCAGGTTTATGAAGAATGTGACTCCTGTAGTCCACTAGTCCATTGCACTAATATATAGTATGTTCCAGGTGGTAGGAGATCAGTAGGTGCACCTTATGAGCTTTATATTCCTAGCTACTACTAGTATGTGTAGAGCATTGTCTTTGTGTGGACGTCATGATGCCAAGGACTAGGTCCTTAGTGTTTCCGCGACCATGCTTCTATGTGCTCCGGCCAGTGACTCATTCTCTCAAGGTGTTTGCAATGGCTGAGAAGTTTTCATAGCTCTGTTCCCTGCATCATACTCACCACAGGAAACAGAAGCTGGGTTTTGAACTGTCTGTTGGATTCCAAAATCTGTGAGGTTTCTAACAGTGGTTCTCAACCTGTGGGTCGTGACCCCGAACGACCCTTTCACAGGGGTCGCCTAAGACCATCAGAAAACATATTTCTGATGGTCTTAGGAACCTAGACACAGCTCCTCTATCTGTCTCCAGGTGGGTCCGCCCACATGCAGATAGGCTGATGTGAGAAAGAAGCTGTCTCATCCTTCGCACTGACATTGGCTTTTGTACTATATACTGTTGCAAATGTAGCAGTGTAGTTTACTGTTGTTACATTAAGATTGTTACCCATGCTACACCATGCTTCAAGACTAAATTTTATTTGTCATTAGAAATAAATATTTCACAATATGTAATTACATACTGTTTATGTGATTCATCACTATGCTTTAATTATGTTCAATTTGTAACAATGAAAATACAGCCTGCATATCAGATATTTACATTACGATTCATCACAGTAGCAAAATGACAGTGATGAAGTAGCAACAAAGATCATGTTATGGCTGGGGTCCGCACCTCCTGAGGAACTGTATGAAAGGTCGTGGCACGAGGAAGGTGGAGAACCATGGCTCTAACATGTCATGCTAGGGTTTTAATGTGTCATCACAATGTTTAATCATAAAAATACTAATGTTTTAAAGTTCTTTTTACTTTTGGAGACTGGATGATTTCACATTTATTTTGTCTACCTACATCTGAGGAATAGAATATATTGATGCCAGTTCACATGGTTGCTCTATGTCAGTGAATGAAAATTGGATTATAAAAAGCCCCTTGCCATAGGATTCTGGATTAACTTTCTCCCTCCTCTTCCATGTGCTCACCCGAGGAGAGGGATTCATTTTGTTTGACTAGAATTACGCTGTACTTTTAAACCTCATTTGGAATGTTTGGAAGTTTATCCTGCGGCATGAGCTTACTCTATCCTTTATAGGGGAGATTTGAGACCCTGATACTTCACTAACCTACATGATTGACATGTTTTTGTTTCACTTATTTGAGGAAAAGGACAGCAGAGAATTTTATCATTATGCTAAAGTAATAGCTTCTTAAAAATGATAAGATATTTCAGTCTTTAATTTAATAGGCATAATTATCTGACCATTTTTTAGAGACTTTAAAAAATTCAGCCTTTTTACAAAAGTAGGCAAAAGTATTTTCTGGCCTGTTGGATCTGAAATCAGTTTTTTCTATATATCTTAATTTAAGAACAATTGATTTAAAATTACAAGGGTACAAAAATAACATTAGGTTTACAGGAATCTACTTTTCTCGAATTTTAAAGGATGGTGTTGAAAGCGTTAGGTTACTTCTTGTCTTTCTTCAATGACCTTAATTGTTAAATTTTTTATTTTCTTAAAGAGAGAAAATAGACCTCTAAGCAAATACCTCACAATAATATTGTTCTGTTTATTTTTTCTGTGATTTCTTTTATTTTCTTTCTGGTATTTCTTTTAAAAAAAAATCTTTTTATTAGGGGCTCACGCAACTCTTATCCCAATCCATACATACATCAATTGGGTAAAGCACATTTGTACATTCATTGCCCTCATCATTCTCATAGCATTTGCACTCCACTTAAGCCCCTGGCATCAGCTCCTCATATTTTCCCCTCCCTCCCCGCTCCCACCTCCCTCATGAACCCTCGATAATTTATAAATTATTTTGTCATATCTTGCCCTGTCCAACGTCTGCCTTCACCCGCTTTTCTGTTGTCAGTCCCCCAGGGAGGAGGTTATATGTAGATCCTTATAATCAGTTCACCCTTTCCAACTCACCCTCCCTCCACCCTCCCTGTACCGCCACTCCCACCACTGGTCCTGTAGGGATCATCCACCCTGGATTCCCTGAGTTTCCAGTTCCTATCTGTACCAGTGTACATCCTCTGGTCTAGCCAGATTTGTAAGGTAGAATTGGGATCATGATAGTGGGGGTGGGGTGGTGGTGGAAGGAAGCATTTAGGAACTAGAGGAAAGTTGTATGTTCCATCGTTGCTACACTGCACCCTGACTGGCTCGTCTCCTCCCTGAGACCTTTCTGTAAGGGGATGTCCAGTGGCCTTTAAATGGGCTTTGGGTCTCCACTACACCCCCCACCCCCTAATTCACAATGATATGATTTTTTTTGTTCTGGTGATGCCTGATGCCTGATTCCTTCAACGCCTCATGATTGCACAGGCTGGTGTGCTTCCTCCATGTAGGCTTTGTTGCTTCTGTGCTAGATGGCTGCTTGTTTTCCTTCTAGCCTTTAAGACCCCAGACGCTATATTTTTTGATAGCCGGGCACCATCAGCTTTCTTCACCACATTTGCTTATTCACCCGCTTTGTCTTCAGCGGTTGTGTCGGGAAGGTGAGTATCATAGAATGCCAATTTACTAGAAGAAAGTATTCTTGCGTTGAGGGAGTACTTGAGTGGAGGCTCAATGTCCTTCTGCTACCTTAATACTAAACCTATAAATGTAGGCTCATAGATCTATTTCCCCATCCTCATATAATATATTTGTATATGTACATGTCTTTATCTAGAGCTCTATAAATACCCTTTGCCTCCCAGCTCTTTTCTCTATTTCCCTTGATTCTCCTCCTGTCCCACTATCATGCTCAGTCCCCACCAGGATTTCAGCACTTCCTCTTTGTTACGTTCCCCTTGATCCTGCCCTACCAGGTCTCCTATACCCTCCTCACCACCGATTTGGATCACTTGCTGTTCCCTTGTCCCTGGGTTAGTTAACACTACTACCTTTCCCCCCACCTCCCCCTCTCCCACGTCCCCCCCGGAACTGTCAGTCCCATTGTTTTCTCCTCCAGATTGTTCATCCAGCCTATCTTAGGTAGACAGATCTGTGGAGATAATAACATGCACAAAAACAAGACAGAGCAAAACCATGCAACAAAACAAAACAACAGTAACAAACCAACGACAAAAACAGAACACAATAAGAAAGAAAAGTTTGTAGTTAGTTCAAGGAGTGTTTCTTGGTTTTTCTGTGATTTCTACTGTTTTACTTCATGTACTGTGATACTTTTCCTATTTGGGACTTCTGCATTTAGGTATATTTTAGCTTCATAGTGAATTTTCCCTTTTTCATTCTGTAATACTCTTTTCCCTTTGAATTCTAATTTGTTTACTGATAGCATGGCTACTTCTGTTTTGTGTTTGAAGGTATCCCCTTAGAGTATATTAAATACAGTATGTTTTTATGTTTTATTTTTTAGCTCTTTATATGAAAAGTGGAATTTATATAGGTAACATAATTAGGTTTTGCTTTTGTATCCAAATAATCTCTATCATTTAAGTGATATTTAGATAACTTGTGCCTTTTGCTAAGTTTTATTGAGAAATAATTCCCATACCATAAAATCGACACATTTAAAGTGTACAGTTCACTAGTTTATATATATATTCATAGAGTTACAGGTCAGTCATCACCACCCATATAGAACAGTTTCATCACCAAAACAAGTGTCGGTCTGTCCATAAGCAGCCCTCATTTTCCCCAACACCCAGTCTTAGGCAACCTCTAATCCACTCTTTGCCCATTTGCCTGTTCTGGACATGTCACATAAAAGGAATGTGAAATGGTTTCTTTCACGTCATACAGTTTTTTTGGTGTGTTTTTAATTCAGTCTCGTTGGAACATACATCAGTACTTCATTCCTTTTTATTGATAATTTTCTGTTGTATGAATGTGTCATACTATGTGAATTCACCAGTTGACAGAAAATTGCATTGTTCTACTTTTGACTCATGTAAGTACTGCTGATATGAACATTGGTGTTGAAGTTATTGTAAACATACATTTTCTTTTATCTTTTGTGTATTTAACTGCACCATTTTACATTTCCACTAGCAATGTAGGAGGAATCTAATTTCTCTATATTCTTCACAGCACTAGTTAATGTCTTTTTGATCATAGTTTACTTAGTGGATGTGAATTTTTGTCTTATAGTATTTTGAAGTGCATTTCTCTCATGACGTCAGTGATCTTGAATATCTTTTTATGTGCTTACCAGCCATTTGTATATATTTTTGGAATTATGTCTATTCATATTTTTTCTTTTTAATTAAGCTGTTTGTCATACTATTGAGTGGGAAGAATCTATTTTATATTCCAGATACAAGTTCTCCAGATATTTTCTCACATTCTATGGGAGTGTCTTTTTCTTTTCTTAATGATGCCCTTTGGAGAAATAAAGTTTTTAATTTTGCTGAAGTCCCCTTTATCTAACTTTTTCTTTTGTGGTTTTGTTTTGGGGGTCAGATCCAAGAAACCATTGCTTAATCCAAGGTCATGACGGTTTACACCTATACTTTCTCCAAAAGTTTTATAATTTTTACTTTTATTTGTGGTTTTGGTCCCTTTTGAGTTAATTTTTATGTATTTTCTGAGGCAGGCATCCAATCTTAATTCTTTTCATGTGGCGCTCCAGTTGTCCTCGCACCAGTGATTGAGAAGAACATTATGTTCCCATGAGTTATCTTGACACACTTGTGCAAAGTCATTGATCAGAAGTGTGAGTGTGTATTTCTGAGTCCTCATTTTCACTGATCTGCATGCCTGTACGTGCTCCCATGAAGACGCACAATCTCGGAAAGCCTCAGTAGCAGCTCTGTTCTGTCCAGTAGACTTGCTATGTTCTGCAATCAGCGTGATGGCAGAAGTTTTTTTTTTTTTTTAACATTTTATTAGGGGCTCATACAACTGTTATCCCAATCCATACACACATCAATTGTGTAAAGCGCATTTGTACATCGTTTCTCAAAACATTTTCTCTCCATTTAAACCCCCGACATTAGGTCCTCATTTTTCCCCTCCCTCCCCGCTCCCCGCTCCCGCATGTGCCCTTGATAGTTTATAAATGGGTATTTTGTCATATCTTGCCCTGTCCAACGTCTCCCTTCATCCACTTTTCGGTTGTCTGTCCCCCAGGGAGGAGGTCACACACAGTTCATTGTAATCGGTTCCCTCTTTCCTACCCATTCTCCCTTTACCCTCCCTGTTTTGCCACTCACACCACTGGTCCTATAGGGCTCATCTGTCCTGGATTCCCTTTATTTTCAGTTCCTATCTGTACCAGTGTACCTCCTCTGTTCTAGCCAGTCTTGCAAGATAGAATTCGAGTCATGGTAGTGGGAGCGGGGAGGAAACATTTAGGAGCTAGAGGAAAGTTGTATTTCTCATCATTGTTACATTGCACCCTGACTGGCTCATCTCCTCTCCGAGACCCCTCTGCAAGGGGATCTCCAGTGGCCTACTAATGGGCTTTGGATCTCCACTCCGCACTCCCCCCATCATTCACTATGGTAAAATTTTTTGTTCTGATGATGCCTTACACCTGATCCCTTCGACACCTCGTGGTTGCATAGGCTGGTGTGCTTCTTCCATGTGGGCTTTGTTGCTTCTGAGCTTGATGGCCGCTTGATTACCTTCAAGCCTTTAAGACCCCAGACGCTATACTTTTTGATAGCCGGGCACCATCAGCTTTCTTCACCACATTTGCTTATGCACCCATTTGTCTTCAGTGATCCGTTCGACACCCCGTGATCACACAGGTTGATATGTTGTTCCATGTGGGCTTTGTTGCTTCTGAGCTAGATGGCTGCTTGTTTTCCTTCAAGCTTTTAAGACCCCAGACGCTATATTTTTTGATAGCCGGGCACCATCAGCTTTCTTCACCACATTTGCTTATTCACCCGCTTTGTCTTCAGCGGTTGTGTCGGGAAGGTGAGTATCATAGAATGCCAATTTACTAGAAGAAAGTATTCTTGCGTTGAGGGAGTACTTGAGTGGAGGCTCAATGTCCTTCTGCTACCTTAATACTAAACCTATAAATGTAGGCTCATAGATCTATTTCCCCATCCTCATATAATATATTTGTATATGTACATGTCTTTATCTAGAGCTCTATAAATACCCTTTGCCTCCCAGCTCTTTTCTCTATTTCCCTTGATTCTCCTCCTGTCCCACTATCATGCTCAGTCCCCACCAGGATTTCAGCACTTCCTCTTTGTTACGTTCCCCTTGATCCTGCCCTACCAGGTCTCCCACACCCACCTCCCCACCAATTTGGATCGCTTGTTGTTCCCTTGTCCCTGGGTTTGTTATCCCCTCTTCTTCCCTTCCGCCCTCCTCCCCCTCTCCCATGTCCCCCCGGAACTGTCAGTCCCATTGTTTTCTCCTCCAGATTGTTTATCCAGCCTGTCCTATCCAGACAGGCCTGCGGGAGACAACATGCATAAAAACAAGACAGAGCAAAACTGAGCAACACTGTACAACAAAATACTTCTGTTCTGTTTTGTTGTACATAAGTATTTTTTTGTTGCTTGTTTTATTGTAAATTTAATTGTATTCATGTAATTTTATCTATTTTGGAGTTGCTAATTTTCTGTATGCTGTAACTTTGCTTAACTTGTTTAAATTCTAATGTGTATATGTCTTCCTTAGGCTGCTCTATAAGATTCTGTCTTCTTCAATTAAAGTTTTTCTTCTTCCTTTCCAATCTGCTTCTTGGATTTCTTTCTTCTTTTTCTCCTACCTGCTTGGTTAGAACACCCAGTATAATGTTTCACAGATGTGATGCAGGGTCTTCCTTGGTTTAGTCTTGATCGACTATCTTGCTATATATTTTGCTTCTGTTTAACACATCTACTTTGTATTATTATTTTTCTTCTCTTCCTTTGAATGATTTAAGTATTTTTTGTGCATGCGTGTCTGATTTGTATGATCTTTTGGACTTTCCGCTATATGCCATTTGTTTTTTGGTGAATGCTTTCTACTAGTGGAAAATATTTTGGGTTTTCTTTCTTGGACAGGTTTCTGCCTTACTCAGGATTTGACTGTTGTAGGCTTTACTGCATGTCACTTAAGAAAACAAACCTCACTGCCATCTAGTCAATTCCGACTCAGATCGACCCTGTAGGATACAGAGACGGCAGGAATGCCCTGTTGGGTTTCTTAGGCTGTGAATCTTTATGGGAGCAGAAAGCTGCTGCTTGTAGTTTTGAACTGCTGACTTTGTATTTATCCACACTTACTACATCTGGCATTTTTTATTCCTTTGCAAACATCAGATTTCTTCTTTATAGTTTGTATAGTTCACATTTGCTAGCTGTGAAGTATTTTAGCCTTTTATTTATTTTCCCCTTAAACTATTTTATGTTATAGTCATCTTCTTTCTGCACTTGGTCTTTTCTCTGTTTACTTTTAAGACTTCCAAAATGTGATTGTTTGGTTGGGATAGTAATTGGTATGGCTTTTGGCTTTTGTGTTCTCTTATCCTACTTATATTCACTGAACTTCATTTGTGGGCTCTTGTCATTCAAATATATATAATTTTGGCGTTTAATACTTCATTTTTCTCCCCTATACCTTCTCCCACTCTCTTACTTGTTTGTGATTTCAATTACATGAATGTTCAACTATTTGCTTTGGACAAGCCACTGAAGTTTTGTTCATTTTTTACCACCTGAGGTTTTTGTATTAACTTCATTTGGATACATCCTATTACTCTGCCTCCAAGTCCATGGATCTTTTCTCCTGCACTGTCTAATCCATCCCTAATTCCATCCAGTGAGGTTTTCACTCTATACGCTAGCAGTGAACAATCCAAAAACAAAAGACAGAATGCAGTGGTATTTGCATTAGTTATGAAGAATCCAGCTACAGGTCTTTCAACGAGCAGCCAGGTACTTTGAGCACCAGGGGTCCTTTTGTCATCATCAGTGAGTGATCCAGATGAGTAAGGTACCGGAGGGATGACATTTAGCAAACGTGCAAAACCTTGGATCATGTTTTCTTTGGAACTCCTCTCTGATTCTTTTTTGATGTCTTTTGTTCTCCCTGTGTGAATGCCTTTAGTTAAATATTTCTACTTAGGTAAAATAGCTGTGTAAAATTCTTGTTGTTAATCACCTTTTTCCATCTGTGACTCAGTTTCTATTGACCAGTTTTTGAAATAATTTTAAGTCATGCTTCTTTTTTCTCATGCCCAGCAGGACACAAGACGTTCTGTTCCCGGCAGAGTTACATAAGGTCTTGGAAACCCACTGGGATGGTTCTGCCCTGGAGGGTCACTGTGAGTCAGAATTGACTGGTGGCAGTGAGTTTGGGGTTTTTTTGACGAGAAGTACTAGGTGCTTGATCGACTGCAGGGCAATGAGTGTTTGAGTAGGTTTTGTTTGGATACTTAGATTTTGTTACCTTTCGTTAGAGTGGAGGATTTAGCTTTGATAACAGGAAGACATTTATGGATCAACTTGATCTCCTCAAGGAACGTATTCAGGCTTTGAAAGAAGTGTTCCGGATAGCCTTTATTTTGTATATTGTTCAGCTCTCTGTTTAGCTCCAAATGCTTGCTCGCAAGGTGCCCTTAGCCTGGTGGTCGGAGCTGGAATGTCTCTTTACCCTGTGAGTGCTGTAGGAATCATTCCGTTTACGACTGCATGTTGTTTGTCTGTGTAGCATACTTCTTCGAGGGAACTCCTGTGCAGATATCTAGAGCTCCTCACTCTAAAGGTTTCTCTTTAGGACTCTGCCCCGTGACTTCCCGTTGCGTGGACCTCCTCAGTCTTACATTTCTGTCCTCACCTCACCTTTCCCTGTAGCTTCCGTCAGCATCACACCCCCATGCAGAAAGCTAGGGCCATCTTATGCTTTCCGTTCTCTCAGAAATCTCTGCCCTGTGTTTGAAAACAACTTTTGTATGTGTTGATTAGATTTCTAGTTGTGTATCAAGGTAGGCTAAGTGTGGTTGTTTTATCTCTGTCAGGGCAGGAAGTATAAAGCCTATAGAACCCTTCCAATTATATAAGGAATTGTAATATAAACTAAAATCATTTATAGGTAGGAGTCATTGGATAGTGCAATCAGTTAAGCTCCCGCCTACTGACTGAAAGGTTAGTGTTTTAAATCCACCCAGAGGCATATTGGGAGAAAAGTATAACAATCTGCTTGGAAAGGTCACAGCCATTGAATAGACAACCTGCTGCTTGGTTCTACAGGAGTCTCCGTGAGTCAGGATTGATTTGATGCCTATAGTTGTTGGGTTTTTATGTCTATCTGTTGAATAACCAAGGAAAGGGTGCCCATGTAAATTTATGGGTTTTCAGATATTTTTTAAAATCAGCTTATTATTACACATACAGGTTGTAAAGAAATGTGGTACTGCACTAGAGCTTATTCTTTGCTCAGTAAGCAGCATGTCCCTGTTGTCTTTGGCCTGCTTACCCATCCCAAGCCCGCTGTCCTTGAATTGTTTCTGGTTCAGCCTGAACCTATAGGTCAGGGTACATTTCCTCATCGGAATGTATTTCCAAGGCTGTAAATCTTTATGGAAGCTGACTGCCATATTTTTCTCTCATGAAGTGAATGGTGGATTTGAACTGCTGACCTTTCAATTAGCAGCCAAGTGCTTTTAATCTCTACATCATCATCAAAAGGGCTCCTTTTGCCTTACAATTCTTTATATAATGTCCATAAACTGCATAATAGCTTTCCTATAATGTTGATGATGTTTTGGTGTATGCCTGGAAGTACATATGGTGATACTTTAGTATTATTTTTCCGTAATATTTTGTAAACATTTTTCATAATGATAATTGTTTAAAATGCACAAAACCTAAAATTGTGTTATACATCTAGTGCTTAAGGGATACTGTATTGATACCTGTAAGAGCTACCAATAAAGTGATTAATACAAAAGGGTAATAATTTATTAGCGTTTCAAAAGCAAAGTATAGAAGAGGACTACATGGCAAAAAGGAATCCTTCTGAAGAACTTGATATCAGAAAGTGCATTTACTAAGATTTTCCCCTATGATTTTATAATACATTAGTAGCTCTTTAATCCTAAAATTAATAGTTAGCAGGTATATACTATGATTAGGGAGCTTTTAGAAGTTTATTTTTATTTCAGAACCAAAACAAAAATTTAAACATATTGTTTTATAGAACTTAGACTATAGTAAGAAGATTTTACTATAATTGAAATTGATAGTTTATAATATGAATGTAAGTTTCATTATAAACTATATCAATTAGAACTATCCATATGTTTAGTATGTGTTTGTTATTAGATTATATATACAAATGTTTTATTTTAAAGATAATTTCGAGGTTTGAATATTAATAATCAGATGACATTTGTCAGGCTGTTACTTTAATATATATCATAATGAAATTTTTATTACCAAAATTTTTTATCTTGGAGTTAATTTCTTGTGGAGACTGGTTTTTTTTTTTAATCATTCTGTTGAGGCTCGTACAACCCTTATCACAATCCATACATCCATCCATTGTACTTATTTTGCCATCATCATTCTCAAAACATTTGCTTTCTACTTGAGCCCTTGGTATCAGCTTCTCATTTTTTCCCCTCCCTACCTTCTCCCACTTCCCTCATGAACCCTTGATAATTTATAAATTATTATTATTTTGTCATATCTTACACTGTCCAATGTCTCCCTTCACCCACTTTTCTGTTGTCCATCCCTCAGGGAGTAGATTATATGTAGATCCTTGTAATCCATTCCCCCTTTCCACCCCACCCTCCCTCCACCCTCCCAGTATCCCCACTCTCACCACTGGTCCTGAAGGGATCATCTGTCCTGGATTCCCTGTATTTCCAGTAGATTGATGTATATATATTTAAAGGTTTTATGTTAGGGAAACAGATGGACAGTGGGCCCCTGCTCAAGTACTCCCTCAACACAAGAACACTTTGTTCTAACAATTCAGCAGTCTGAGATGCTTACCTTCCTGGCACGATCGCTGAAGACAATGGGTGCTCAAGCAAATGTGGTGAAAAAAGCTGATGGTGCCCAGCTACCAGAAGATATAGCATCTGAAGGCTTAAAGGTCTGAAGATAAACAAGCGGCCATCTAGCTGAGAAACAACAAAACCCACATGGAAGAAGTACACCAACCTGTCCTGACTCAATTGCTGAGGACAAAGCGGGTGCATAAGCAAAAGTGGTGAAGAAAGTTGAGGGTGCTGGCTATCAAAAGATATAGCATCTGGGGTCTTAAAGGCTTGAAGATACACAGGTGGCCATTTAGCTAAGAAACAATAAAGCGCACACGGAAGAAGCACACCAGCCTACCCCGACATGATCACTGAAGACAAAGCAGGTGCATAAGCAAAGGAGGTGAAGAAAGCTGACGGTGCCCAGCTGTCAAAAGATATAGAATATGGGGCCCTGTAGGCTGGAAGATAAACGGGGCCATCTAACCGAGAAACAACAAAGCCCACAAGGTGTCGAAGCGATCAGATATCAGGTATCAAACACCACCACCAACAAAAAATCATAGCATTGTGAATGTGGGGGGAGTGCAGAGTGGGGACCCAGGGCCCATCTGTGGGAAATTGGACATCTCCTTGCAGAAGGGCCGCGGGGAGGAGACGAGCCAGTCAGGGTGCAATGTAGCAGCAATGAAATATAAAATTTTCCGCTAGTTCTTGAATGTTTCCCCCCACCCACCCACCCACTATCATGATCCCAATTCTACCTTACAAATCCACCGGGACCGGAGGATGTACACAGACTGTTTTTATTATTATTTTTAACTGTTCTGTAGGGACACAGTTTGAATTGTGTTTCTGAAAATTGCATGAAAACGCGTGTTTTGGGAGGGGTGTGTGGGTAGGGATAGCCTTTGCGTAGTTACAGAAATTAGGGATCAAATGTCTTAGGGAATTTAAATTAATTTGAAGTAGGGTGTTGTTGTTTTTTGTTCTCCCTTGTAAAAATCTACTAAAGGAAGTGAATTTCTGGTGAGTTCCACATGTACATATATTTTATTGTGTACTTTGTTTTAATGACTCCCTTTTCTCACAGAGCTTGTCAAAACATAGTAGAAGCAATATTGGAACTGAAGGTGGACCACCTCCGTTTGTGCCTTTTGGACAGGTAATGACTTTTATATTGAGAGATGAATTTAATTTTTAAAAGTTTTTCATTAGTATTCAACCTGTGATTAGTTTTGCGCTAGAGTCTTGGGAGTTATCTGGCAATATATTAAGTATCAGGAATATAATAATTGTTTTGTTATTTGACTGTAATTAATTATTGGTGTAGATTTTTCTCAAGAGCTATTGACTGAAAGATTGAGGCAATTAAGAGCCACACTGAAGAGCAATTTTCAACCAATTAAGACAGCATGCCGAGACTGAGAGAGAAATCCAAAAGTGTAACAGCTAAACCGGGCTGTAGTTTCTCATTTTGTGAAGTAAAAACAAAAGAGGGAGAGACAGGAAAAGTGGCATAGAAGGCTAAGACTTAACAGGCAAAGTCAAAGGACTATTACAACAGCATCATACCCTTAATTACATAGAAATATCCCACTGTCATGCTATTTTTTCTCCCTATATTCTTCATCTCAGTCTGCCGACGTTTGAGAGCATTTTTCTGTCTCTTCCGTTCTTCCCTGAAGAGTTCTGCACTCTTCCGTTTTACACAGCCAGATGGTGACTTGTGACCACAAAGAGTCTCCAGTTGTCTTCCTTTGAGTTTGGGGAGCAAAGAGAAGGCTGAAGGGGCAGGAGGGAATTCTGGTCGCACAGCCCTTGCCGTGCAGGAGCACTGTTGTGATGAGGACAATAAGACAAAGGAAATCTCAGCACTGCTCCCTTGGCTGTTTTCTCATCAATTCATTTTTCAATTTTCTAAAAATTCTATAAAAAGACCCCATGATTATGCTACGTCCTTTGAGAAAAGCTATCAAAATTACCCCTTTACCATCTTAAGGAGCGATTGCTGTGACCTTCGGGGCTGTCTTGAACTGAGCTGGCCCAGCAGATCCCCTCGAAAGCCACTGTTTTGTTGGATCTTTTGCTTAATGTTTGAAGGCACTCCCATGAGTTACTGACGGAACATGTCTGTTGCCAGGCACCAATCACAGAGACCTATTTATATGCTCCCCCTTAAGTACGCCTGTACCTTACGAGTTGAAACCTAGTAGCCAGTCCTTTTGATGAGCTCTCCTCGACACTGATCCCTAGTTGCAACGGCTTTTCACCGACCCTGTAAAGGTGAGAATAAGGACGTAGCATGGAACAAAGGTGAACGTAAAGATGAAGAAGGATGGCGCGTTGGGGCCTGCTGACCCAGCTGTTCTTCTAACTTGGATCTTCTCTCCTGATTTCAATACTCTTCTCAGTCAGGAACTTAATTTCATTACCAGTTAGCATTTCCAGTTCAATGACAGCAACACAGCACACAGACAACCACAGCCTCGATTCTTCTCCCACGTAATGTTTTCTGCCCACTTATTCCCCATTTTTCACCTCCTCAGCTGACCAGTGTCTTCTGTTTTCTTGTTTTTGATCAGCATCAGCTTTCATCCGCAGCAATTTCTTCCAGACCTCCCTTTATCTCTAAAGAGTCTCAGTATGATCCCTGAAGCTGCTTACTCGTTGCCTCACGTAGGTCACCAAAATCTAGTTATTTGGTAATGTGTCTTGCATTTGTCCTCTATTTTCTTTCAAAAGCCACTCAGAGTGGTTATGTGGTAGGGATGTAACAGGTTGGAAATTAAGCCTCATATGCTGGGTCCCGAATGGTCTGCAATTCTAAACCTCTAGCAGCTCCTCGGGAGAAAAACTGAGTTCTCTATTCCTGTAAACAGTTAAAGTCTCGGAAACCCACGGGGGGTTGCTATGAGTCAGCATTGACTGGATGGCAGTGCTTTGGGTTTGATATCTCTGTATAGCTTTTACTTTTCTTTAGTAACTGATATATAAGTTGCTGAGATGACCAGCAGGCAGCATCAGTTGATTGAACTTAAAAAAACTTTGGTAGTGTGTATATAATTGTAATTTAAGGTTATAATTGCATTGTAGCTATTTGGAAAGTATTTTTAAAAATATGCCGATTTTCACCGGATTTTAGGATAAAGGATAGTCAAGATAAAAAGATAGTCTGATCCATGTTGATATTCTCCCGTATCTGAGTGTAATGAAAACCCTAAACTTAGTAGAAAAATTCTATTAACATATATTGGAGAAATAATGAATGATCCCTTTTTAGGAAAGTAATTTCCCATTAAACAATTTAATGATAGTTCTTTTTCATAGATGTCTTTATTTAATAAACTTTCTGTCCCACAAAATATTGTGATCTAATTATTTTCAAGATTTTTGAAATGTTCTTTTAGGGCTTACGATGTTTAGAAAAGATGTAGTTCAGTAGTATTACTTGTTTATAATGCCCATTCTGAAAAATTCCTGTTCAGCCAGTCTCTGCCTTGAATATGGGTTAGTTAGAAATAATGATGGTTGAATCAATAGGAAGGATATCTTTACGTTGTTGAGAATGTACTATAGTGAAGCCTGCAAAAGCCAGAAGCTGTAAAATGGAAGCCTATTAGAGAAAGGCAGCACCAATATTTTCCACTAATGGAGAGTGAAAGAAACGTGGTAAGCTTATACCCTATCACAGATGGAAACTTAGGGCACCCAGAAAAACAAGGCAGTTCTATCGAGATCCGCCTCTCACAGGTTTTGCTATTTATTTGGATAGCATGCTAATTTGGGAAGATGGCCTTCTGTTACTAAGTTAATGAGTTGAGATTTTAACTTCTTGGATTAGAATCGAGACCTTATTTTTAGCAATAATGCCTCACTGATCGAGTTAATTCCAACTGTTAGCAACCTTGTGTAGGATTTCTGAGACTAAATCTTAAAAGAAGTGGGCAGCCTCATCTTTCTGTCATGGAGTAACTAACTGGTGGATTGCATAGCCAACATGTGGTTAGCAATCCACCACTTGACCCATAGTGTCACCAGAAACCCTTCCGAAAAACACCTCCCTACCATTGAGTCGATGCCAACTCACAGTGGCCATTGAGGACAGGGTAGAACTGGCCCTGTGAATTTCCGAAACTGCGACTCTGGGGAGCAGCTGGGGGTTTCTCACTGTAGACCTTGAGATCACTGTCCAACACATGACTGCGTCACCACCAGGTTTCCATGACAACGCCAGCAGCAATCTGGAACTGATGTTATGGGATTAAAAGCAAAATCCATTGCAGCCTGATAGGGAGAGGGCTTATTTTTAACTTTTTCTCTTACAAGCTGAGGCAAATCCTTTTAATTACTAAAACAACTATACTCTCCAGCCCTCATATAGGGTGGAAATTAGGCGTTTAATTAAAAGACTGCATTTACCTCTTCTTATGGGCTATTATATATTGTTTAAAATCTAAAATTATTCGAAGTCATTTTACCCTAAAATGAAACTTTAAACATTTAGCTAGATATGTACTTTTAACCTATATCTGCTTTTAGATGGTCATGTTTTTGTATAGCTGTAATTGTATTTGACAGCTATATTTGTTTTATTTGTATTAATCCTTTTCCCATTATTTTAAAATCTCTGGGGTGTATTTGAACTTTTGGTGAGTTCTGAGTTGTTGTAAGAGGGATAAGCATTTCTTTTTACAAATAATGCTTTTTAGTAGAAAACACAAATCTTTTTGGAGCTGCTGAATTGATTTATTTTTACTTATTATGTCCAGAAGTGTGTATCTCATGCCCAAGTGGATAGCAGAGAACTTGATCGAAGGAAGACACTGCAAGTTACGATGCCTGCCAAGCCTTCCAACGATAACGATGAGTTCGAAAAGCAGAGGACAGCTGCGATTGCAGAAGTGGCTAAGAGCAAGGAAGTAGGGAATGTAATCACTGCGCGCCTCTCTTTCCTCTTCCAAGTGTGAACGCTGAGATGCCTGACCATTGTCATTTTCTTTTCACATAACACTGTCAGCAACCCCTTGGCACTTTTCTTCTTGCATGCGCCATAGTTAGAAAATGCCCTCCCACCTTGGATCATAAGCTTACATATTTTCTTGGATGTTCTTTTTCTCAATCACCTGGGCAATTCCAGGAAGGCACTCTTGCAAATAATGTACCCTCTGTGCTATCCTCTTCCCTTTCTTCTTCGTGATGTAAGAGTTGCGTGCTTTATTCTGGCAGAAGGTTTCCCAGCACTGCGTGTGCTAAGTTCCCCCGTTTCAGGGTAACTTCTCCCTGGAGTAAGAGTTCTGAGTACTAGAAGAGTGTAAACTGGTGGTTCAGGTTTGACATTTCTACCAGTTTTTGTTCTTAATTCCATTTAGTATAGAGTGAAAAATAACTTTTTAGTTTCTGAATTACTGGTTTCCTTCATTATCCAAGAGTAGAGCATTTCTACAGAACCTTTCATAAGTCAAGTGGTGTAAAACAAAGAACCAATGACCAGTACTTTGTATGGGAACAATTTTTACATGTTCTCAGACCCTCAGAATCGCTTACGAAAACATACCCAGTGGCATGTACCATCTGAAACAGCGCTAACATAACCAGTCAGTGCACTGTTGAAAGCTGCGGCCGCATGGTGCAGAGGTGCTGAGTGGAGACCCGGGGCAGGAGCTTGCTGCTGCACTGCCGGCACAGCTCCTGATGGCCGGCGTGCCCGCTGCCTCCTCAGGGGCTTGATGCAAAAAAGGTTTTCTTTTCTTTTTTGTAAAAGTGAAAATCCATTTCCATTTTCTTTCAGATAGCCAGAGTAGGCATTAATGGAGGTCTTTCATAAATCAAAATGATGTCAAGTAAACTTTAAAAAAGCTAGGATACCTATGCAAGTGTTTTTATATGCACACACATGCACATACAAAACACATCAAATACTAATACTAGAAAAACCTGTTCCATATTAGCAGGAAATACAAAATTAACAAGAAAGCCATTTGGCTGTTTTCTCCAGTTATTTATAGATTTTTAGTATTTGAGAAGATATTTTAGCATATTCAGTTTTCCTCCACACACATTTCATAACTACTAAGAGTGAAATACAATTTTCTTGATTCAGAATCCCTATCGACGCTTAGTAAACAGCTGCTTTCCCACTGAAATTTGCAGTTTCCGTTGGAGATTTCTTGAAGTTGGTGATCTTTCCTGTGGTGGGACCCATCTGTCATCAGGAACACAGGTTCTGGAGTCAGACTGCCTGGAAACACAAGGGAAAACCAGGAACAGTAGGGAAATCCTGTTGCCAACACGTCTGTTCCAGTTGATCATGCCCTCTTACCAGCCGCTAAGCCTGGATAGCTTACTTTGGCTTTTCCTGTTCTATTTTTCTTTTTCTGTAAAATGAAGTTTCAGTGGATCCACTTTATGTGATTGCTGCAAAATTATAATTGGTTGTCTTTATAGCACTGTCTGGTTTAAAACACTATCTGGTACAGGTGGTCACTCAAAGTTTACAAGAAATGGCTAGTATTTTTCAGTATGCGGTTACATTCCAAGGCACATTAAAAAAATTAGTTTTAATACTTATGAAAATAATGCCTTTCACACACACAGCTTGCAGTTAATGTGCTACCTCTTTGCCAAAAACCTCTTCAAGTTCTGATGTTTCAGAGTAAGGCTATTGGATATATATCAGTTTCTTACCTATTATTGAAAATTTGTTCTTGTGATTTACATTTGTTCCCTTTTGAACCCCACGGATAGCTGAACAAAGCCTGTCCCAGCCCTGGGCCACCCTCAGGATGATTGCTGTTGTGTCACTGTTACAGCCGCTGGGCGGCCCATCTCCTTGAGGGTTGTGCTGCAGTATAGTTAGCATCCTAGAATATGCTTCATTTTAAAAAAATCATAGTTGACCACAGCCAAGTGCATACACCTTTTCAGATGGTCAGTTCTGAAGTCCCAGAAAAGTGTGTGCAGGCAACTCAGAGATCCTTCAGTGACTCCAGTCCTGGAAGAGAGAGACTGGACTGAGAAGCTGCCAGGAGTTTGAGGATAATGATCACAATGAATGAATTGGAATGGCTATTTTCAGATGAAAACACAATTCAGTCTCTTCTGGGGACTTTTATTTGTTGACTTTAGAGACTGATTATCTAAAATTATGGTTTAGTTTTAAAGCTTCCATGAAAGCAAAAAAATAGAAACAACATCTTGTTCTTTTCACTTGAGGCCTAAGATGTGTTCTAAGAACATGCCGGCCCTTTTGCCACCATATTCTTTGATTTCAGCATGGCACCCCACTGATTCATAGTGGTGATACTTTGTCAGGAGGTTAGCAAAAGTTAAATATTGTATATCACTTTTGATCAATTTGTGAATACTTTTGGCTTAAATTTCAAGTAATATAAAATCAATATGTACCTTAAGTGAAGTTGCCAGGCAGCAAACTTACAAAACTAATGTGTGTTGGGGGCAGGGGATGGATAGCAGTTAATGGGTTGGCAAAAATGTATATGACACACATGTTATTTGCATAACAATATAGAATGCATTTGAGAGTTGTAGGCATATGAATAGTACTTAAAACTGAGACCAAATGAGATGCCCCAAAGAATGAGTGGCCATAGAGATGAGAAGGAGGTCAGGCACGAGCAGAGTGGCACTGCAAACCATACGCGAATGGATAGAAGTCGGACCAGCCAAGAAGTGACCAGTGAGAGAATATAAAAACGAAGTGAATGTATAAGCGTTTACCACAGAGAAGAGTGTAAAACTGGATCAAGGCTGATCTGGTGGGAAATCATGTCAGATGTGCACAGAAGATTAATGTACCTTTGGAGAAGTAATCCTGCGTTCCTCTGTACATTTCTATCAACATTCCCATCGGGATATGCAGAGGTCGGTGGGTATAAGAAAAAGACTTAAGTATGCAGTATCGTGGTGGATAGATGTGGTGAGAATCTGTGCAAGTTCCTTAATGATTCATTTTGTTTTCTCAGTGAGGAAGAAAGCAAGGCCATCAGTAACAATCCAGTGGCAGATGTTGGTTACTTGGGAGTGAGAAGAGCACACAGAGTAGCAGTCGTCTGAAAGATTGGGAGAATGGGCTAGGAAAGGATAGTGAGATGCCAGGCAACGTTAAGAACCCACAGCAATATCATGATCACCTTTTTTCACTGATTTAACACACCATTTGAAACTGTTCCTAGTACATAGTATACTAATTGTTGTTGTTGTGTTAGGTGCTATGAGTCAGTTCCCACTCTCACAGTGACCCTGTGTACTATAGAACCAAACACTGACTGACCCTGCCCCATCCTCACGATTGTTCTTCTGTTTGAGCCCATTGTTGCAGCCACTTTATCACTCCATAACTTTTCTATAAATACTTGCCAAGTGAATAGTTTAGGTTCATCGTTTGGTCCTGTGCAATGGAATCCATCAAATCCATATAACTTTTTAAATCAGTGGTCATGAAACACATTTTCAAAATAATTCCACTGTGATTTTGGTGTTCCGATGCCCAGATTAAAAATATTGTATGTCTTCCACCATATTACTTATAGATTTAGTCACAGAGCTATCAATGGGTGACCTTGTATGTTAGTCTGGGTCGACTATAGAAACAAATCCATAGAGACGCATATGTGTATAAGGAAGAGCTTTATATATAAGAACAGTTATATAACATCCCAGCCCAGTCCAGAACAAGTCCAATATTAGCCCATAAGTCCGATCCCAATCTGTAAAGTCCTCCTCAGATTCACGAAACACATGTAATAATGCCGAATGCAGGAAGATCACAGGCCACTGAGTGGGAAGTCTTGTGGACCCAGTGGTGGTGTAAGCATCTCAGCTCTGGCAGGGGTCTCCATGCTCCAGAGGTCTGGCTTCTTCAGCCTACCTTCATGTGTCTTTTCAATAGGGATGTTTCCCAGGGAGTGAGTGTGCCCAGAAGGAGAGAGAGAGAAAGACAGTCTCCCACCTCCAAGGAGGAAATAAAAGAGTTCCCAGAATTCTCAGGAGAAGGCCATGCCCACACAGCTGCCTCATTGGCTATATCCTGATTGACAGGCTAGACTCCACCTCTACCCTTAATCCTCCAATTGACACCAGATTATGTAACCACCACACCTTGGGCATGTTCATTTTATATCTTTAAGCCTCTGCCAACTTTCTAACATATAAATGGAAACACTGTTTTAGGTTGAAAAGATTGTGATTCTTTAATTGTCAAATATTTATGGCAAATAGAATGTGTGATCAAGTATGATTTTTAAAAATGAAATGTGTTACTGTGCGTGAACAGTTTTCCAGGAAAACTCTCAACAGTCTGGATTGGCACAATGACTACAACAAGGAACACACACGTAGCACCGGTTCTGAGGATGGTGCAGGACTGGGCAAGGCGTGGTTCTATTGTATGGAGGGTGGCAAGGACTTAGAATGAGTCTGACAGCAGCACCTCGCGAGCAACAACAAGAAGAAGAAATAACTAAACACAAAATTCTAAAGTAAAATGCCTGGATGGCATCAAAAAAGTTCATGAAAAAATTGTTTTAAAAACATCATGGGAATTTTCTCCAGATGTTTTGAAGCTCCTTATGTAAATCACACAGTATAATAAAAAGAAATGAGATGTCATTTGTAAAAAATAGCCTATGATGTAACTAATGAAAAAATAAAATAATAATGAGAGTTTCAATTAAATGTTAAATTTTATACTATTTTCTAATACTCATTCACTTTCTAAGATCAAAGAAGTATAATACTAGACTAGGGACACAGTTTAACTGATTGATGGGCGTAGAGCCTCTCTAAACATATCCTTTCTAGGCAGGTGGATCTCTGACCCAGATCTAATCACATCAACCAAATATTTTATCCTAGAATTATTTTGACAACTCATCTGCATGATACATTATTTTACTTTATTTTGTATTGTTTTATTCTTATTTACCTTAGGGGGCTTATAGATTTTTTTGCCTGTAATTTTCTTATTACTTGGCCTGAATTTGTGAACATAAAGGATTATGGCTGGTAGATACTTGTGCCGTGTAAAAAGAATATGCTAACATTTCATTGTAAGTTTTAGGAACCTTTTAATTACTATAGTTCTCCTAGATGCTTTTAGTGATAGCTCAATATTTAGGGCAATTTAAAATACAATTTACATCTACCACTTGTATCTTTCTCTTGTCTAAAGACCAAGACATTTGGAGGAGGAGGTGGTGGTGCCAGAAGTAATCTCAACATGAGCACTTGTGGGAACCGAAATCGGGAAGTTTCACAGAAAGAAAAGTCAGCCAAGCCTGAGGGGAGACCTGAAGGTGTCTACAGAGAACTGGTAAGGCTGAAGCCCTGTCCACACAGTTAGCGTTCTCTTGCTTTTATTGCCTTGATGCCTGTTACTCTTTTCCACAGTCCCCAATGACATCAGTAGATGTTACAACTCTAAAAAAGCCTTTTTAAAAAAAATAAGGATTGCAAGTCCCTCATGAAAACCTTGAATTGTTTGAAAAGTAATGTACTTAAAACTCCATTTCATTTAAATTTCTAATGTCTGAATAATGTTTTTTGGATTGGAGTCATGAAAAATGTATCAAATTTAATTGAAGATACTCAGTGGAAATTATATTCTAAAAGATGATTCATCAAAAACATAATAATTGTCAACTTCTCCAAAGCCCTTCACTGCCCTTCCCACATCTTTTTTCAGTTTTTGCTTAAAGTTTCATTTTTGTTGTTGTTGACTTTTTTGTTTTTTGGAGTTGAGGGGAATGGAAAAAATCGTATGGATGTTTGGGACTCATTTGCAAAATAAGTAGATTTTTCAAAAGAGAAATGGAGGAGTCAAAATTGATATGATGCACTGGTTAAGTGTTTGCCCTCAGGTTTATCAGAAACAAGACAAACTCATTTTCTTTATCCGTAAGAGGGTCACTAGAAGAACCCTGGTGGCATAGTAGTTTATGTGTTGAGCTACTAAACCCCCAGCTGCTCCTCGGGAGCAAGATGAGGCTACAGGCTCAGAAACCCACAGGGACAGTTTTGCTTTCTCCTTTCAGGGTCGCTGTGGGTCAGAATTGACTTGCTGTCAGTGAGCAATGGTCAAATGTCCAGATGATTTTGCCTATAACATAGATTTGTCATTGTTGTGGATTGATTTTTATGCCCCCAAATTATATATTGTAAAACCTAACTTCTATGCCTCCGGTTATATGTCTCCTATGGGAAGAGGTTGACTAGGTTCTGTCAATGCGACAGGGTTAGTGTAGTATGGGTTTGGAGGCCTTCTCTCTTCTAAGAGATAAAAAGAGCAGATCAGGACAAGCAAGCAAAAATGGGCAAAGATCAACACCACACCACACAGATATCTCTAAGGAATTAAGCACGAGAGACTGAAGAGGCAAGGACCATTCCTGAGAACTTACAGAGAGAATTCTCTTTGTATTTGTCTTGGCTGTTGTTAAGCGCTCTTAAGTTGGCTTTGACTCATAGCAACCATCCGTGCAATGAACAAAATGTTGCCTGGCACTGAGCCATCTGCACAATGGTTACTAGGTTTAGTCCGGTGTCATAACCACTGTAACACTCCATTTCATTAAGGAACCTCCTCTTTTTGCTGCCCCTCTACTCTCCCAAGCATGATGTCATGATGTAGGGACTGGCCCCTCCTTATAACATGTCCAAAGTACATGAGATGAAGTCTTTCCATCCTCCTTTCTAAGAAATGTCCTGCCAGTACTTATTCCAAGATAAATTTCTTTGTTCTGTTGACACTCTATGGTATATATCATATTGTTTGTGTGAACTCCTTAATGCAAAAGCAGCAGGTCTGTTAAAGCCACCAAGGTGTGGTATTTCTGTTCCAGCTGTAGCAGAGAAGACAGTCACTTTGTATAACCCAGAGGTAGGTGAGTACAAAGGTGGGTTGATGGCATGACAATGTCAGGATTTGGGGGGGCTTCTTTGTGATTTTCTTCACTTCTTCTTAAGAGCTACACGTGCTCCATGAATTACATCTTCTCACACACAAAAATCCAAAGAAAGGAAAGGGACATTTCTTGGGAGAACAAAAAAGGTTATCTTTTCTGTAATTTTTGGATTTTAATTTATGTTACATTTATTAGAAGCAATCCCTGTACGATACCTTGGCCAACCATTTATAAGTATGGGCAAGGTTTCCTCTTCCTTGAGCCTATCACCATATGATTCCTTTTTTGAAAATTGGTATAAATTCAAGAGTTGCTGGAAGAGGAATCAGATGTGTCTTTCGTAATATTTGATGGAAACATTTTAGAAGCAACAATAGCTTAATTTTAGGGAGAGGGATTTTAAAATGAAGTGAGTCCGAAGGCTAGGTGAAGAGTATTATGAGCTTGAAAAGATGGACAGGCACCCCTGAAGGGAAAATCTTGGGCTCATCGAAGAAATATGAGAAGAGGTGCTCATATCAGGAATCCACACAGATTTTCTTTTATTCATTATGAAACGAAGCAGTGTGGTAGCAAGAGATTGTCTTAGAGTTACAAAAGTTAAGGATACAGCTTTCTCAGCTGCTTGTGGTTTCCAAGGAATCTGTTCATGGGATATGTCTGTGTTACTTCAGGAGTTCTTGAATTCTGTTTAGTTTTAGGTTCTCAAGGTTTGGGGCCCTGGGTCTGTAAAGTGGACTTTCCTATTTGATTGTCAGACTGTTACAGAGGTGATTGCTAACAAATAGCAGGATTCTGCAGTGAGGGAAGTGAAGGAACAGCAGACGTGCAGAAGAGGTACTCTTTTCTAGCTTCAGCTCGTACCTTACATTTTTGGAGAGGTGCTGTGTAAATTATAACATTTCCTTTCTAGGATGGAGAAGTATCAGCCATGAAACATTTTTATTAGGCAATGTTCCCTTCGCTGCCTCTATCATTTTCAAAGGTCTCATTCTGACATTTCCCCTTCCTTTGCTTTTGCATGTGTAATAGAACTGGGAAGTGGCAGCGTGCTCAGGGCATAACTCCACATATCATGCAGATTCTCCCCTCTCCGCTAGGTGATAAAACATCAAGTGAATATTGTATTAGTGTGGCAGCTCTTGCATAAGTATAAGATGTAATTTTTATTAAAAGGCAAGTATATTGTAAAAAACATTGCATTATTTATAGGCCATCGGCATAACTTTTCTCTTCCCTGCCTATAGGTTGATGAGAAGGCTCTGAAGCACATAACCGAAATGGGCTTCAGTAAGGAAGCATCGAGGCAAGCTCTCATGGATAATGGCAACAACTTAGAGGCCGCATTGAATGTGCTTCTCAATAGCAATAAACAGAAACCTGTTACGGGTCCGCCTCTGAGAGGTATCTTACATTAAGCAGCGTGTCTCTATTGCTTGGTTTTCGGAGGAGTATATGTTACGGGCCGATGTTGGAAATTATTCGTGGGCGGGCTGTCACGTTATTTAACATGGTGTTAAGTGGAAGAATCACTTGTTTGGGAACCACAGAGACTTGTGCAAGTTACTCTAAGACTCAGTGTCGTCACCTTTTTGTAAAGTGGCTCTAATAATGACGGACTTCATAGGATTGTGGTGGAGATTTGAGGAATTATAGAGGAACGAGCTCTGTTAACTACCGGTAAAAGTATGCCACTTGTATAAATATCTGAACCTTCAGTAAACAAGCGAAAATTAACAAGAGCATGACTTTACGTGTATTTGTGAAAGTACCTTACCCATTGATTGGTCATAGGTAGTGTGTGTATGTTTGTGCGCTTTAAAGTTCCAGTTGCATATTTTCTTAAAAAACAAAATAAAACAACAATTACAGAAAATGTTTGTAAGGATGGATTGTTTTTTCCTTTAAATCAATTTATATGAATACATTTAATTTTCTGGATACATCACTTAGAAGATTGAAAGTGCTGTAGTATAATCATTTAGACATCTTTTTATAGTGAATGATCTGGTCTGATATGTGCATATATAAAATCTATGGAAGGTGACTGCTGATTGTACTTCGGTGTATTTTCTCCCTTTGTTCTGACGTACACAATACATATGTCTTGCTCTAAAATCTACAGGGAGAGGAAAAGGCAGGGGCCGAATAAGAGCTGAGGATGATGAAGACCTGGGGAATGCAAGGCCATCCGCACCGAGCACGTTATTTGATTTCTTAGAGTCTAAGATGGGAACTTTGAACATAGAAGGTAGGTTAACTTAAAGTAGATTTTTTTCTTAAGATCAAACTTTGTTTGGAATTAAACAACGAAATATGTTTTACTAGGCCATCTGCCAACCTGACTCTATGTTGTGGGTGTTTGTTTATAAATCTATTGCACAAATACAAAAGAAAAAATTAGTGGTTAAATTCTAAGGACCTTAATGATAGCTTATCCTATTCTCTGCTGGATAGATAATATAACCAAACTATGTTTCTCAGCTTTACTTTGCCTAAAACTACCCTTGAAAACCTTAAAAGTGAACTTATTTTGAAACTCAAAGTCTTATCTGTTCTTTCTTTACAGATTATGTATTATATGAAAATGTTGCATAGTGAGTGGATATGCCCTCAATTTCTTTGTAGTATATTTAGGGAAAGCATCAATACTGTGTTAACGATACATATATATTTTTTCTAAGTGAATTGTTGTTGTTGGTACCATCGAGTCTATTCTGACTCATAACAATCCGTGGTACAACAGAATGAAACACTGCTAGTTTCTGCGCCATTTTCACAATTGTTGTTGTGTTTGAACCCAGTGTTACAGCCACTGTGACAGGCCATCTTTTGGGGTCTTTACCAAGTGAGATGGCCTCTTGCAGTGGTTGGTCTCTTCTGATACCTGTCTACAATATGTGAGATGAATCTCCCCTCTCTGCGTCTCGGGTGCATTTTCATTGTGCTTCCTCCAAGTCAGACGTGTTTGTCCTTCTGATAGTCTATGGCGGGGGTCGGCAACTTTTGGAAAGGAAGAGCCAATCCTGTCACTCAGAGCAATCTAAAAATTATTTGATAAGCATGAACATATTATTACAAAGAAATGAAATCACCATTATCTTAATAATATCCTTTAAATGAAGCTATAATTGCTTCATTTTCAGTTTTACTTTAGAGCCACATGTGCATACTGTAAGAGGCATGTGGGTCTATGGTTCGCAAGCCAACTTCACCAACCTCGAGTCTGGTCTAGTCAGGGGTGTCAAACTCAATGAAAACGCAGGCCATTTGTTGCAACAGGCAAGATTCACGCAGGCCACATCACATTTACAAATTTTGTTAAATTTATATTTTGAAGTGAGGATTCAGGAATATGGATAGGATAATTAAAACACTATATAATTGCTTTTATTTAAACAATAATTTTATTTAATGTATTTATAAAACTAAAATTACCTTGGGGGCCGCGTGCGGCCTGCAGGCCGCCATGTGACACCCTGGGGTAGTTCATATTCTTCACCAGCACCACAAATCAGTTCTTTTTCAGTTGTTTTAACACTGTAAAGAGTTCCTCTGCAGTCGATTTACCCTATGCAATTTCTAAGCATAGAATATAAATATACCCTAAAATGGCAAGTTATTTTTTACATGATTTCAAATGACTATGTAAATATCATTTTACATTCAGTTTCTCTTTTAGATTTAGATCAAATAAACTCAGCGGCAAAATGCTTTTATAACAAATTTGAGGTGTCCACATTTCATGAAAATTGAAACTTGTTTTGTGGATCATTAAAAAAAACCACTGGTGCTCACTTCGGCAGCACATATACTTAAAAAAAAAAATTTGGAACCATACAAAGAAGGTTAGCATGGCCCCTGCGCAAGGATGGCACGCAAATTCATGAAGCGGTCCATAAAAAACAAACCAAAAAAATCCACTGTATTTCAGAAAACAAATGTTTGAGGTAGATGAGATTTGTAGAAAGTGACGTGAGCACGATTATATTTCCTGGTTGTAAAGCATGATGTATTCTTTGTGTTGCTGTGTAGCCCAGTTACCACAAATCTAGTAGCTTAAACAGTGAAAATCGACCGTCTCACGAGTGGGCCCTCTTTTGGAGAACTGAGCTGGATAGGTCAGGCCTACTCAACAAAGTCTCCCTTTTGATTATGATAAAGCTAACTGATTAATTACATCTGCAGAGGTGCTTCACATTTTCCACATCATGCAGCCTGATCATTGGCGTGATGTCCTACATGCACCATGTAACCAGGAAGCAGGAAGATTGGGAGCCATCATAGAATTCTGGGTGCCCTGCATGAAAACTTGCTTCTCTGTATGTCTGTATATGTATTTGCTAAACCAAACTGTGAATTGAGTGGAAGATCTCATATGAGCATTCTCATATTCTTCTTTTTTACTTTTTAGTGCATCGCTTGGTCTGCATCACGATTCCTAGAGTTGTTGCTCTGTGTCATAACCTCAATTTTACTTTACCAGAAAAATGAGAAAATGCAGGGCTGTAACATTTTCTCTTGAGATTCGTTTGTGTGTGCCCATCATTCTACCCTTCCTATTTTGCTACCCTCTTCTTTCCTCCTTACGGGGTGTGAACGGTTCCAGAATGAGTATGAGACAGCTTATTGTTTATTCTTCACTTACAGTGGCTTTCCGAATGGCTTCTCACTTTTGTATTCACTTAAGGCATGTTTATTAACTTTTACATGAGGGTAAGTTAAAAACTATTATTACTAGCATTCCAGTTTACACATGCATGGGTTTATTTCAGACAAAACATGTTTAAACATGATTGGTGGACTGGGACTCGGTGACTTTTGCCAAAGTCACATGACTATGAGGTGGGAGAACTAATTTATTTGGTTTTCAGCTAATATCCTTTTTGGGAGATCAGAGACAGCTTTTTATAAGCTTCCATTTCCTCTGTTGTGCAGTCTCTTTTCTGTGATTATCCGAGCTCAGTCTAACGCTACACCAGAGCACTTTCATGCAAACCTGCCCAGAACAGTGCACCCTTAGCAAAACTTAGATGACGGTGCGAAACAGGTAGCAAGTAAAAACGTGCAGTTGTTCTAGTGTCTGTGCTTTGGGGGAATTTCATCTTCCTTTTAGCAAATATTTACCGAGTGCCCTCTGTTTGCCTGATTCTGTAGTAAATAGACCAAACAGAATCCACAAACAAACCCATTGCCATTGACTTGGATTTCTGGGAGCCAGTGTGTTACAGAGTAGGACGGCTGCTGAAGACTCTCCTTGCTGTGATTTCACTGGCGCTGATCCCTGGCCTGTCCTCCACATGCCCGGGGCGGCTTCAGACCACCAGTCTTTAGGTTAATAGCTGAGTGTCAGTGGTTCGCAACATCCAGGGACCTTTTAGAGTTAACTAGGTGGGGAATGAGACAATGCTGAGGAAGACTCAGACCCTACCCCTCATTTGTCATAATATTTCAAGTAATTCTGTTTTACAGACACAGCATGATGTATGTATGGATTGTGATAAGAGTTGTATGAGCCCCTAATAAAATGATTTAAAAAAAAGATGAAAGATATGCCAAATTGTGTACCACAATAACTAGTGATTCTGACTTACCTGACTAACCTAAAAGTAAAACAAAACATATTGCAGCCCGTTAGCTATAGCATGATTTCCTTTTTCTGTTGTGGCAATGTGCATAGATATGTGTGTATAAATTATATAAAACATAGGAATACCCTGAAAGTGTTCATTGTGACTAGCCCTGGGATAGGAAGGAGAGAACTTTCATCCAGTACATTAATTTTTGTCTGTGTTCTTTATTTTTCAGAAGTCTGAAACAAAACATTCTGGTAGTATGGAGGAAAGTTTACAGAGCAAATACGTGTTCTATTCCATAGTTTGTACATGTTTTAGTCTGAAGAGCATAAAGGGGGGCAACATTCCACGAGCTTCACAGGCATAACTAGATACCGTGAAGGACCAGTCTCAGGCCGCCGAGGTCTGTTGACATCGCCGTTCACTTCTGCATTCTACTGTGTTGAAGAGCTACTGGGGTCTTACAAGCTTATGAGTGGCCAGCTAAAATTTAGCTATTCATTATATATTTTTAATAGAAAAAATTAAATGGTATATGTGAGAAATTTTATTATCTCAGTAATGATCAGAATATATTTCAAGAAAGTCTCTGTAAAGCAATATTAGAATATGATTCTAATTGTTTTTATACTGTCTTACCAAAAATCCTAAACCCACTGCCTCAAGTCGATTTTGATTCATTGCAACCCTATATAGATTTTCTGAGGCTGCCAGTGTTTCTAGAAGCAGACGGCCTCAGTTTGCTCCTGCAGAGCGGCTGGTGAGTTTGAACCACTGAACTTGCCATTAGCAGCCCAACACTCCCCGACAGGGAGACCGTGGCTCCTTTTACATACCTTACTGATATATAAATTTTATTTAAAATTTGATGATGAAGAGATTTTTATTAAAGCATTCCTTTTTCCTTTCAGCAAGGAAACAAAAGAACACAACTTAAAATAAAGATCCTGAGGATGAGAATTGGTAGTGGTAGGAGAATACCTTATCATCCAAGTATTAGTTTATTCCGATGACATTAATGCACTGTGGTTGTCTTCTATATAATTGTAACTATTACAGTGACAGCTAACTTCTTGAGTGTGTAATAAAGCTATAGATACACACACATTTTCAGTGGATCCTATTGGGTCGGAGCATAACTAGACAGATGAGGTTTGTCTAGGACTGCAGAAAGAATTCAGAGTGGCAATGTGAACTGAGTACCAGGCCATCTGGCTCCAGAGGTTGTGCCCTCTACACTGTTCTGTCTCCAAATGCCAGTTGTGAGCTTCTGAACACCAATTTCCTCTTTAATGGTGCTGTTACTTTTTTCCCAGCATTAATGAAAGAGCCTTGATTTTAGGTCTTACTCCATTGGTCCTTTGTATGAAAGAGCCTTTGTAATATTGGCATCTCACTATAAATGAACAGATGCAAGTAATAAAATTAAAGTTAGCATGTGTTTTTGCTACATTCTGTTTTGTTTCTCTGGGCAGGCAGCTTCCTATCCTAGAAAAGTCACAGGATTTGGCTTCATTTAAAGTTGAGTTTCAGTTGAGTTTAAATCCTAGTTTCAACATTTCTCCCTGCAAACCTTAGTTAATACGTCTTACATTGTTTCTTCCTTTGTTAAATAGGGATAATAATACTGCCCTTCGGGTTAGTTGTGAGAATTATATGGAGTAATATAGGCAAGACCTTTAATGTAGACTGTGGCACATAGTAAAATCTTAATAACTAGTAGTCTTTCTGTCTTCAGGTAGATGTCCCAGAATAAAATCAATAGTCTTGGGAAACAAAAATGTATGTATTCTCTGACTATAAAATTCAGGTGCAGCTGCTGTTTGAATATTCTGCAATGAAGTATTAATATTTTAAGATGTCTGATTAATTCAGCACATCCTAATATACAGGCTCAGATGATTTGTGACAATTAATAAATCCAGTCTTAATGATTCTTGCATTTCAAATCATGGGGATTAAAACACTAATCAATTATCCTGTAAACATCATACATTTGGAAACTCATGATCTGGTATAATGGGGACATTTTATCTCACGTGAAACTAAATTCTTGCGGCGTTCTTTGACTAGTTTTCTCATCTGAGCGTTTATCACTTTTATATTTTAGGTGTTTTCAACACTCTCTTTTCGATAGACTCATTTGGTACACTTTGCTAATCTTTCATTTTCCCTTTTTTCCTACCATTTAGTATCATGTTACTAATAGAGGAAGACCCTCGGCAAGATGGATGGACACAGTGGTTGCCACAGTGGGCTCAATCAGAAGGACGGCTGTGGTGGTGGTGGTGCAGGACCCTGGGGTGTTTAAGTCTGTTGTATACAGGGCCTCAGAGTTGGAACCAACTCTATGGCGTCTCACAACAACAACAACAATTTCTATTTATGCACTCACCCTTTGCTTTGTCTACCTTTCCATCTTGGAGCATTTAAAAAACAAATAAACAAACCAAAACCCCACAGGATTCATTTTATTCTGTTACTGAGACAGAAAACTACCTTGGTCTGTTTGTTGTTAGAATGAATTTAGACATGTTGCATGTTGTGGATCAAGGTTGATGGTTTGAAGGCCCACAGCCATGAAGACCTTGTGAGACACAGCTCTGTTGTGCAACCCGGGGGCAGCGACGGTTAGCATCCACTCGAGAACAACTGTCTGTTTCGGTTTCCACTGCCATGTTGATGGGGGTGTGTGTGTTTGGGAATGATGCCTCCTCAAGAAAAGGGCGGGGCAACAAACAAGAGCTGGCTGAGAACTGCAGAGCTGAGCTTCTGTCTGTGGGGAGACTGTCTCTCCATGTCTTGAAAAGGGTCTCGCCCACTGTTCTGAGATTGCACGTTCTGTTAATTATTTCATGTGTTGGTTCAGTTGTAAGCTATTTACTGTATATCTGAGTTCATTACTCAGCTACCCTGAGATGAAAGGTATTGTTTTGTTTTGTTTTTAATCATTGTATTAGGGGCTCGTACAACTCTTATCACAATCCATACATCCATCCATTGTGTCAAGTACATTTGTATATTTGTTGCCGTCATCATTCTCAAAACATTTACTTTCTACTTGAACCCTTGGTATCAGCTCCTCATTTTTTCCCCTCTCTCCCCACCCCTCCCTCTTGAACCCTGATAATGTATAAATTATTTTGTCATATCTTACATTGTTCGACGTCTCCCTTCACCCACTTTTCTGTTGTCCGTCCCCCAGAGAGGAAGTTATATGTAGATTCTTGTAATCCGTTTCCCCTTTCTTCCCCACCCTCCCTCCACCCTCCCAGTATCCCCAGTATCACCACTCTCAGCACTGGTCCTGAAGGGATCATCTGTCCTGGATTCCCTGTATTTTCAGTTCCTATCTGTACCAGTGTACATCCTCTGGTCTAGCCAGATTTGTAAGGTAGAATTGGGATCATGATAGTGGAGTGGTGGTGTGGTGGTGGGGGTGAAGAAGCATTAAGAGGAAAGTTATATATGGAAATAGATCTATTTCCCCATCATTATATATAAATATATTTACATATGTACATGCTTGTATTTAGACCTCAATAAATGCCCTTTGCCTCCTAGTTCCTTCCTCTATTTCCTTTTACTTTCCTCTTGCGCCACTCTCATGCTCAGCCTTCATTTTGGGTTTCAGTAATTCCTTTCGGTTACATTGCCCTTGATCAAGCCTTACCAGGCCTCTTACACCCTCCTTGCCACTGATTTTGGATCACTTGTTCCCTTGTCCCTGGGTTTGTTAACACTGTTTCCTTTCCCCCACCTCCCCGTCTCCCATGACTTCTTGGAACCATCAGTACATTGCTTTCTCCTCCAGATTGTTTATCCAGCCTATCTTATCTAGATAAACTTGTTGAGATAATAATATGCACATAAAAAAGACAGAGCAAAACAAAGCAACAAAAGAAAACAAAGCAACAACAAAAAAATATCAATGATTAAAAAAAAAAAAAAAAAAGAGCCTGCAATGGATCAAGGTCTGTTTATTGACCTTTAGGAGTGTTTTCCAGTTGAGTCTGATGGGGTGCCACGGCCTGGCTCCAAAGTCTGTTTTTGGTACTCCCTCGGCGCTCCTTGCTCTGCTCCCCTTGCTGTTATGTTGCATGCCTTTAGTCTTTTACCTCGGTATGGTGGGATCAGATCGGGCGGGATTCCCACACTGTCTCCAGTGTTGCCCTTGTAGGGCTATGGGTCTTTGAGGGACGTCGTGTCTCATAGTGGGGCTGGCCATATGGTCCTCTCTGTGGATTGGCTGCTCTGAGCAGTGATTTCGTCCTCAAGGCTTGCTGGGTCAAGATGTGCTCCATGCTCTCTTCCTCCCCCTTCATTTGATCCTGTGTGTTCTGATCAGACATGGCCTTCTCCCTCATCCGTAGCTTCAGTGCTTTCCTCTGAAGTGAATTCTTCTGAGGGGAGGGGAGGCTGTCCATGTAGTTGGCATTGGGGCCTGCCCCTCAGACTTCTCCACTGGTTCCCTGCTTCATGCCGGTACATTGCATTCACATCTTGGAGCACTGGGTTAAAGTCTGATCCCTTTTTCCCTGAGGAGATATAAACAATACCCTCCCCTTGAGTGTGTCAGTACCCTGTTTCCCAGCTACCCGTTTCTTTTTTTCCCCCTTTTTCCACCTCCATTTTAGTTGACTACCATACGTATCCCTGGATTTGGTCTGTCCCTGCCATACTACCTGGACCTCACTCTAGGAATGTTTGTATACAGTAGCTTTTCCCCTATGCTTCTTTTGCATATTTTTTTAAGCTTACGTCAGCAGACTCATTGTTTTTCACCTTTTGTGCTTGGCTTACTTCACTTAGCATAATTTCCTCCAGTTCTTCCCATGTGGTGATGTGCCTTATGCGTTCATCACTGCTCTTTTAGTGATGCATAGTACTCCATTGTATGTATGTACCACAGTTTTTAATCCATTCATCTGTTCATGGAAATTTGGGTTGCTTCCAACTCCTTGCAATTGTGAACTGCAGCTCAATGAACACAGGAGCACAGATGTGTGGCTGAGGTTTGTTCCTTGTCTCTTCTGGGTAGATGTCCAGTAGGGGGATTGCTGGATCATATCGTTAGCTCAATCTCCATCTGTTTTAGAAATCGCCAAATCGATTTCCATTGTGGCTGTATATGCCTACAGGCCCACCAGCAGTGGATGAGAGTTTCTGTCTCCTCACAGCCCCTCCAACACTTGTTGCTTTCTGATTTTTTGAATTGGGCTATCATTGAAGGTGTTAGGTGGTATCTCGTTTTAATTTGTATTTCTCTTATGGCTAATGATCAGAAACATTTTCTCATATGTTTGTTGGTCATTCGGATTTCTGCCCCTATTAAACTTCTGTTCAGGTCTTTTGTCCACCTCCTCAGTGAACAATTAGTGTTTTTCTTTTTGGAAGCTAGCAGAGTATTGCAGATTTTAGTAATAAGGCCTTTGTCTGATGTGTCATAGCTAAAGATGTTTTCCTAGCCCATGGGCGATCTTATTACTCTTTTGGTGAATTATTTTGATGTACACAGGTGTTTTCTCTACAGTGTATCCCACTTGTCAATTTGTGACTCATCTGTATTTGTATCCTTCCATGTTTTTTATTGCTTATGTATTCTCTGCTCCAAAGTTCTCAGGTTGTTCCCTGTTTATTGTGCCAACTTTGATGATAAACACATGTGGGGTTACTTGAAGGGCGTAGAGATAAATGGCTCCTTGAACATCGCCTATTTAGTTCTCAGGTCTCTTGCTTTCTGATGGTTGGACCATGGTGCAGCTGCCTTAGCCAGTTCCCTGCTTCAGCTGGCAAGGTTCACTTCCTGCAAGACATCCCTGAGGAGAAGCCACCTACCCAGATGCAGCCCTGGGTGCTGGAGCAGCTGTGTGAAGACCCCTGCCAGTGCTGAATGCTAACACATTCACTAATTCGGCTTTCCTCCTGCAATCGGCGGCATCATTGCTTGTCTTTTGTGAGATTGAGGAGGACTTTGTGGATTGGTGTTGAACATATGGGTTAATGCTGGACTTGTGGCCTTAGGCAGCACGGGGTTAGGATGTTTTCTTGATGTGCACTTACCCTTTATATAAAGCTCTTTCTTATACTTATGAGTTTCTGTGGATTTGTTTCTCTAAAGTACCCGGACTAATACAATCCCAATTCCTTCATTGATGGCCCTAATAGTTTGGGGGTTTTCCTCGAGGTTTGTGATCCACCTTGAGTTTATTCTTGTGCATGGAGTGAGATCAGGGTCTTGCTTTCTTTTTCTGTAGGTATCTATCCATTTTTTCCAGCACCAGTTGTTAAAGAGAGCATCTGCTTCCCATTTGATATTTTTGGGGCCCATATCAAAGATCAGTTGTCTGGATGCTGATTCTTTTATTTCTAGGTTTTCAGTTCTTTTCCATTGGTCTCAGTATCTGTCATTATACCAGTAACGTGCTGTTTTGACAACTGTGGCTGTATAATATGTGCTAAAGTCAAGTAAAGCAAGCCCTCCCACTGTGTCCTTCTTGAGGAGTTCTTTGCTAATTCTGGGCTTCTTCCCTCTCCATATGAGTTGGTAATCAGCTTTTACATTCCTTTGAAGAAAGATGAGGGAAATTGTATCGGGATCACATTAAACTTATATATAGTGCCTTGGGCAGAACTGATAAGTTTACTCTATTGAGTCTTCCAATCTGCAAACATGGGATATTCTTGTGGTCACTCTTGGTGTTTTTGTAATAATGTTCTGTAGTTTTCCTCATATAGATCTTTTGTTCTCTTAGGTATATCCCTAGATATTTCACTTTGTCCTTGGCTATTGTGAAGGGTACCGATGTGTGTAGCAGTCCAATAGACTTCTGTTTGTTGATCTTGTATCCTGCCACTCTGCCATACTCCTCTATTGCTTCTAGTACTCCTCTTGTGAAGTTTTTGGGATTTTCCATATATAAAATCATATCATCTGCAAATAATGATAGTTTCACCTCTTCTTTCCCCATGTGAATACCTTTGATGTCTTTTCTTTGCCTTATGCTGTTAGCTAAAACCTCCAGACGATGTTAAATAAGAGGGGCATCCTTGTCTGGTCCCCCTTTTCAGTGGGCTTGTGTTAGTCTTTTCTCCATTGACTATCATGTAGGCTGTTAGTTTTTCATATATAGCTTTATTATCTTGAGGTATTTTCCTTCCATTCCCATCTTCTTGAGTGTCTTAAACAGGAATTGGTGTTGAATGTTGTCGAATGCTTTTTCCGCATCTATTGATATTATCATGTGATTCTTATAGTTTATCATGTCAGTGTGGCAAATAATACCGTTTCCCTGAAAATAAGACAGTGTCTTATATTAATTTTTGCTCCCAAAGATGCGCTAGGTCTTATTTTCAGGCAATGCCTTATTTTTCTGTGAAGAAGAATACTATACACATTTATTGTGTATTGTTTTATTAAAAGAGACCTCGCACTTCCTGTCTGCTCCTGCTGCGCTGCGGTCAACAGTGAGCTGTGTGGTGGCGCCCACTGCTACGGTCCAGAGTCCAGAGTTACGGTAGCTTCGGGGGGCCTTATTTTTGGGGGCCTTATTTTTGGGGGCATGCCTTGTATTTCAGCGAAAGGCAAAACTGTAAGTAGGTCTTATTTTGGGGGGATGTCTTACTTTCATCAAAACAGGGTACTAATGGTCTTTTGTATGTTGAACCATCCCTGCATCCTTTGTATGAATCCCACTTGGTCATGGTGAATTATTTGTTTTATGTACTTTTGTATTCTATTGGGCAGTAATTTGTTAAGGATTTTTGCATCGATGTTCATTCAGGAGATTGGCCTGTAGTTCTCAAGATCCCTACCCAATTTCAGTATACTAGCTTCATAGAAGGAGTTTGGAAGTTTGCCGTCTCTTTCTATGTTCTCGAAAAGTTTGCAAAGGATTGGTGTCAGTTCTTCCCTGAATGCTTGGTGGAATTCTCCTGTGAAGCTATGTGTTCCAGGGGATTTTTTTTGTTAGTAATCTCTTCATAACCTTGTCTGTTTCTTCTGTTGCTGTGGGTCTTTTGAGATTCTTGACGTCCATCGGGGATAGTCTAGGCTGGGAATGTTTTTCCAAGAACTTGTGCATGTCTTCCAGGTTGTTGAATTCACTGGAGTATAATCCTTCGTGTAGTACTGTGTAATTATTCTTTTGATTTCATTAGGGTCTGTTGTAATGTCCCCTCTTTCATCCCTCATCCTTGCTATTGAAATTTGTTCCCTCCTTTCTTTGTTGAGGTTTGTTTATCCTTTCAAAGAACCAACTTTTAGCACCATTAATTTTCCCCATAGTTTTCTTATTTTCCCTCTCCTGAATCTCAGCCCTGATTTTATTATTTCTTTTCTTTTGCTATTATTAGGATTGTCCTGTTGACTGTGCTCTAGTTGTAAATTTTGTGCCAGCATATCAATCATGAGTCTCTCTTCCTTTTTCAGGTGTGCATGTATTGCTATGAAACTTCCTCTGATACTGCCTTCACTGTGTCCCATAAGTTTTGGTAGGTTGTGTTCTCATTCTCATTGGTTTTTAGAAATTTCCTAATTTCATCTCTGATCTGGGCCAGTACACAATCCTTTTGTAGTAGAGAGTTATTCATCCTCCCATTGCTTGCTCTTGTTTTCCTCATCTTCCTTTTGTTGTTTTCCAGCCTTATGACACAGTGGTCAGAGAAGGTCCGTATGATATCAATGTGCTTAAATTAAAATAAATGTTCATTTTGTTTATTCTTATTTCTTTAAAGAACATTCACCATATTATCCCAATATAATAAAGAGAGAGAGTATCTTTATTATTCTTATAATGTATGTTATCTTTAAGTAATGGAAAAGTAATAGGATTTCTGTGAGGATTCCCCATATTGATCCTCAAGCTTGTTTGTTTTTTCCCTTGTTAATACTAGGAAGCTATACTAGAATTCCTCGTTCTCTTTTCTGTGAAAGTCCTTTCAGTATCAGACAGCTGGTGGGTCAGTGAGATGGAGTGTGTAAGTGGGGATGTGAGAGGGTGAAGAGAACAAAGGCAGATGAATGGATGAAGCCAGATGCCTTGAAGGTTGATGGGTCTGAAACCAAAGGAAGGAGCTTGGTATTTTCGCCCAGCTCTCCATTAGAATCCCATAAAAATCTAAATTCTAGGTTAGGAAATCTTGCCTTTTTATTTCTTTGGAACTAGTGAATTCAAATTTTCCGACTTCTACCACACTTAGTGGAAAACTTCATCCTCTATGTAGGGTTTTCTAGCCTCTTGCTCTAAGCCGTTATGTGAGTTACTCTCATTATCTAACTTATGTCCATCTCATTAAGGTCCTCCGCTCTCCAAGGGCCAGTCCCTCTTGATAAGATGTTCAGAGTATAAGAGCCCAAGTCTCACCATTCTCCCTTCTCTGGTATATTCTGGCTCCACTTCTTCCAAGGCACATTTGAAAATACTCTGTCTTGGGACAGGCATGCCTTAGTCCACACAGTGATATCTTTGCATTATAACACTTTAAAGAAATCTTATGTAGCACATTTGCCCAATGCAATTTTCCATTTGATTTTTTTGACAGCTGTTTCCATAAGTGTTCATACTGGATTCACGTAAAATGGAATCCTTGACAACTTCAGTCTTTTCTCCATTTATCATCGTGTTGCTTATTGATCCAGTTGTGAATATTTTTATGTTGAATGCTGTCGTCTTTGATCTTCACCAGAAACTGCCCCAAATCCTTTTTGCTTTCAGTCAACAAAGTTGTGTCATCTGAATGGCGCAGGTTATTAATAAGCCTCACTCTATTCCAAAAATTGAGTTCTTCTTCCTAGTCCAGTGTCTCAGATTGTGCTCACCGTACAGACGCTCAGCATGCACACTACATTACATGAGTAAATGTAGTAAAAGGATACAGCTCTGTTATGCACACTCCTGATTTTAAAACATGCAGTGTCCTGTAGTTCTGTGTGAAACACTGTGTTTGGTCTCTGTAAAGGTTGTACATATGCATAAGTAAGTGTTTTTGGAATTCTCATTCTTCCCAGTATTGTTCATAGAGTTCAATGCCTTTATATAGCCAATAAGCACAGGCCAACATCTTTCTGATACTATCTGCAGTCAGCCAGAGATCCATGTGACTAGCAGTGATATACTTCATTTCAGGTTGTCTTCTGAGTCAAGCGTACATTTCTGGCAGATTCCTGTTGATGTACTGCTGCTGCAACTGCTTTTAAATTATCTCCACATTTTACTTGTGTGTAATATTACACTTTATTGTCAGAACACAATACCTTTGTACTTGATATATTTCAGAAGCAGACAATTTCTTCAATTTACTATACCAAGGACCTTACTTCTCTCTGTTAAACAAATTTTGCACCACATCTATCCTAAGATTACCTTGGGGACTATCAGTTATATATATAAAGTGCTTGTGTGCGGTGAGTAATACATGGTAGGCACTCAGGAGTTGGACCTGCTGTTTTTATTCTTACATAATCTTTGGAATGAATGGCAAGACATTATTTATGGGCTGATTATGTTCATTAATAATCTTTTCTGGAAATATTAACTCTGGGGGCAATACATAACGCAAATAGAAAGCAAAATATGACCATCATCCTTCTCTATGAAAAGCATTTACTATTGAATGCAATTGTTGAAAAACAATATTTCTATTATGTTTATGAAGCAAATCAATCTGGAGTAGTTTTCAAAAAGTATTTATTATTTTTGACACACAATTTACATATCGTACAATTGAATAGTTCAATCATATCAAGGGGAATTGTGCAATCAGCACCACAACTATTTTTAGAGCATTCATCCCTCCTCCGCCACCCCCTGCCCCCATAGTTAAATCACCTTTAAAATGAGTTGTGTAATCACAGTCAGTTCTAATGCCCCCTCACCCCTCCTGCCTTCATTATTTACTCCAGAGACCCCCTTTCTCTCCCTATCGCCCACCCCCCACCCCTGCATTCCCTGTGACACCTTGTATAGACCTTATTCTCTGTATACATCCGCTCCTCCTGTGCTCCACAGCTGGGAGACCAAACAAGACAGTGAAAAGCAAATCTCTCCAAGGTGGTGAGGGTATGATTAGATTAGTATAAAGACAAAAATACAAAGACTGCATGAGAGGCAGAAGAAGACCCCCATCAATGTTCAAGAAGCCAGCAAAGAAATTTGTCATGGAACATCTAAGAGATACTTGCACAGAACAAGTGCAGGTCGTGTCTATAGGGAGGTCAGCTGGCTAAGTATCAAGGTCTGACCAGCACGATTGAGATTATAATGGTCTCTGCCTGTTAGTAAGTCTGTTGGAGCTCTTGCTGGCTAGAGCGGATCTGCCAGTGGCTCAGTTTGACCAGATACTCTGCAGGTGAGTTTTGGGCCCTTATCGACCCCCATAACCCTCCGCAAACTGGGTGTTCATAATTTTAGCTCTGATGCTTTTCTTTTCACCATATTTGAATTTTGTAATTGTCATCTTTGGAGCACACAAGCTGGGGTGCTTCTTGCTTGTGGACTTAGTCGACTCCTTGCTTAGGTGGCTGCTTGTTTGAATACAAGCCTTTAATACCCCAGACACTATTCCGATTGATAGTCAAGCACCATCTACTTTTTTTGCCACACTTTCTTTTTCTTTTTTAAATACTTTTACTGGGGGGCTCTTACATCTCTTATGACAATCCATACTTTTCTCCAGTGTGTCAAGCACATTTGCACATAAGCCTCCATCATCATTTTCTAAGCATTCTCTTCCACTTGAGCCCCTCATTTCAGCTCCCCATTTCTTCCCCCTCCCTCATGTTTGAGAGCTTATGAATGTGAACAGTCTTTGTCCTTTGTCACAATTGTTGTTATTTCTCTGGATATAGGATTTTACTTAGAAAATCTTTTCCCATTAATTTTAAGGCATTAAGCCCTGGTCGATTGGCTTCTAGCTTCTGGTGGGTTTGTGGAGAAGTGTGTTACATTTTGAGCCTTGAACTGTAACTGCTGACCTGTTTTGACATTTCTGGAGGCTTTCTGTCCCCTTTCTTGTAAGCATTTCACTTGACATCATTTTGATTCCTGTATGTGTTTGGAAACATGAGGACCGCTTTTGTGATCACAGTGTTGGGGAGCTAAAGGAGAGAGCTTTTGGTATTTAGGTCTTAGAACTCCAAGAAAGGATATTGTACAGTGCAAGAAATGATCTCATGGAAACTATCAGTAGTGCCCGTCTTGTGGCTCTGCATGTTGATTATGGTCTATGACAGGAAAGAAGACGTACACCACGGAGCAGTGTGTTTGGTAATGATATAGTGGACATGTGCTGTGGGAAACAATGCAGACTGGAAGTATTCATGGTGTAGGGAAATTAAAATTGTTTAAAAAAGTCACTGTGAAATACAGGTATTAAAGATTATGATGACACCTACCTTGGTACCACTTTGGGCTTTTAAGTTTGACAATATCTGCATTGTCATGCTATCATTTTTCAAACTTTTTTTCCCCCTTGTATTTCTAAATAGTACATTCTCTAATGCGATGAAGATAATTACCAACCGTCCCCTCTAGTAGGATATCTGTTTGTACTCTAAGTAGAGAGCCAGAAAGAACTGGGCAAGACCGTTGCTGCTCGGATCGGGGTGTGACTGACTAGAGCAGCTCTGGTCTCTGCTGGGACAGGCGTGAAGTGCAGTCTGAGGAGCTTAGCATTTCATGGCCACTTCTGAGTTACCAGCCTACGGATCTAACTCCTTAATGTTTTGAGAAATGAATTATGAAATAACAGGTACAGCTATATTCTACGAACACACATTCAGAGACAAGGGGAAATTGCTTTTGAATTATCTACCAGTGTTTATGATCTATATTATTGTTGTACTTTGTTAAAGGTGGCTTAACTAGGCAAGGTCTACATTAAAAGTGCTATAAGGAAACAAAGGGATTAAGATACACTGGGCTTGGGAGCTGGAGGAAGATGCTGATGTCGCGGTTTAATAATTTTGCATTGATGTAATAATTTTTAGGCATTTTAAATTAGTGAAAGTTGCGGTGAAGTCTTGATTGTAATATGTGTGCAATATGCCTTTCCCTTTCAGAACCTAAACCCCAGCCCCAGCACCTTCATCAGGGACAACATAGATTTTTAAATGTGGAGCAGAATGGAGTAAGAGATATTAATCCACCAAGACATCTTCCTCGAAGTGATACCAGGCAGCTAAGAAACGAAAAGCCTCCTCGTTTTCAAAGAGAGACCCAGCATCTGAAGTCCACTTCTGAAGGCAGTGGACTACCTAGAAACAGAGGTTCAGAAAAACCAGCCTGTTCAGTACCTGAAGTGTGGATCGAAGAGAGAAGCAGGTGTGATAGACCGCATTCTCGGTACGATAGAACTAAAGACACCGCGTACCCTTCGAGTTCCCAGAGCGGCGAGGGTGCTTTTAAACAAAGAGAGAACTCTGTGCAAAGCAGACCAGGAAAAGGGCCGTCCTGTCCCGAGGCAAAAGAAAGCCCACTGCCTCAAGAGTCCATAGATTATATTCATCAAAAGCGAGGGAAAAGAGAAAACCAAACAGCAAATCCTGATCATTTTTATGACAGAAAACCACGGACAATAAGTAATGAAGCTTTCAGTGGTGTAAAAATGGAAAAGCAATTTAATATAAATACCGACTACCAGACTCCTGTCAGAACTAATAGTTTCATTGGTGTTCTAAATGGAGAGACAGAAATGCCACTGAAGGGGAGGCGAGTCGGGCCAATTAAGCCAGCGAGAGCAACCCCGTCTGCTCCCTATGATGAGAAAATGTATTACAACAGTGGGCCCAGAAGAAGGTCCGGGCCCATTAAACCAGAAAAAGTTCTGGAATCCTCTTTTCCTATGGAGTACACAAAAATGTGGAAACCTGGAGATGAATGTTTTGCACTTTATTGGGAAGACAACAAGGTATGGCTGCTGAAAAGATACTCTATGTTAAGATAGCTAAATGAGTGTTTTAGTGGGACGTCATAAGAGGTGAGCGCATGGTTACTGTGAGTTTTGTTCCGATTGTACCTGTTCACAGCCTCTGAACAGAAGGACGTACCGATGACCTAACGGGAGAGGGGAGAAAGGGAAACAACACGATACTTGATAACTTTTATAAAGATAATTCGGGTGAGATCTGTCTCCAAAGTGGCGATGGGAGGTGTACATTTTACGCATTAGAAAAGTACTATCAATGTGACTAGTTGAACTTTATTTCATTCATCCTCAGCTGCACCATTGCTCTTTGCTTCTCTCTGTAGTAAAATGAGTCTGCTCAGAAGAAAATGAATTGAGTAGCACAGAATTAAATTCTGTAGTTTTTAAAGATTTATTTACAGAAAATGTTTGTCTACCTTAAAGCATAGAGAGATTGTTTGAGTAAGCTTAGAATCCCAACAATTTAAGGATCCTTTCATTTTCCTTTATATTCTACTTTTAGGAAGAAGGTCAGAGGAGAGGGGCAGGCAAGGGCAAGGAGAATAGAACAGATCATGTCACAGAGCCTGGCTGAGAAAGACACAGGCAGTGGAACAGGGCGGGGAAGAGCACAGAGAGCCTCAGAGAGAGGTCTTCACCAACTGTTCTCTCTGCCAAACTTGCCCTGCTGCGTACTATCCTCAGCCTTCGGGCGGGGCTCCAGCATCACATCCTGGAAGAAGTCTTCGTTAACCTGCAGCTTTCTCTCTCCTACATTGTCTTTCACACTCAGTGACTTGTTCATTTTTTAAAGCTTTATCACAGTGTGTAAACAATGTTGTTTTAGACTTTTGGATTAAATCTGCCCTCTCTACTATAGTTCTAAGTCGATTTTGTTGTTGTTGTTGTATTGTTGTTGTTTGTAGTGCTGCTGCTCTCACAGCAGAACATTTCCATGATTATCTGCTGATTGTTAACTAACTAACACAAAAGGTTACATTTATATAGGGAATGCTAGCGTGAGGAGGGGACTGACGGTATCAACCAGGTAAGAAAATCAGATGCAAGGGGATTAGAGGGTGAGGGACCTGGGTGGATATGACAGTGAATCAAAGAGAAACTACTGAAATAACATTAATGACTGCAGTTGTTGCAGAGTTGGATGGCTGACATGCGTAGTGGAGGTGACAATAGGATTTGACCTGAGAACCAGGCCCCCAATGTGAGTGGTGAGGCTTACGCAGTGTGAGGGTCAATTCTGATGGGGTGTAACAGAGTGGTATGGTTAGATGACATTGGCTCTAAGGTTTTTATATGGTGTGGAATAGTAATGGTCTAGCTGTTAAATCCTAATAGGAAAGGAGACAACATTATCTATTATGTGTAACCCCCCCCCCCAAAAAAAAAAAAAAGCAAAAGCCTTACCAGAACTACGAGCTAACTTTATTTAAATCTCATTGGCCATAAGTGTTCCACATAGCCAATTCCTAGATGTCAGGAGAATTGGAAAGCAAATCCTATCTCAAGTCAGCCTACTCACTCCAAAATTCAGGAAACATTGATTTGGGTAGTAAGGGCAGCAAGAGCTTGCTTTTATTTGGTGTATTCAGTTTGATGGTGGAGGCAAGACAAGGAGAGAGCAGTACTGGCTGATCAAGTCAATGGCACCAGTTTTACAGAGTGGCCATGTGTTCCAGGCGCTTCTCAGAGGGGTGAATTCAAATGAAAATGACAAAACTGTTCTCTGTACTGCGCAGTGATACTATTTTGTTGATGGCTTTGATGAAAACAGTTTGCAGCAGGAAGGAATAAGTCCAGAAACCAAACTGTAATTACATGATTGGGAGCGGAGGAAACAAACAATTATTTTGAGAAGTTCAGCTTTGAAGGCCAGCAGAGAAATGGGTATTATCGGGAAGCAAGTGTGAGAGTCAAACGAGAGCTTTTTATCTTATTTTAGGATGAGATCCTAGAATCTGTTTGTGTGCAGTTTTCGATAATCTGGTATGAATATTCTTTTCTTTCCAGCTTCCAGACTCACATCCAAGGTTAATCATTTCAGGCATTCTCCTATTCATATTCTTAATCTTTTTGGTGCTTTGTCTTTGCATCGCTGTCATCTTATAAAATACCAGCCTTGTATCATTCCAGCTATTCTTCTCTCTTGCCCTACATCGAGGCTACCGAGCAGTGCTAGAGGAAATCACTTACCTTCCTTAACTGCTGTCCCGTATTTGCTTTCTCGGACTTTCAGTTGGTTTTCACTACAATTGCCTCCTGTGTTCCAATGATTGACACTCTCTTCCATTCTTTACAGTACTCTTTCCAAGTCAGACATCCGTAATATCTCACATCCAATAAACATTGTGAGGTAAGGTTTAAAGCAGACACACATAACACTCACGCACACATACTTCTTACACACAGAGAGAGAATGAGACAGATAGAGAGAGACATTAGAAAATAATGAACAACAGAGAATAAAAACAGGTCTACAGGTGTTCACATATTGGGCTTAGCAGATAATACATTCAACAAATATTAGTTGAATATTCAACAAGCTTTAATTAAGTCCTTGCCAGGTTTCAAGTGCTTAGGTTCTAGCACATAGTTTTGACTGCTATTTCCCAGATGCTTCCACATACCTTATAATAGTATTAATAAATCTTTCTTGTTAATTGTAATTGTCTAAAGCTACAATAATATTTACTCCTCTGTTACCTCTGCTGAATATATTCTAAACGTTGTAGAAAGATAATACCAACCATTCCCACAATTCTACAATACACAAAGATACTAGGGTATTCTTAGCACTAGGTTTATGGACATTTCTTATATACCTATCATTATGGACATGCACCAAACTGACATGGGAACAAAACTACACATTTTATCTTAAAAACAACTTATTTTTATTTAAAAACAACATAATTATACACCATTGACATATAAATGAATTTAAGTGATATTATATATAAAATTTATATTTAACATTACATTTATTCCACACATTTCCTACATACATACTTGATTTTCTGTACACCTTTTCCTTAACCAATGTTCCTATATTTCCTACAAGTACTGCAACTTCTATTTCATTTACAACACTTGATTTGGCAGGTGCTTATGTCCTTGCTAAGTACTAGGTCATGCCAGCTACTTGGGATTTGAGATACTGGGTTTGACGTATCATAAGGGTCACTTGGGTCAGTCAGTATGACAGCCTCTGATGCATTGTCTTTACATTTGATGTTGCTTCTTAACTTTTTGACTATGCCTACATTTATTACTGAAGTAATATTTTCATGAATGAAATGTATTAATTCTCAATTTAACTTCTCGTTAAGTTGGTGTGTGTGTGTGTGTGTGTGTGTGTGTGTGTGTGTAGATAGGCATTTGAAACAAGAGACTTTCGAGATTAGAAGGCTTAAAAGAAAATGAATTTATATATATATATATATATATATATATACATATTTGTTTCATTAAGTAGATAAAAGTCAGTGGGAGGTAACATGTAAACAGTTTCTGCAATTTTTGTTGAGGAAATCAAAGTGTATCAAAATGATACATCCTATAAACCTGGTGTTAAAATAATCGGATGGTCTCCCAAGTGATACTTTGATTTAAATTAGATGCAGACTTTCAGTGTGAATGAAAGGGATTATAGCTCTCTACTGAGCACGGCTTTGTTACACCAATTGTCTGATGTCCCAAAGACTATGGTCCTGGGTTCAATTTTAACTTAGGAAGTTTAAGTAACTTTACCACATTTGCTATACATCACATACAAATGTGTGTGTTGAAGTATTGCCAAACATATATTTAGTAGTATACAACCCTGCCTTATCAAAAATCACCAACATTAATCTACCAGTAGATACCTAGGCAAATGGGCAAGATGAAAAGGTATGAGTAGGCAAAAGAGACTCTACCCGAGGTTTCGTTTAAGTATCTTGTAAAAAATAGGTAACTTTCTAATTTTCTAACCAGAAGCTAAGGTAGAAATTAAAGGAAAGGAATTGACTATAATTTCCTTAAAGAAAAAGACCTCTGGTGTTACAGTAGCTAAATGTTTGGATGATAACCTAAAGGTTGGGGGTTCAAACCCAGCAGCTGCTGTGTGGGAGAACAATGTGAGTGCCTGCTTCCATAAAGATTTGCAACCCAGGAAACACGGTAGGACAGTTCTACAATGTCCTGTGGGGTCTCTGTGAGCCGGAAGAAACTCAGTAGCAACAGGTTTGGTTGTAATCTTAATTGCATCTTGTTTTGGAGGTCATTCATTTGTTAGTCTAATCCATATTTTTATTTACATCCTTATAATACCTTGCCTTCTCTCTCATTGAAGGAGCTGGGATTTTGCAGTGCTCCTTCCACCTCTAGACACCTATTGTCTCTCAATTGGAGTAGTGTGACACACCCCAATTGGTCTCCTAGCCTTCAACCTGACTCCTTTTAAATGCATCAGTAAACTGCCACTCCTGTGACCTTAGGCTTAGTCCATGTTACTCACCCTACTTAAAACCTTTCACCTGTAGGATGCAAAAAAACTTCCAGCATATGGCTCTTACCTGAACTTATACTACCTGCTTTACTGTTGACTGACCCTTCTCCTCACTTTAGACCAGAGGTTCTCCACCTTCCTTATGCCGCGACCCTTTAATACAGTTCCTCATGTTGTGGTGACCCCCCCTAACTATAAAAGTATTTTTGTTGCTACTCCATAACTGTCATTTTGCTACTGCTATGAATCGGGCGACCCAAAGGTTGAGAACCGCTGCTTTAGACCATCATTATTTTTCAACTTGTCATTTCCTATACTCTTCACCTTACTTTATGTGTTTGTAACTTTTTTGGAACATTGTCCCTTCAGTTCATTCTTTGGCTAAACCCTCTTCATTTCTAGTTATTCCAAGGAGGACTCTTTCCCAGAAAATCTCAGTTTTCCTACGTGTCTTTTCATTACTCCCATATTAATGTACTTTCTACTTTGTTGTTGTTCGGTGCTTTCGAATTGGTCCAGACTACAACAGAACAAACCACTACCCTGTCCCGCATCATCCTCAACTAATCCTCAACTCATTGAGAAGCTGCCTCTTACCTCTGACCCTCTGGTGTAACAAGCTTCATGTCCTTTTCCAGGGACTAACCTCGTAAAGTCTGTTTTCTTCATTACACTCTTAAGTTCCAAAAAAGAAGTGAGCTTATTTGGTTTCCTCAGATACACTGATGGATTTACTTGAATTTGTACAATTTTGGAAAAGCGTGCAGTTGAGGTGTCGACCTGTTGTTGGTAGGCGCCATGAAGTTGGGCAACCTTCCCAGGCCTGTGCCATTGATTCTTCTTTGGTCTTCTTTATTCAGTCCCGATCTTACATTCTTCTTCACTGAATCCATCTTCTTTGACTATTTGCTCAGCATATAGATTGAGTAAATATGGTGACAGGGTGCAACCATGAAGCACACCTGATTATAAACCGTGCAGTATGCCCTTGTTCTGCTCACACAGCTGCCTCTGGATCCAGGTCCAAGTCAGCACAATGGCCTGTTCTGAGATTCCCATTCTTCTCAAAGTTATCCATAGTGTTTTATGATCCACACAGCCTATCTCAGAGGTTCTCAACCTGTAGGTCACGACCCCTTTGGGGGGGTCAAATGACCCTTTCACAGAGGTCGCCCAAATCATAACAGTAGCAAAATGACAGTTATGAAGTAGCAATGAAAATAATTTTATGGTTGTGGGTTACCACAACATGAGGAACTGTATTAAAGGGTCGCAGCATTAGGAAGGTTGAGAACCATTGCCTTAAATGGTGTGCCTCCCATTACTTTAACAGATATATTCTTAAATGATAGTTCTGTTAATGTATCAGTTTCTTAGGAGTTTGTTAATGAGCAACAATTTCCCAAGCAACACTGGATAAAGTGTTAAAGTTTCTGGCTGTACAGTGCCTTAACTCCTATAAATCTTAAATATAAGTCATGTTCTTAGTCTTGCTCTAGGACCTGGGTCCTCAGTGAATAAAGAAGCAGTAAGACCTTCTTGCTACATACTTGTGTTGTATATTTGATTTTAAAATAAAATACTTCTTATATATTCTGATTAGTAAATAAGGAATTATTTAATGTTCAACAGAGGGTACTAGTAGCTAACAGTATCTATATAGAATAAACATCTGACTCTCTTAGTTCTGACATCTTTTTTGGAATATGTGGAAATTCCTATGGTTGTAAGATTCTCTTCTTAAGCAATCTTTATGGCTGTTCAAAGATATCTTTTCCACCTTTAAAAATATTACAGCACTAAGAGAATTTACATTTTCATCACATGATGCCCTTTTTTGGACAATATTGGTGGTTTTATTTGGTGGACATTAAACTCACTCAAGTTTTTGCTTGCAAAAGGACAAGTACTGCTTGAGGCTACTGTTGTAAAAGCAAAAAAAAAAAAAAAAATCAAGATAAACATTTCCATTCCAAAGGTGACAGTCCTTGATGGTTACCAGGGCTGAGAGGAAAGGGCAGCAAAGACCAGAGACAGACAGGTACTGTCAGCATGGGGGAAGGGAAGCTCGTCTACAGGATGAAGAGGAGCAAAGGGGGCAGCTAGGGTGGGGGTAGTGCAATCTACTAGGAGGCTTGATAATTGATCACAGTAAAAAGAATT
>NW_022103908.1:24612335-24654307 GCF_000313985.2 Echinops telfairi | reverse complement strand
CCAATTTCTTTTTGTCTTTGTAGTTTTACCGAGCAGAAGTGGAAGCTCTCCACTCTTCAGGAATGACAGCAGTAGTTAAATTCATTGATTATGGAAACTATGAAGAGGTGTTGCTCAGCAGCATCAGGCCCGTTCAGACGGAGGCATGGGTACGTGATCCAAGTGCCGTGCGAAGGCACAGGCTATTTTGAAGAAAGTATGTAGCTCTAAAAGATTAGTCATACTTATAACAATTACAAGTGGGAAAAAAATTAGAATTTACTTAAAACTGGCTACCCTTTAAAATTAGACTTGAATTTAATAATTATACCAAACTTCAGTTAAAAACAAAAAACAAAATCCGAATGTATTCGTGTTACTTTTCTTGTATCATGCTTTGTTGTATTATGCTTTGGAAATAGATATCCATATTTACATGTTTGCCTAAAATGTGTTTGTATGTGTAAAATGAGTTTTTATGCATATTTTGTTCTCTCTCAGTTTTTTTAAATTTGACTAAATTAATCTCCAGCAGTTTTCAAATTCAAGCTCTGTTGGATACTTATATATTGTTTTGTTTTGTTTTATTTTGCTTACATGTAAAGATAAGAAGAAAACGTTCAATTATAAATGAACTCACTTCATTTACTACACATATATTTATATATATGTATAAATCAACTATAAATATCTGTTTAATAATTATTTGATTATTTTTGTTGCCAAATGTTTGTGTCAAAGCTTTGTAATTATCTTTGATTATGTAATTTAGAATGTATTGACCAAAATGAAATTCATCTTATACAGGATATATGTGGTAATATATATCCACTAATAGCTAGTTTCTCAACTACATTTAGGCAAAATCAGGAGTACAAGGACATTAGGATTATTTTCATAAAGCTTGTCTTTTTTCCATCTTCAAACTGGTGGGAAGTTGCTAATAAATTTGTTTTTATACATCTAAATTGCTCTTATTGCCCATGAAATCTAAAAATACGCTAAAAAGTTGTATCTTCTAGATAATAAGAGCCCTCGTCAGTGAAACATACTTTGCTTTCCCATGAGTTGCTTTTAATTTTGCTCTCTGGATATTTCTGTCACTCCAGAAAAATTAAGTAAAGACAACAGAAAACCAAGTAATAATAACTATATTTTGACTCATAGATCGTTATTTCACTGCATGTTCTGTACCCTTTATGATTTTACATTTTGCCATATGATGTTATTCATGGTTCGTGTTTAGCTAAGAGCTCCCCTCCCTTGCTCTCCTTCTCTAAACTTCCACCGAGAGGCCGGCATGCCCTCAGTCTCTAATACACGTCTTTCTCTTCTTGGAGAAGCTTGATGGACCACATTTTCACCTGATGGCTGTTTTCATTCTCTTTCAGTTTCATCTCGTTTTGATGATGAAAGGAACTGTTTATTGATATTATATTTCTAGAAGTTGAGTCCCATTTTGCTTTTCATCACATACTTCCAATTGATTTTAGTCATTACAGCCAAAGGTTTAAAACAGAAGTCTTATATTACTTTACCTTTTATTTTTTTTATCAAGATTTAATAAGAAATTAACTTTGTTTTTTTCACTCCCTAAAGAAAACTTTAGTTTCCTTTATTTCATGTCTTCTCTGCTTCTTCTTTTCTTTATTCCAGGGTGGCCATCACTGATGAGCACGTCTGTCAGTCGTCTCTGTGGTTCTCTAGTCAGAGAGAGGTGCTTGATCATCTTCTTTCTAGTCAGGGACTCTTCTCTCCCCGCCCTCACCCCCAACCCCCCTTTAAATCCGCTTCCTTCTCTACTCTTGATTTTAGGTCTGTGTAAACGTAGCTGGACAGTAAGTGTATTAGATTTCCCAGCCAATTTACTTATTGAGCTCTGAACAGCAAGAATTTCGTTTCCTTCCTGCCTGTTGTGAATTCTCATCTATGCTTTATTATGCCGTTGTTTTGCCTATTTCCTTTTTCTGTAGCGGGCTTGAAAAATCTCCTACCCGATGTGTGAAATGTTTTACTGAAAGAAGCAAGTTAGAATTTTTAATTCTTGGAGACTCTGGCATTTCTTTTCTACTTAAAGAAAATAAAATGATTGTTGACATTTTATGATTCTGCATAGGTCAATGAAACAAGTTTGAATCATGCACGTCATTTATGATAAAATCAGCTTTTCTTCTTTACTTGTATGAACAACTTAGTTCAAAAGGAGTATTTCCTTTTTGAAATATGGAGGTCAGCACCACCTTAGTGTATTTCCATCCTCAAACAATATGGGCATGTGGATGTTTGTCCCTTTCACAAATTAAATGTGAAGATACTCATTAATCTTAGTTAGGGTCATTGTAAGTTTCCCTTAGCTTTTGAAAGTATCGATGTGCTGGGGTTTATAAACACTTTTCCTTTTTTGTCATTGGCAAACAACTGTTAAGTTAATATATGTGTATCGTTACACCAAATTACCAGAAGAAGAACCTTTATTTTATAAATAAAAAAGTAACACGAACTCATCAGTCATCTCACAACAGCGAAAGGCCAGCAAAGTGTAGGGTGTTGCTACAATGTCTTGGCACACTTACTAATGCAAACTATGGATTTTGGATTTTCTAATTTTTAATTCTTACACTTCTTATGTGTTGTGCTAATTCTGTGAAATGATACTGTATCTTTCATTAAGCTTTATGTATTAAGATTTATGTTACTTGCACAAGATTTCAGAAAACATGTTATTTTTTTATAGAGAGAAGTGATTATTCATCAGAGATTTAAAAATAGCTTTGGAAACAAACCAAAACAGGCAGAATATAAACCAAAAGAAATAAATTGCCTGTATTGTATCTTTGAAGTATGAGAATGAAGTGTCAAATAAAAAGTATGAAATATTAAGAGACTTAATTTGTACAGAAAATTAAATTAAAAATCAAGTTACTTCTTTAAGTGTTAATGTTTTTCTCATGAACTCTAGAGATTATTTACCTAAAATCTGTCTGTAAGCTGAATATTTATTTTCTCTTTCCAACTGGCTACATCTTCTAATTCCAGAACATACTTGCTTGGCGTTATTTTAGGTGGCTTAAATATATGGTTATATTTATATATTTCATTTTCTTCAAGATTATTTTTACAAAAAAATTGACTCTCACCCCCCCATCCCGCTTAATAATATAGCTAGATTTTACCTGGTTCTTCTGTATATCACAATATAATTTATTTTAAATTAAGCGCTTTTATTTTCATGAATTCCAATATTGTCACACATAATGTGAGGTCCACTGCTCATTCTTTAGCACCGAAGATAAATGTTTTATTTTTGTTTTTCAAAAAATGAGTTCTCTGAACATAATAGGACTTTACCTTCCTAACAAAGTGATGAAACATTCTAGAGTCTCACTTATCATTTTTCAAGTTATATAGGGGAAACCCATATTATTTCATATTTCTGACCACTGCATGAAAAAACATTAAAGGCAAAGAAAACCTTCTACTTGTTTCTCTGCAGGCACTTTCCAGACTGGAGGGTGGTGGTGGTGGTGGTACTTTAACTCCCCAAATAATACCAGGAAAGTTGCCCTTTGCAACTTGGAAGTACTATAAAATACACTGTTGCTGCTGCTCTGGTGAACCTTTGTGCTTTTAAGGAGCTGTTGCTTTAGAAAAGCTCTTCTAAACCTAAAAACGCCCTTCCTGCTTTTCCAAGTACAGGTGTGTGTCAAGGTAACTTCTGTTTGCATTAACCTCCAACTGCATATACATCCAAGGTATCATAAAGGTTTTGTTTGTTTTTCGTTTTTAAAGAAAGCAGTTCTTACTTTTTTTTTTATTCCCCCCTAGCAATTTTTAAGAGGATCCCTGGTGGCATAGTGGGTTACACGTTGTGTTGCCAACAAGAAGGTCACCATTATTCAAAACCAGCAGCTGCTCCGAGGGAGAAAGAGGATGCTTTCTCCGAGGGAGAAAGATGAGATTCGCCGCCTCCAACACCCACAGGGGTAGTTCTCCTCTGACCTGGAGGATCGCTGTCATTCAGAATTGTCTTGTTGGCAGTGAGTCACTTTAGAGTGTCATTGGTTTAAAGACCTCAAATCCAGACTCTTGAAAGTACAGGGGTGATACAGAGAGGTAAGGCAGAGGACATGACTCAGCATAGGCTCTCTATCTGACTTTGACTGGTGGGCAGGTGGGGGGAAGCAGGGGCAGGGCCAGGTGCGCTCTGCTTGCTCTGTATTAGCAGCCCCCATTTCAGTTGCCCGCCACCTGTTCCTCCGGCAGCAATAGCAGCAATAAGGCCAAGCAGAAGAGGGCTCCTGTAGGTTTTAATGTAGTGTTCCCACAGTGTCCAAATTAGACAACATTTCACATGGATGTTAACAGATGCATATACCTCTGTGTTCCTGGCCAGACTTATGTCCCAGGAAATGATTTTAGAACATGCTGGTTTCCAAACTTTGTTTTAAAGAGTTCATAGTATCTGTTGCTTGGTATCAGCAAATGATCAGTGTTCATCTGTTCCAACAAGAAGCATTATGGTTGTGTAGGTGATTGTTAGTTAGTTCTAAGACCTTAACATACCCATCCTCTTGGGCAGTGTCTCTAGAAAGCGACATCCTCTCTCAAATGTGTTTCTGCGGACCACTCACTGCCATTGGTTGATTTTGACTCAGGAGCACTCCTAGAGAGCAGAACAGGGTAGAACTGCTTCCTAGGGTTTCTGAGGGTTTCCACATACCTCACTATTATCTTAGAGAGCTGCTGATAGGTTCTAACCAATGAACTTGTGGTTCAACTCAAACTCACTGCCATGGAGTTGATTCCAACTCAGCTACTCTATAGAACAGAGTAGGACTGCTCCTGTGGTTTCCAAGACGAAATCTTAGTGGGAGGAGAAAGCCTCACCTTTCTCCAGTGTTCACACGGCTGGCTCTGTGGTGAGCCGCCCACTGCACAGCTCACTACACCACTAGGGCTCCCTTGCCGTTGTGATTAGTGACCCTGTATTTCACCCACATCACCACCGCCGCTCATTGTTGTTCTGTAGAACATTCATTTATTTCATTATGCGTCTATCAGAAGCCAGGCACTCTTCTGGCTGAGGGGGTGGGGTATTCAGTGAAAGCAGACACACACACACACACATACACACACACACACACTCACTTTCCCTGCCCTTTGTACAAAGGTGAAAGAAAGTCATAGTTTGGGTTATAAAAAAGAAATCCAAATCTCTTATTGAGGTCTTGTGTTTTTTTTTTTAGGCTTTAAAAGAAAAAACACAAATATTACTGAAATTTTAATTTAAATAATTTCTAAATTTTTAAAAATGTGGAGGGAAAGGTATTACCTAACCACAAATTTTACTTAAACAGTTTTCATCTACTGTTCTATTTTATTTCCCAATTTAAAAATTGATTTTGTTTTTAGGAGGGCTTTTTAGTGGTGTCAAAAAAAAATTTTATTTGTATTTAGTTTTGTACATTAGAAATATACTAATCAATCTCAAGTATTATTGTTATAGTAACATTGCACAAAATGTATCTTATAATGGTTTTCTCAGAAAGAAGTTTGAAAGTTACCTTTTCCAATTGAAATAATTATTCGTAAAAGCCACAAATTAGTCTGTCACTGACAAAGATACTAAAAAGAAACACATAACCAAAAATTATCATGTTTAATGAGGAAGATTTGAGTGTTGCCATGTATAAATCAATGGGTTAAACTAAATCCAAAATGTGTTAGTGTCAAAGTCATGTTAGTAATGTTCATGATACAGTGATAAATTAGGCTATATCTAGTTTGTATTTGATATCAAAAGATCATCATAGATGTCAACGGAGGACACAACATAGAAACCATTTACTTCAAAGGAAGGTTATAATTCTAAAACAATGAGGCTTGCCTATTAGTTTAAAGTAAAAGTGCAAGGCTTTTTATTCTTGCTGATAAATTCTTACTGGTTTTTTAAGTATTCTCAAATTACTCCATTTAAAAACAGTTTAAGTAAGGTCCCTGAACTAATGAAATATGTTTTCTTCCACCATACATATTTTGGGATGCACTCTTTTTAAAGATAGCTATTTGTGCTACTTTTCATTGGCAATATACATATCAATTAGAATGAAATTTAGGGGCTAGTTTATCCTGAGGTTGTGAGCCATGGGACCTAGGGATTCCATGCAATAGCTTTAAGCTTTCTCTTAATAAAGTTTGTTTCTAGGAGATGTGCTTTATTTCTTTTCCATCTCTTATCCAATTACTTACCAGTTCCCACAGAGGAGTTGTGAATTATACAGAAGGAGGACTCTATTTGACATATGAAAGCTGCTGAAAGAGGGGGATAACAAGAGATAATTCATTCATTAGTACACTCATATGCATAAATGTGTCTCTTAAATATTGTTTATGTGTACCCCTCGAAGCCCATATTTATTTCCTGTGGGATGTTATGAATATCTTCAGATCAAGACCCAGCTGCACTATTGAATAGCAACATTTTACCTAACTCTAATCAATACTAAGAAATTTATATGCTATTTTAAGATCCTGTATTAGATATTGTTTGATTTGGATATCTGGTAATATATTATCTATTAAAATGGATTGTACATATAAAAACATTTTTCAAGTTTTCTGAATAATCTTGAGTTTTTCTTTATTGAACAATGAAAGAATAAGATTACAGTATTATTTCCTGTTCCTGAATGTGAAGTAAGCACCAAAGTAAAATGTCATAGTAGAATATTACCATGTTACTTAATAATAGTGTCAGTTCTTTACCTAAGATACTTCCTTTTCTTTTAAAAGTAATTTTAGAGATACCACTCCCTAACGTTTTTTTAACTTTAATTATAGTGCTTAAAGCAACTTAAGTCTAATTATTTAAATTTCTGACTGTTAAGTATTAGATTAGCATGAATATTTAAAAACTCACCACAGTATTTTTAATATGCATGAATAATATCAATAACTATGATATTCTTTCATCTTCTAAGTGTCCCCTTGTGAATGGCAATCTGATGACTAGGATTGATGTAGCTGGCTAGTTTAGAAGTGGAGTCATAATAAACATGCCTTTATATTTAATAGTAATTTTTTCCTCTAAGATAGTTGTATGGCGATCTTATGTGTGAGAGCCATGTGAGATGATTTTTTTTGGGGGGGTGACAATTTTGATTCAGTTAATACTAAGACTGATTTGCTTTAAACTAACTTATTTCTGCTTACTTGACTTAGAGAGACTTTCAATGCTGTAGTTTCAGACTGCAATACATCTAAACCTTCCTTTGCAAAGATATTAAGAAGATTTTCTACTCTACTTATTGTACAGAAAATAAAGAAGTAGTAAAATAAATGAAACCGAGGGATATTTTTGTTTTACTTCTGTGTTCCCCCAAATGGTACTCCTCTATATTGTCTTGCCTTGACTAGATCTTCTTGTTAGGATATTCTAGAGGTCTTTATAGTTCTAAAGGGGTGTTCTTCTTGAACTAAGAATAATCTATGATATGTATTTTCTAAGGCTCATGACGTGCACAAGAAGAGCAGGCGCCTCCTGTTGCTCGTTGGAGTGTAGCCTTTACTTCCTTTCCGATGGAGGCCCACGCTGTCTTTCCCCTTCTTTAGCAGTGATGGAGAAGGATGACAAGTGGACTTGTGATGCATATTTGACTGTGTACCATAGTGAATCGCCTGGGAGGGGTCCATTCTGCAATGTAGCCATCTCGGTGTTCTGCTCACTGTTAATTCTTTGTCTTCTTATCCTCATCTTATTTGCTAGTCATATCTTTTGGCTTTCATTTTGTTTCCTAAACATTTTATCTTTTGGTCTTTTTCTCTTTTTTGAAACTTGTATTTTCTTTTTACCGCTGTTGGATGGATACTATCTTAATTTTACCCTTCCTACTGATCCCCATTCTAAATGTCACTGGACCCACGCTGGAATCATGTACAATAGGCTGCGCCATCACAGCTCTAGAAACAGAGCAAAGTTGCCCTGTCATCCTAGCAAGAAACAGTCAGGTGCTATAGAGCTTCCGGTTCCGTTAAACCTGGGAACTGTTGGCAGGAGTTTTACACCTTGGCCTGCAATAGCTCCCTTAGTGGCCTGTCAGCTGAGAGCTCCACACAGAAGGGAAAGGAAGTACTGCCACAGTGAGTACATTTTATTTGATTTTTTAAAAAAAAAACATGTGTAAGCATATGTTTAGAGTAAGCATTATGAAGAAGTTTTAATGAAACGATTGAGTCCATTACAAAAGGTAATTGCTATATTGCACACACACATATAATTCAAAGAACACCTGTATATTTGGAAAATACTGGGTTTAAAAAAATCAGGTACACTTCTTGGATCCCATAACACTTTACATTTCCAATTGAGAGAGATAAAGTGTATAGTGCTTTGTAAGTTATTTGTTAATGGAACCCCGCCTCGCCGCCCACTTTTCTTTCTCCCAAAACCAAATCCACTGTTATCAAGTCGTTCCAACCCATAGCGACCCTTTAAGACAGTGAAAGACCAGTGAACTGCCCCTTAGAGTATCTGAGGCTATCAATCTTTATGGAATCAGTCTCCTTTTTCTCCTGCAGAGTGGCTGTTGTGTTTGAACCTCTAGCCTTGCATTTAGCAGCCCATCTCTTAAACCCACTGGGCCTCCTTTTTTCCTTGGATCAAAAAAACCCCAAACAAACTCATTACCATCGAGTCAATTGTGACTTGTAGGGACCCTTGGGTTTCCAAGACTAACTCCTTGACAGGAGCAGAAAGCCTCATCTTCCTCCCTTTCCCTGTGTAGGACCTGCTAAATGCTCTTACGGGCTAGGTAGTCTTGACTAAATTATTTCTAGTTTTAAGATTTCTCATGTAAAACGGAGCAAAACTGTACATGTGTCTTTAGAATGGGTGCAGGAGAAAGATGAACGAGTATTCTGCTCTTAGAACGATTCCCAGCCTCAGAACCCCTACATAGGGTTGCTACGAGTTGGGATTGACTTGATGGCAGTGGGTAGCTGAATATATTGTTTTATAATGTGGTATTTTTATAGAAACTATACAGAAAGTACCTTTTCTACATTCATCTTCCAAATACATTCTCTTTCTGTGAATACAGAACAAAATCTATTTCCAAATTTTAAGTGTTCCACAATTCAGAACCCAAAGCACCAGACTTGTTACTGTTGGATCCGTTTGACTTAACCGCAGCCTGCCTCAGGATTTCCAAGGCCGTGCGCTCTCCGGAAGCAGGCGGCCGCGTCTTTCTCCCACAGTGTGGTGGTGGGTGTAAACGGCCAGCTTTCCAGTTGGCAGCTGTGTACCAAACCGCTCTGCCTCCCAGGTCCTTAGAAGTGGTAGTTAAGTCTGTGAACATGAAGATTTGCTTTAGATGTAATTCTGTACAACTTAACTTAAGCTCATTTTAACTTAACACACAGGTTTTCAAAAATTGTCATCTATGAAGACTCCCATATGATGACTATTTGTTCCAGCAGAAATATAGATCCATTTATTTTCTTTAGGGTTTCTGTTTATTATGCCCCCGTAATCTAGTAAGAAAATATGAAAGCCCCCCTACCCATTTAAAATTAAACTGGCATTTGGTTACTACTAAATACTATTTTAAGTGTCAAAGCAACTTAATTTCTCCTAAAATGTAAAAAAAAAAAAGGACTTTGTTTTAATATTTGTGATTTTTTGCCAATAGGCTCTTTTTTCCTAAAGCTTTTATTTTGTTTTAATTAGTTTTAAACTTGTTAATTCAAAGTTTGCTGACAAACACAAACATTCATTCATTTAACTGCTCTTAATCTCTTGCTTTTATTTTTTCAGAAAACCTATTGCCATGAAATCGATTGACTCATAGTGACCCGGTAGCATTTCTTTAAGACAGAGTAGACGTGCCCCTTTGCAATTTGAGTCTGTGAATCTGTACAGGGCAGAAAGCCACATCTTGCGCCCCAGAGGGTTCAAACTGCTGCCCTTCTCTTAGCAGCTCCCATTTTGCCACCCACTAGGGCCACTGAGGCACCTCTTCCCGTGCTACTTGTTTATTACATGAACTGAGCATCTTATAAATAATTCTACAGCTCATTTGAGAGATCACAGGGGCAGAAACTGACTTCACGAAAGGTACCCTCTCCAGGCCTTTGCCATTTTTAAACTGGGCACATTTTACGGTTGGATAGTAGTTAGTAAAAGTGCAAAGAACTCTAAATTATTGGGAATACTATAAGTGCTGTCTTGCTTAGAAAATGATGGGATCAGAATTTTGAGTTAGCACACTAACTCGCTTGGTAGCTGAAACATTGGAAAGTGATTAGTAATTGATTAGTATAATCCTGGTGGTTCACCCTGATTGTTGAAAAAGTCCTTACGCAGACATCAAGCTTCACGGTAGCTTTTCTACAAATACTCATTGAGCGCTCTCTTTTTGTGCCAAAGCTTGTAAGGCACTATGGAAAATGAATGGACTCGGTGCCCAAGGGATTGAAAGTCAAAGTAGATGATATATTTCTTTCCTTTAAGAAGACCCCAAATAAATAACAATAAGGTCTCCATCAGGCAGGGTTGGTTCCCATTTTGGCCAAGAAATAGGCTGGAAAGTCCAGCTTTGAGTTCTCAAAACCCGCCTTCAACTGCACACTGGCATTTCCATCTTGCCTAAAGTGCTTGGATCACTTTCCTTATTGTGGAATTGGGGTCATACCACTGACTAACAAAAGTTTCTTATGAAGAAGGCCACTAGAAGTCAGTCTCTTTTTTTCCTATTAAGTTCAAATTCTAAAATGTTTGAATTTGTGATTTTTAAGTAATGACATTCAGTATATTCTCTTAAATAAATAAGACTGACAGTAAAAAGAAGAGAAGTGCATTTTTTTCCTAAGAAAGTAAGAAAATTTTATCAGTAATTCCTGCACTTGGCTAATAACCAGAAGAATGTTAGATTTACATCGCATTTTCAAAATACAGAACTGAAGTCTCAAAGCCAAGAGATGTGGGAGACATGCATGTATCAAGAGCTTGGGAATATTAATACTTAGTCCAAATGTTTTAATCTGTGATACTTAGTAAGCTTATTTTCTCTTCTTTCTCTCTTTTTCCTCCCTCTTTGATATCCCACCTCCCTCGTCCTCGTTGTCTTTGGTTTTATGTGGGAGCCTGTATAGTTTTTTATTCCTCTTAAAAGTTTTCAGGTGGATTTTAGTTATTGGATTGAGTATTGTCCAAGCTAGACAAGACCAATGCACAAATAAAGTCTAGTTAAAAATAGGTCATCTTTGAAAAGACAGAAAGCCTTTAAAAGTTTTGAGCACAAATACATTGATAGCCATAATAGACCTTTATAGGTTTGCATAAATGGAAGGACCTTTTGAGGATCTTATTGAGATGCACTGGAGCTCATTACAAAAGGATCTGAAAATATAAATTGGTAGCATGTGCAATACATTTAAGTGGTATGATTGCATTCCTAGGAAATTAGCCCAGGGAGTAAAATAAAAATATCTCATTAAATGTGCTTGAAACTTAGGAGAAATATAAATCATGAAGGTGGGAAATTAAACATATACCATTTCTTTAAGAAATAATAAGGAACTATTTGTGAAACTAGCCACCAGGAAACCTAAATATTATTATATAAAATAGTTATGAAAGGATAGGTTAAAAGCATTTTAGTTACAATTTAGGCATGAATGTAAGATTTACATCTCAGGACGATGATACATAGACCTTCCCATTCATTGAAAGTACCCGAAGCTGGCTATGAAAAGGACTTAATATATGATAGTTCTAGCCAATCTACTGATGGCCGTTGATTTGATTCAAATGCTCACTGCAGGAAGATGATGGCAGTGGAAAGCAAGGCCACCTAGTAGGTCAAAGTAGATGGCGGAGTTCTTAAAGCAGGGCTTGAAATCAGCTGTATAATGGTGTCATCGATAAGGTTTGACTGAAACCACGACCTAAACATTTTAAATGATCTACTTTCAATCATTTTAATTACTATTTTTTAAAATCTTACTTTCTGAAATGAGATTTACTATGCTTGAGGTCCAAGAGATTTCACAAAATTGGCAGAGTACATTGAAAAAATACTTCTGACGTTGTTTGCTCTGAATGGCCATTCTTGGCCCCAAGGGTGAGAAATATTTTCAAGTTCTACACACTGGGTTCTGTAAGGGTCTGGTGAAAGGAGGTGACTGGGAGAGCTAACTGCCTGCTCTTGTTGGCCTTTGAAGCAAGAGGAAAGGTCAAAGCTGGTCTTGGGCAAATTACTTCCACCTCCCTTTCTGCCCCTGCTTCAGCTCCAGGGGAGCTGGAAAGTGCACACGAGGAATCAGAAGACCTGGGTTCGAGTCCCGGCTCTGGCAATTACTACCTATGTGACTTTGGGTAAGTTACTTAATCTCTCTGGGTCTCAGTTTCAGTACAGTGTTGTTGTAATCAATACGTAATATGATATAAATGTGCTTCTCAAACTCCCAAGGTCTGGAGAAACTTTTTTTTAATATATATAAATCATAAGCCTACTTTTCCATCTTCCTGATCCTCTTAAAGTTGAATGTTCACAGTTATGCAGTTTTAAATCAATCGAAAATGATTTAACTTCTTTACTTGTATGTTCTCTCTATGCTTTTATTCCTCTTTTGCATGCATCAGAATTGTTCTGTAAGAATATAAACCAGCGTGATTAAAATAATTTTCACTAGCATGTGGATCACTATTACCTCCTTTTCCCTCACCACTCTTGTGTTTCTTCTTTAATCTTCCCAGAATTATGTACTTAAGAACATTTAAAAAAAAATCTCTAAAGCATGGGAATTCAGGCAGTATTGAGGAAAAGCATTTTGGAAGTCCATTAAATCCTGTTTTCTAGCTCATCCTTCCACTCATTAGTAAGGTTGATTGGGAAAATGGTAGTGCTGAAAATGCCTCTAGCCTTTTCATTTTCTCTGTGGGAAAAGAGAGAAATAAGCTGGAATGTAAAGTCCCTCAGAGATGTCTTGAAAACAAAACAAAACAAACCAACCTATTCTTTATCCTAAAGTCAGTATTAAAAAAAGTAAGAGATTTTCAGCCCTGTCGTGGGTCAGCTCTTTTCATTCTCAGTAAAGGAAGTGCCGGGCTACCCTCAGCTAACCTACATTTACAACGCCCATCTTTACTGAGTGCTCAGCTTACAAGTCAGAAGGTACATGTATTAAAGAAGAAAGAGACATTAACCTTCTGGATCACGTCATGGGATGTTGATGGGCCATAAGAACCATTTGTAACCCCACCCTCTAAGAAAAATGCTTGTTCTGGCTCTCTGTAAGTAATTAATAGTTAGTACTAGCCACTTAGATAAACTGCTTGCCATTAATGTCTAATTACCATGCAGCACAATAACAGCTACATATGTGTAGACTAACTTTTCCCTCCATGGTCTTGAAGCGTTGACTTGTGCTCAATATGGTTTCTTGCTGAAGTAGCAGTGCCATCTCTCATAACTTTAAAAATTACCAGGAAATGTTCAATGGTAATCAAATACCATGATCATGGAATCATTTAAGAACAGTTTTCAACTTCTGCATTAATGGGAAAAATTAAATGAGAGCATATACTGGTGAAGATGTAGTGATACAAATGCATACATGTTTCTGATTGCGTAAATTGGTATGGCCCTTCGGTTTTTTTAATCCCTAAGCCTTAAAAGTCAATACTCTTTAAACTAGCACAACCAGTAGTTCCACAGTTGTTACTCTATCCTAGGGATAGATTAACGGAGAAAAGACCCCCCAAAACGATTTACTGTGAGATGGTTCTTGCAAGATTATTATTGAAGTACAAATTGGGGAGCACCTTAAATATTCAACAATAAGAAAACGCTCACTGATCTCCTGGATAAGACCCTACAGCTGCTTGAATGTAAAATCATTTTGAAGAATGTAATAATATGGGAATACAGTGAATACAGGCACCTTATAGGCTTAAAGATAGATACACTCAAAGTAATTGTTTTAGAGTAATAGAATTATATGCAGTCTACATATAAATATATAGAAACATTTTGTTAAATTTAATAAGCTTTCTGTAATTTTGTACTTTTAACTTAGATAAGTAAATTCATACAAAATAAAATAGGCCATAAGAAAGTTGATCATGATTAGAGAATTCTAGTCTAAAATTAAATCACTGAGATTTGCAAAAAGGACCTAAAACCATGAGAATAAAATCAAACAATAAAATAACATCACATCTAAATTCATAATACTTTTTCATTTTCAGTAAGATTAGCAATATTTCTGATTTTTCATAATAAAATGTTTTGTCTGTTATCAGTAGTATGTGCACCACCCCTGCTAATCAATAGCTACACCTATAGAAAGTGCTACCACCACCTCTAATTCTGCCCGGATAACCTCCTGCATCGTGGTGTGCAGCATTCTCCTTCCTTATACTGCGCCCTACATGCTTCCATGAGTTCGGAATTCAATATCCTTCGTGTGTTCAAATACAGCTCAAAATAATTTGTCCTCTTAAATATTTATTTAACCTGCAATTATCTACCACTCACAATTTTGGGGGCATATTAGTGTGTGAATATTGTTTATACAGTTCATTGTGGTAAATGGTATTTGATGCAAAATTTTCTGTCATGGCTATGCTATTTCAATGGTATTAATAACATTTACAATATTGTGCAAAATTCACCACTATCCTCTCCAAAACTTTTTCCATCTCCCAAATAGAAACTTTGTATACAAAGTAATAACATGGTTTATGTATTTTAAAACCTTTGGTCTATGTTTTGGTATTGAATGCATTATTAAAATATTAGTTATAAAGTGCAATTTCTACATTTGAGCTTCTCAGTGTTATGATTTTAAAATGTATTAATCTGTTGCAGCCAACTTCTTATGTGCTTTTATCGCCACCATCAGGAACAGTGCCTGGCATAGCACATTTCCTTGCAGAATGAGTATGTGAAGGATAATGGGAATGCATAGATCAGCAGTTCATGCCCCCAAGGAATTACAAGTGGAAGAGCCCAGCCTATAATCCAGTAATTGCAGGACAGGGTAATAAGGGTTACTATGATGAGCGGAAGAGAGATGGACAAAATTCAGTCTGAAGTAAAATGCCCAGCATCACACATGCTCCTGTTATCAAGATGTAATGTCCCCTCACACATACACTGTATATCCTTTACCCACCTTGATCTTCGTCAGAGTCCTCTCCTTTCCCCAACCCCTACATTAAGTGGGGTCAGTTTAAGAATGGTGACCCTGACTCTGCGCCCAGAAACTGGGAGCTCTCCAGTGTGCCAGGGCCAGGCAGACGTAGTGTGTCACTCTCATAGACATTTTAATGAAGCAGACATTTCAAAATGGAAAGTTGCTGCTTCTCAACCTATGCCCTCCAGAAATTATAGGCAAATGGGAGAGCCCAGCATGTACACCAGCGATGGCAGGGCAGGGTAACAAGGGCTGTTACGAACAGAGCGCAGATCTGCTCCAACCTGGTATGTACATTTCTGAAGGAAGTTATTTCCATCTCTCTAACCCTTTCTTGAAGAATTCGATGTTGTTTGAATTACACCACATCAAAATAGCAGTTTTCAGTTTTAGCAACCTTGGGGATTCGTGCAAATCATACTTCCTTTAAATGTTCTTTGAGTTTAGGGAATACAGAGTCTGAAAGAGCAAGATCAGCGCTGTAAAGTAAACGGGGTGTAAGGATTCCCTCTCATCAGACAGCTCTTGCTAACCTCAAAGAGTGAGCAAAGGTATCGTCATAAAGGGGAAGCAATTTTACCACAACCTTCTTGACTTTATTTTCACCCATGTAGTTCTCAATTTTATTAAAACATCGTTATAATAATTCCTATGATCATCTGTTGTTCTTTGAGAAAATCTGTCAAGATTACCTCCCCCAAACAAACAAACTAACAAAACAGTTGTCTGGCTGACCTCTCTGTCTTGAATTTAACTGGGTCAGCACATTCTCTTTGCTTTGATTGTAATTCCTCTTGGAAAGCAATTGAATGAAGCTAAGACAAGTGTATAACTGAGAGAGCTTGTCTGCAGGCATGTACTAATTGCAGAGACATTATTAAATACTGCTTGAAATGAACTCATATATATGAACTGGCACGTTTATGCTTTTTGGCTTACCCTCACTTTCATTAAAACTGAAAAAAGGAAATTTAAAGTGGGTCTGAGAATCTTAAAGGGTAGCTAAGACTTAGGTTGAGGAAGAAGAGGCAGCAATTAGGTTAAGAACTCAAGCATCTGTCCATCAAAGGTAAAGTAGGGCAGAGGGAGGGGGAAAGAGACAGAAAACGGGTTTGAGGGCAAAAAGAATCGGGCTGTAATGAGAAAGCTGAGGGACTCACCTGGGACATGAGTATGTAGAAGGCCTGGAGAGGAGGGCAGAGAAGTGACCAAAGGTTTGGTCGTGGGTAGTTTGTTGCGGTTCAGGGCGGGAAACGGAGTAATTCCTAGGCAGAGAACTCGTCTCCGTAAAGGAAAGCAGATCATTTGTTGAAAGTAATGGGGTAAAAACAGGAGTTGGATTTGGAAGACAGGTTTTGGAGATTGATTTGGACGATGAGTAAAGGAGCTTATTTTACAGAAGGTTTCAACCTCTATAAAACCTGTCTGTTTGGGATGATGAAAATGCTCTAAAGTTACACAGTAGTGATAGATCACTCTGTAAATATATTAATTTCCAATCAAGTGTATCTTTAAAATGATGAATTTTATTGCATGTGTGTTAAGTGTCTCAAAAAAATAACAACTCAAATATATACATTTAATTGAAGGAATCTTAGGGAAAATTCATTATCTTTTAATTCCATTTTACCATAAAATATTAACCCCTTGTTCATGCTCCAACGATTCCATGAAGAGTAGCGCTCTGAGTTAGTTAGGTACAGGGACCCACAGTCAGACGACCGGTCCTTAGTTATGAGGGAAAAGGTGACACTAGCCATGGAGCATCTTCTCAGTAGAGGCTCTCACTAGGAACCTGGTCCTTGAAAGTCTCCAGGGTGCAATGGCTATGTCGTTGCTAGCATCTCAGCAGAATTCAGTGATGGAAAGTGTCACACGAAGATGGTTGTAGACACTTGTGTAACATTAACACAGCTCTAGGAATTTTCATGAAGTTCAAGTTCTTTCTGTTCATACCAGAAATGGATGTATTAACAGAAAAACTGTCAGCTGGGATATGTGAACATCTTAAGTCTTGGGGATGCTGTCTGTGCACCGCTCGAGGGAAGGGCAGAGAGAGCAATATCGATATTTTAAAAACTAGTCTGCAACTGCTGGGGGTTCCTTTCTGAAGACCGCACCCTAAGTTGATTGTGACATAACGTGAATGCCTCATTTAAATTTCCTTTTTGTTTTCGTCATTAAGATGTACCAACAAAACCCCCAAACAGATCATCATTAAGTGTGGTTTGTTTTAACTCAAATATATTACGAAATATGGTTTACCTGACTTTACTGAATCGTTCCTTTAGGGTGGCTTATCTCAATAAGGAGAGGTAAAAAAATCCAGGTAGAAAAATTGACTCATTGAGGGAGGGTGATTTTTCCAATCCAGAACATAGATGTAAATGTATAGCATTAAAATCCAGTTCATTATAATTAGTATATGTCAGTTATAAAGTGTTATACAGCAACACTACCAGAGGAATTATAATTTATAGACTACTGTGGAAGCATTTTGTTTCGGCATTGAAGGCAACAGCCAAGCATGAACAGTGGATCTCTTCTTAATTTTTACTATTTCAAAATATAGATAAATATTCTTTAAAAAAAAAAAAAGCTTAGGGGAGCAACTGTTTTTAAGGGGAATTAAAATGTTCTAAAACAGATTGTGGTGATTGTACAATTCTGAAAATATATTTTAAATACATGGAATTGAATGAATTTTGTAAAATGTAAATAATAACTCAATAAAGTTGATAATAAATAAGAAACTGGGGGCGGGGGGAAGCTTAGACAGCTTAGAGTTTTATTAAACCGGAGACACCTTTAAAAAATCCGTGGTTCAAAATCCCTACCACGGCATGTGGTCACACCCTTTAAAAATAATACCATACAATTTATAAAATGAAATGGATTAATTTGTACTCATCTAAGCCATAGGTTCCCAAACTTATTTGGCTTACCCTTTTCAGAAAAAAAAAAGAAAAGCACCTCCCCCACCCCGAAAATGAACACCTTTTGTACTAAAGCCAGCAGAAAGAATAGACACCTGCTTTTGCAGTCCCCTTGGGTCATTCCAGCACCCCCTGTGGGGCGGTCTCACCCCCTTTCACTGAGCTAAACCTCTGAGGATAAAAGTCTTGTACTGTCATGAAAATATTTATGTTGATGAGTTTTATCGTATTTCTCTGCTTCCATTAGCCATATTCTTGGGGAAGTTAACTTTCTTATGTCTACAGATACCAAAGGGTTGGGGGAACCCTTAAACTTGGGTGTGCTTTATAAAGAGGGTTATTTGGTAAACTGGTAGGATTTGTCTCCATTAAAAGATTGCCTAAGGGTTCCTTTCTTGGAAGAAAAATGAACATACTGCTAATTGATCAGATTCTCAGCCTCTCTTGTATCACATTGGCTATTAACACCAATGATTGTAAAATCGCTCTGTAAATGTAAAGTGCCCCATAAATGCTCGTTTAACATTGTGTGTGAGGCTCTCAACCTCTGTAACTCACTGGCTAATATAGCCAAATTGCTTGACTCGAAGCACTAAAAATAAACACTGTTTATGTTGTCCAAGGCATTGTAAAGAATCGAACTTTATGTGTGTGAAAAACATTTGACACTTACCTCTGTACGAGCCATTATATGAGTTCTTCCCTTGTGTTTATTCAAATAAGTATAGTAGTTGCTACTTGACACTGTAGCCATTTCAGTGCAATTTGTTCTCCTAATTGAATTAGAGACGATCCCAGACACCCAGAGCAGGTAGCGTTGCAGACAATTGGCTTTACAGTAAGACCCTGGCACCTAAATGGTATCATCGCCATTGCGTTGTTTAAAGTTATTTATATGAGTATATCAAAACATTTAAAGTATTTTAAACAGTGTCTCGTTCTGTTGTGCAGAGGGTTGCTGTGGGTTGAAGCTGACTCAGCGGTACCTAACAACATCATCAACAACAAAATACAAGTGAACGGCAAAATACTGGATTCTGATCTGTATGTTTACTTACCTTGTAACAGTTTTACCCATTATCAGTTGAATCTCTCCTTTGGAACTCTGTCTTTTAGACTAGAGGAAAGAACACAGACTCGACAGTCCAGCATTACCTGAGAAAGACGCTTGGTTGCTTCACTGGTTTGCTTTCATTTTTAAATCTGTCTTGTGTTTGACAACTAGCAGTAAAGCATGCAGTCTTCCGTCTTTGTTGGGGGGCTGCAGTCGTGGTTTACACGCGTTATTTGTCAGTCATGCCCTGGCTGAAATGCTTGGCCCCAGGTGGTGCTTCCTTCGTTTTGGTCAGACAAGGCTTGACAAGCAGAGCAGTCGTTGGCTCCGTTTCTTTCGTTTCCTCCATCGCTTCGGAAGAAGCAGCCTTCCTACCCATCGTTCACCTCCCCGAAGTGAAGTGTGTGCATCCCCAACCACAGGCACAGCGCTGACTGAACCGTCCAAATCAGGAGTGGGTCCATCCTGAATGATCCCTCTTGGAAGGACATCCAAAGTGTTTCTTTGTCTAGCCTTATCTTCAAACTCTGTACTCCTCTTTTTCTTTGCCTGTTGTTTATTGATTTTCATCGTTTCAGTGCTACTGGGATAATGGAGGAAGTTCTTACAGGAGGACCTCTTAAATCATCATTCTAATAAGACAATGTGTGTTGCAAATCTTCTTTTTGTAAACTCATCTTTCTCACAGAATGATAGAATCATGTGTCTTGGAGCGAATGTATTTTCTTTATGAAAAATTGTTTTTCTTCACACTCCTGAAAGCCTGCAGTTCCTTGCTCCCTTCATCAGTGGGTGCCTTGCATTCCAGCCCCGACACAGAGCCGTCCAGGCATCGCCATGCCAGTGCGCCTGACCGGAGTCTTCTCAAAATCAATGTTTATTTAACCCTGGACAGCGCCCCCACCCCCACCGCTCAATTCAGTTCAGGTCTTGAAAATACTATCATTCTTGTATTCTGAGAATGTAAAAGTGAAATTTGAAAATTGTGCTAGGAGGAAATTTATAAACTATTAGCGAACCATGAATCGTCCTAATAGCTGTGCATTCTCATTGAGCCTTGGTAAAGTTTGGCTTTTCAAACTTCTGAGCCAGTGCCGACATCATCAGTCCTTGTCTTCTAGCCCAGGGGACTGATTTACCTTAGACTAGCTAGCTACTTCCTACTAAGTGCAAGTGTTGGAGAGAGAGAGAGAGCATGAGGGGGCTGAGCATGGGATTGGGGAGGGAGAGCAGAGGGGCCCGGAGCTTGAATTGCACACCAGAGCACACTTTAAACAATCTCATGGATGAATTTAGAATTCTAAAGAGTTGATTATGTTGCCTATTGAGAGATACATTTTTTTTAAAAAGCGAAGACCATCTTGGACCCAGTAGTACAAAGATTCCCTGCCCTCCCCATTTGGTCTTGCTGCCATTGTTCTTGTCATGACTTAAAGACAATTATCTTTGTCTCTGACTGTGGATATGAGACACGCGGCTGAATAGTCATTGTGGATGATCTGTGACTTGAATGAAGGTGTACAGAATAGATCAGTTGTTCCACTTTGTTTTGTTTTGATTGATGAAGATAGAGGTGAGGATATGGGGGGATACTTGAAGTAATATGAAGCAGGCCTACGAATCTGAGCAGAAAAAGAGTGGTGGGAGCTGCTAGCTAGCAGTCGCGATTCTAGTGCAAAAGCACGACCAAAAAGAGCGTGAGAGTCCCAGTGCGCAGAGTTCCTGTATTTAGTAAATGACTGGACTTGAAGCATGGCTATGAATAATGTTGCACATTCAGTATGAATCAGTTTTCCTTTCTTCTTAGTCTGTCTTAGTCTGGAAGTTCCATTAAAAACGTTCCGTCCTGTGTGTCCCTGTTGATATTAGAAATACCAGTGGGGCATAGTTTCCAGCATCACAGCAAAACACAAGTCAGCATAGATGAGAAGAAGAAGACAAATGGTATAACAGACTAGGAAGAGGGCCATGATGATATTGTTCTGAAAAAAAAGTTAGCCAAGGGAAACCTTGTGGATTGTAATGAAACCTTGTCTATTGTAGTACTGGGAGATACGCCTCACAGCTTGGAAGGTACTTGAAATACAACCAGGGAAGCACTGCCTTCACAATGTAGAGTTGACCTTAACTATTGTGGATGGAGCAAAGCTTTGGGGACATCATTTGCTGATGTGGTACAACTTGAAAGGAAACAGTTGTAAACATCCATTAATAATCGGAATATAGAGTATACAAAGTATGAATCTAGGGAAATTGGACATCCAAATGAAATTAAACACTTGAAAATCAATATGCCAGGCATTATTGAACTGAGATAGACTGATATTGGTTATTTTGAAAGGACAACTTTGTAATCTAGGTTAAAGAAACCAACACCCAATGATTTTTGGTTGAGGTGATTCTAGCTCAGCAATTCGCTAGCACAGAGTACAAACAGCCCGACAGGTTTGCCAAAACTCAAGCCAAACTTACAGAAGAGGAACAGTGTCACTACATCCATCAACAAAAACATTTTAAGACCTACCCTGAAATACAGTACTGTTAGACCCAAGGTAATATCTATATGCCTATAAGGAATCCGACCAGTATATATGACTAAGATAAAGAATGTCAAAAGATGAAGAAATTGAAGATTTTTGTTAACTTGTGTAGTCTGAAATTGATTAAATATGCTAGCAAGATGCATTGATAATTAACTGGTGATTGGAATGTGAAACGTAGAAACAAAGAAGGATCACTGCTTAGAAAATATGTCCTTGGTAATAAAAAACATGATTGAAGTTTGTAAGACCTTACTATTCATTAAAAATACATTTTTTTCATCATGTAAGCTTCACCAGAGGAATACACATATTCAGATTTACTAGGTCCGTGGGAAAAAATGTTGAGGAAGCTCAATATCAGAACAAGGCCAGCTGCTCCCTTTGAAATAGACAATTACTCCTATGCAAGTTCAGTTTGAAGCTGAAGAAAGGTAAAAGTGAATGAGAGTCAAAAAGAGCCTTGAATGTATTTGACCTGAATTTAGGGGCCATCCCAAGACTAGATATGATGCATTTCATACTGGTGATCAGGAGATATGGGATGGCATCAAGAGCACCATACATGGAGAAAGCAAAGATTATTTAAACAGACGAAAGAAAAGACAAAAAGATATGTCAGAAGAGACTCTGAACTTGATCTTTTATTAGTAGTGTCTCAAACAAATGAATATTTCAAAGGGCCACTAAGGAAAATAGTGAGTCAAGTGTGATGAAATGTGGCAAGATAAGATGTTTAAAATCCAGAAAGGAAGAACACACTGGACATTTTTCAATCGGAACAAATTAAAAAAAACTTCAAGCTTCCACTTGAAAATATTGAAGGATTCTTTGGGCCAAAAACAATACAGGAAACATCAAAAGCAGATGGAAGGAATACAGAGAGTCACTGTACCAAAAAGAACTGGTCAGCATTTGGCCATATCAAGTGATAGCATATGATCAAGAACTAATGGTATGGAAAGAAAAAAAAAAATTTAAACCTTCCTGAAGGCATTAGTAAAAAGCAGGGTTCCAAGAATTGATGGAATACCAATTGAGATGTTTCAGCAAACAAAATCAAGGCTGGAAGCATTCCCTCATCTATGCCAAGAAATTTGGAAGGTAAGCTCCTTAACCAAGTAACTGAAAGAGATCATATCTGTACCCAACCCAGAGAAATACGATCCAATAGAATGTGCAAATTATCAAACATGCTCTCATATCACAAAAAAGCAAAATTATACTGAAGGTAATTCAAAACTGTTACAGGAATACATTGGCATTAGAACTGTGAGAAATTTAAGTTGGATTCAGCAGAGGCTGTGTACTGTGATAGCGCTGCTGTCACATGGATCTTGGCTGAAGGAGAATAACAGAAAAATATTTTCCTATGTTTTGTTGACTAGGCAAAAGGATTCAACTGTGGATAATAACGAATTATGGATAACATTGGCAAGTACAGGGATTCCAGAACACTTAATTATGTTCAGAACCTGTACATGGACTAAGAAACAGTAATTTGTATAGTACCAGGGAATACTGCTTGGTTTAAAACCAGGAAAGGTGTGTATCAGGATTGCATTCTTTCAACATGCTTATTTGGAAACTGTCCTTAATAATTCAACAAGCTGGACTCTATGAAGAAGAATTTGACACAGGGATAGGAGGAAGACTCATTAACAACCCTGGGAGCTGCAGACACAACCTTACATGCTGTAGGCGAAGAGGACATGAAGTGTACTTAGAAGATCAAAGAATACAACCTTCAATATGGATTATCCTTAACGCGAAGAAAACAAAATCAACTGACATACTGCACTGGAGAACTCTGCTGCACATGACACCCTTGAGAGTGTTAATAAACAAAGGTATGCCCATGATATTTTGAGTTGGCTCATGAATATGAAAACTAGACAATGAATAGACTAAATGAGAGTATATTTGATTTATGGCATTGGTGAAGACTATTAGATATACCACCACAAACCCACTTGTCAGAAGTAATGTAACCAAACTGTTCCTTAGCAGAGGATGGATTTATGGCATGTAGTGTGTAATTTGGGCATGCCTTCTGGATTGACCAGTCTGTGGAGAAGGGGATGGGCCATCTTGATGGGAAAAGCAGAGGTTTAGCAAGTAAGGCAAGACCCTTAACAAGATGAGTTGATACAGTGCCTCCAGCAGCGGACTCAAGCACAGCAACGATGATCGGTCCTTTATGCTGTTGCGCACAGGCTGCCGTGATTTGGAGCCAACTGCAAGGCAGCCAGCAACAAAAACAATTTTCATTTACCTAAGTTGATGGAAATTCCTTACTCTGATTATTTTTAGGAAAGTCTTTGTTCTGTACCATTTTCCTCATATCTTTCAAGAATGATTGAGAAGGCCTTGTAAATTGGAAAGATGATTTTAAAAAAAACACCTTTATACACTGAACTTTATATCAATATCAAGGAAAATTCATAAATCCAATAATAAGAGTAAACTCCATTGAATCTCAAGATGATATGTTGCTATTTTCTACTAACTTATTGAGAAAAAGTGGTGTCAGGGTGCGATGTAATAATGATGAGAAATACAATCTTCCTCTAGTTCCTAAAGGTTTCCTCCCCGCTCCCACTACCATGACTTCTATCTTGCAAGACTGGCTAGACCAGAGGAAGTACACTGGTACAGATAGGAACTGAAAATACAGGGAATCCAGGACGGATGAGCCCTATAGGACCAGTGGTGTGAGTGGCAAAACAGGGAGGGTAAAGGGAGAATGGGTAGGAAAGAGGGAACCGATTACATGGAACTGTGTGTGACCTCCTCCCTGGGAGACAGACAACCGAAGAGTGGATGAAGGGAGACGTCGGACAGGGCAAGATATGACAAAATACCAATTTATAAACTATCAAGGGCTCATGCGGGAGGGGGGAGCGGGGAGGGAGGGGGAAAATGAGGACCTAATGTCGGGGCTTTAAATGGAGAGAAAATGTTTTGAGAAACGATGTACAAATGCGCTTTACACAATTGATGTGTGTATGGATTGGGATAACAGTTGTATGAGCCCCTAATAAAATGTTTAAAAAAAAAAAAATGGTTGGGGATGGAAAGATTGGAATTGTTTCAATTGTTATATCCTGGTTATAATTGAAATATTCATTGTGTTCTAGATACCACATATAAGTACATTCATTCAATTTCTATAGTTTCAAGATTAAACGACATTTTAGCTACAGTCCAACCGTAACCCACGTAATTGGTAGTGTTCTTCCATTCTGCCAAGAAAAAGCAAACAAGCCACTGAAATAAGTTACAAAAACAGAATACAATATTCTTTCGTTATTAGGACTACCCCGTTGGTGAACTCCTGTGTCAAAATAATGTTTGCCATTGCTTCACTGTCTCGAACTGGGGCTAAATTTAACAATTTTGTGCATACATTGGAAATAAAAGTTTCTGCAAATATAGAATACAATGGACCTAAGAAAGATTGTAGGAGTTATGCTTGCCGACAAGCACAGCGTGCACACGCAGTGACTGCACAGCTGCTCAAACATTAAGGCACAAGAAATAATCGTATCCTGGGCCTGGCAGGCCTTGCTAAGAATATTATTTTGAGAACTAGGTTAAAGAAACCAACACCCGATGATTTTTGGTCAAGGTGATTCCAACTCAGCAACTCGCTAGCACAGAGTGCAAACAGCCCGACGGGTTTGCCAAAACTCAAGCCCAACCTACTGCCATCACAGCAGCTCCTACTCATAGCCTCCCGCGAGGGCAGAAGAGAACTAACTGCACCGTGGGTTTCCAAGACTGTGGGTTTCCAAGACTGTAACTCTTTCTGAGAGTAGAAGGGCCTCGTCTTTCTTCACAGAGCAGCTGGTGCTTTCGAACTGCTGGCCTTATGGTTAGCAGCAGCCCAACATGAACCCACGTGGGCCATCAGGGTTCTCAAGGCTTTCCTATTTACAGAAGCAGACTGCTGGGTGTAGCTGGTGGATTTGAACCTCCAACCTTTCAGCTGTCAAGTGTTACCAGAGTTTTTCAAATTGTGAAAAATTGGTGTGTAATGGAAAAGATTATCAAGATGATGGCGTTCCTAGAAATAATGGTATTTGACAAATTATTGTGGGAATCCGGTCTTTTGTTTCTAATGGAACATTTAGAAGCGTTAAGGAAAGAGGCTCAACTAGAGGATGTAGGTAGAAGTTATAGGCTGCAGATTCGCTTTTTCTAGTCCAAGATACAGAGCAGTGCAGGGGAGATGCCCGGCTGAGGAAGCCCGAAAGCTTCCATACCAGAGTGCTTGCAGTGGAAGCAGAATGGCCACCTGTAGATGAGGCAGTGACTGTGGGGTAACTCACCTTTTTAGATCTGTGTTTTTATTAACTAACATGCTAGATCTGTCAGGTTTTTAACATTTGTTATCTTCTTCATTTTTCCCTAAAGAGGAATAATAATAGTTCACTATGGAAACAGTGCTAGTTGTGGGTGGTAGGACTAGGGGCTACATGCGATGGTGATGTTTGTAGCTTTGGGACTATACCTGCTTTAAAGTGGAACCCCCCCTTCCCCACACCCCCACCCCCACCCCCAGTCCCGGTTTTAAAAGTTTTCCTCGCAGCCTTATTCTTCTGAACTCTCAATAGAGATCAGAAGCCATCAGCAGTGGGTTTATTTCTGCATTATTAATACTGCAACTTCAGTAGAATTACAGCAAGCATTTCACACCACAGCTTCCTTCGTCATGCCAGTCCACAGTAATGTTTAACAACAAAGATCTGACCATTATTTTATCAGTCCTGACATGGACATTTGTTTCTAATTCCGTTTCTTAGGCCTTGGATCTTGTAGGTCACTGCAGCATAGCACACAGCCTGCCTGGAGCAATCAGTTATACAGACTGCATATGGAGGGCATGTTCAGTACAAAACAGTCTGGAGTTGTGATCATTATTATTACCTTCAGAAAAAGAATTAATTGGCCTACCTAAAAATTATGTTAGATATGTTACTACCATGCTAGATACAAAAATGATACAAATTATGAGAGAGTGAAATAGTCGACCACTTGGATCACTGCTCACATAGCCTACAGGAGTCCAGAGCGTCCCAGCTCAATTGGCAGATGTGGGCCAGCACCTGCTTTGGCAGAGAGGATTTTCGGGCTCTGACCTGAAAGCTTGTCAACTGGCAGAGGACAGACATGTATACTGTGCAATATTAATCATCATTACTACACTTCTGCCTTTTTAACATTCTCCACAGCGGTTTTCTTTATATGGCATTTTATTAAAACATTAAGGCTCTGATCTAAAGGCAGGATGTTTAAAGAGGTTAATCAAGTTAATTTATTTTTAGCTTCCTTCTAAAAAGTCATGTTTTATGCACAGGCTGTCTTCAACTTTTGATTGACAATTTCCAACTGAGTCCTTTGGTCCTGTTCCCCTGCTCCCCTCCCCCACCCCCTTTGCACTGGTTTCCAAATAATTGTTTCAGAAAAGGAAAAAGATAATAAACACTTGTATGGATAGGATGAACGATAAAGTTGTTTGTTTTGTCTGTAGATTGCCTTTGAATCTCTGGAGAACTGAAATGGCCAGAACTACTCTCCTTGGCTAGGCTCCTGCACTTTCTCTAGTGGCTGCTCCTCTCTCCCTCGTGCCCAGTACAAATTCAGAGGTAGTTTTACGACTGGCTCCCTCGCTGATTTCCAGTAAAATCTTTGAGTCTGGATAGTTTTAGCTGAAGTGTGCATTAGATGTTGACTTAGAGTTGTTGAGTTCCATAGAGATTGTTTTTTTATTTGTTAAGTTCTTCATATCCTTTTAGTAAACCTATGAGACCAAACTCTTTTGTATGTGAAGAAATTGAGACTAGAAGAGCAGTTGAGTTGCAGTCCAGCAAGTGGTGGAATCCAGATCTGGGACTGATTAAAGGAAGTGGAGTCAACCATTCCAGCCATGATGGAACCTCTCCTCAGGAAATCTCCGTGCAGTTTAGGGTCCTTTTGAGCAGGAAGGTTTACTGACTAAAGATTTGGGGATATTTTTAACCTTGAGCAGAAATAGGAAATGATTTCTAGCGAGGTACACAATTTTATAACTCATTCGTTCTTCAGCAATGATGATTATTACATGGTGTCTATTTTCACTAGCTCAGCCGGTTATTTACAATCGGCTGTAAGTTAGCTATGGGGGAGTCGGGCTGGGTGGGGGGGTGGAGGATGCAAAGTGGAGACAGAAAGGAAGCTATAGGTTATGTGAGACAATGTAAAGAACTTTGGATTAGGCCTGTTCAGGGAACCCACTGTAGTGGGGCCGTTTCCTAAGTATGGAGATTGGAGTTTAGTTCCTTCTCCGGTCAAATGTTGAAGATTGACTAATTCAATGCATTGTTGCAAGGACCAAATAAGACACCATGTAAAATCTGAGGTGCACCGTAGAAAAATGTGCATTTCCTCATCCCAAGTTATAGATAAAGTCAGATGTGATTTTGAGTGAAAGAGGGATTCATAGCTTTTATCATTTGTCATTTAACAAAGAAGGCCTTGTTCCTGCTTTCTTTGGGGTACTAAATTATGTTAGTTAAAGTATGCTTGCAGCCCTTTGATGTGTAATGGAATTGTCACGAGTGCTTAAACTGCTGCAAATAGCTGCTATTAAAGCAGAAAAGAAAAGAAAATCTTAACACCACATTAGAGAAAAGATGGTCCCGTCTTCTTGCTTTTCCTGTCATTTACAAATCCAGTTATTCTCCCCTGTTGAAGTTTAGTTGCTTTCAATCGTGTCTCAGTTGGCAGAATGTAGAATGAAACAAACCCTTTGCTGGGTGATTTCATAGCAAGGTCTTACAGAATCACCAATTTTAATTTAATGTGATTATGGGAAAAATAATACACTTTCTCTTGAAGCTGTATTAGGTGTTTTTCCGGGTTTTTTTTTTTTTGTCTATGAACGCCTGTGACAGCAAGTCGAAAGAGAGTTTGGGGGTCGGGGGAAGGGAGACTACGTCAAGGAGTCCATATAAAAAAAGAATGTTTGGAAACTGATTGTGCTAGCAATCATACATTCTACTTGAAGTGATTGAACTATGAAATAATGTCTTATATGTATTAAATCCCAAGTAATAAAAAAAGAGTGAGAACTTTGATGCATATGTTTTAGAAATTGAGCATTCTTTTGAAAGGTAAAATTATTCTGAAATAACCGACATTTTGAAAAATAGTTAATTTTTTGAAATTGAAAAAAAAAGATGATCTGAGGAGCATCGTTGAATTGCCCCACCGCCCTCCTGAACGTCTGCCTGATACAGGACAGAGAACGCTGTGTTATGCCGGCCATGTGTTTTGAAGAGGTCTGGTAGTTTTCCCAGTCATTAGACTTTCTTTTTTCTTGAATTGATGTATGTATTTTGTTGCCGTAAGCTGTTTGGATTTGAATAAGACCTTGTGTGAGATAGTGCATGGTGGTACATGAGAGCCTTAGGAGAAGGGAGACTACTTTCCTGCTATATCTTATCCTAAAATGAAGTTTAGTCTTGCCGAAAGCTTCAAAAATGGAATACGCTAGTTTTAGTCTAAAATTTTACTCATTTAAAAAATATATGACATTTTCTTTCTTATGTATACTGAGGAAGCCAACTCCACCCTGCCCATGTAGGCACTTAAGGTGAGTTTTTATGATCAGATGAGGTATTTAATTGGCGGGGATCAAAAGAAAGGTGTGGATTTTCTCTGGGATAGAAGGCAAAGACACCAGGTCTGTGTTCTTTCACAGCCAGAGACCTGGGTTCTACTTTTCTTCGCCAGCCTCACTTTCTGATTAGTCAACCCTTTTGGCTTAATAATGAATCCCTATTGTACAGCAGAGGCTGACCCAGGTCAGGTTTTTTTATTTTGTCTTTTGTTTTTGTGCATTAGTGTCATCAGGAGCCCTGGTGGCATAGTGGTTCTGCATTGGGCTGCTCCCCACAAGGCCCAGAGTTCAAAACCATCAGCCACTCAGTAGGAAGTAGGGGAGGGTAGACAGGACTTGGTACTCGTGTAAAGAGTTACAGCCTGAAAAACCCACAGGGGTAGTTCGGCCCTGTCCTATAGGGTTGCTATGAGTCAGCATCGACTCAATGGAAGAGAATGAGTGAGTGGTCTGTGCATTAGGGTCTTCTGGCTTAATAAGGATTAAGGTAGAGAAAGTCAAGGTGTGCTCTTTCACACACCTAAGTATAAATACTATACACTAAGTTTCATATTAGAGTTCTACATAAAGTTGCATCTGAATGAGGTCTGTCACATTTACCAAAATAGTAAGTTTTCTTGATAGATGTTAGCTGATTCCCAGTCCAGCTCTGGAACTCAGAATTGCCTGTGTCTCACCCTCCTTACTTGGAAGCAGAGTGAAGGGCAGAGAAGACTAAGAGTTGGAAGATTTGTGCTCTAGGTTAGGTTATGGTATGAATTGCTGGAACAAACAGTAGCTTCTGAGTAAGTTGAATTAAGTTCTTTCCAAAAGTTCTGTTTCACAATCTTTGTTCCCAGGTTTGTTTTGTGGTAGGACTGAATTTCAACCCATTTTTTAACCAAGGATAACTGGCAAGCTCAGGCTCAGGGCTGGTGGTACTTCTGAACCTTCGTGGACCACATGTCAATTGGTCATCTGCACAGAAAACCGGGCTGGTGCCCGCTTCACTTTTACTTTCCCTCCGCAGCTGCTCCAATGTGAGGGCGCTTCAAAAGTTCATGGAAAACAGAAACTGAAAGTTGGCGGAATTCTTCCACCAGCTTTTTGAGTCTACCTTGAATATTGATATAATTAATATAAAATGCACCATTAATTTTTTTAACTTTTGGAATTAATGACATGATGTTTTAGGAAAGCAAATTTGTCTTTGAAGTAATTGTTTACTTTGGTTTATAATAAAATTATCCCTAACAACTGACTACACAAGATAAACCATTTAGGCCAGGGGTGGGGAACCTTTATTTCTGCCAAGGGCCATTTAGATATTTATGACGTCAATTTGGGGCCACACTGGTCAAACATGTCGCACTCCTAAGATGGTCGCTGGGAGTGCTTCTCTTGGCTGAGGGGTTGGTGTTAGCTGGTGGTGACTTCACGGGCCTTATCTGACCTGCGGGCTAGATGTTCCCCGTCCCTGCGCTAGGCACAAGTTGGCCGGAAAATTCACAGACCAGGTGGTTTACATGGAAATCCTGGAAGGAGAGAAGTACTTAGTAGTATTTCATTGTTCAAAATGTCCTAAATTTCAGGGATTATTGTGAGTTTACATGGTATACATTTCATATGCTGTCTTTTGACTCTACAAAATTTATATAAAGGGACTGTCCCTACAACATTTGAATTAAATATCAAGAAAATAACTACTGAAGGGCAGGTGCTAATATCAAGCTTTTCTACATAGAGAATTGCTGTCCCTATTAACCCAATACCTGAAAAATGTCTCCTCCAAAAGTATGACTATGCACTAGTGCTGAAAGAATGATACTTTAATATAAGACAATCCATTGCAGTGTCAGCCTGAGCAATAGCCGGAGCAGGAGAGAACACAGTGTGTATTGTTAGCAGTAAAAACATCCAAAAAGTGTTAGGCCAGCATTTCGGCCCTAAAGACAGAGGCAAAGGCAGATGTGTCCACAAAGAAGGGACAAGGGTGCCCAATCCTTTGCCAGACACCCAGGTACCCAGACAGGAAGAGGTAGGTTCCTCTCCATCCTTGTCTGGTTCAAGATTAGTGCTGTTGAGCCCACTGTTGAGTCTTTGTTGTCGGAAGCTATTCTGTGCATTATAGGATGTGTGGCGGTAACCTTGGCCTCTACCCACTAGTTGCATGTATCCCGCCCAGTTGTGACAACCAGAAACACCTCTAGATGTTGGCAAAAGCCTCCCTAGGTGAGAACCACAGATCTGTCTCCTACCTTACAGTTCTGACTTAAGGTATGTGTAATATTAGTATAATAGAGAACCTGGCCTCTGTTTCAGTATGCCTCACCCCTTCCACCGAGAGAGAGGCGATCCAGATTCCAAGTGGCCAGTCTGTAATCAGCTGTTGTAATAACAGCATGTTTATAAATTGGGGCATATATAATGGTCTTTGTTCTTACTGCAGATACAGTGAGCATTAATGAGGATACAGTGTGTCTTGTCAGATGTGCTTCATAGATGAAGTTGTGTATCTTCTGGTCCCACGGTGATGCAGTTTCACATGTGCAGGCACACTTTCGCAGATATTGTGTGTTTTATAAACTGAAAGTTTGTGGCAGCGCTGTACCAGCAAGTCTATCAGTGTGCTTTTTCCAAAAGCGTGGCCTCACTTCTCTCCTCTGTGCCATATTTTTGTAATTCTCACAATATTTCAAACTGTTTCAGAATGCTGTTGCACACTTATATGTACTGGGAAACCAACAATTTGTGTGACTTAATTTATTGCAATATTTACTTTATTGGGGCAGCCCAGAACCAAATCCACAGCATCCCTGAGGGGTGCCTGTGTGCTTACTGTTTGATTCATGCTTGATGTCATGGTGGTTACTGTATTTGAACTTTTGCATTAAAAGGAACAATATAAATTAGAGTATTGGATTGAAAAGAAGATATATTTTGAATGTATATTAATATTTTAAAGCAAGATTTTATCTGATAGCATAATGTAGTTTAGGTGAGTAAAAACATCCAAGTTCCCATCAGATGGTTTTAATCTCAAAAGTTGACTTGGAGATAACATGGGAAGATTTCAGTTTGTGATGGTAGTACAAGTGTTATTCAGAGCCCAGGCCTGAGAGCCATCTAATAAGATGGTCCTGGTCTTGCCTGGGCCACGAATGAGCTCTGTGACTTAGGGCAAATCACAGACCTCTCTGGATTCTCGGAGCCCTCGTTTGTCATTTCTAGTGTTTAGGAGGCAGGAGGGCATAACAGAACTGTCAAAGATGGTTCCAGCTCCAAAAGTAGGGCCAGAATTAAAAAACACGTTTGTGAGCTATGAAATTCCTTCCTTCCTTCCTACCTTTGCTCCCTCCCTCCCTTTCTGTCTCCTCCCCTTCCTCCCTCCCTCTCTGTCTCTCGTTCTCTCTGTCTCTGTTTTTAATCTGTTACAAAGTACTGCAAGAAGAGAAACAAGGTATAAATTTTATTCAAAGATGACTCAAAGGAAAGTAAACTGCTTTATATACTGACCTGTATGTTTCAGGAAATGGAAAGAGATAGTAATTTGATGCTAAAAACGGATGGCTCTAGTCTCTAAGAAGTGGTGGCTGTGCTCTGCAGGAGGAATATTTAAACGCTGAAAAGGCACAGATCGTGCCGTTGACAATAACTGGGAACTGACTGTCAGGATCATCTTTTTGGCTCCCACTTTGCTTAAAAAGATTGTGAAAACATCAAATAAAGTTAAAGAGATATCATGGTTGGTCATGTTTATAAACCCACTTAATTGGCTCTGGATAACATTTTCTGTAACTATTTTAAATATGGTAGAGACAACTTTTCAAATAGTAATGGCATATTTATTAGATAAATACAACTCACTCATTCTGCAAGTACCAGCTCCTCTGGCTTCCCCGGGCGTTTCATTGGTAGTGCACCTGATTGGATGCCCCAGTAGGTGTTGTGGCTAGAGGTGGCGAACAGTAACGGTCCATTCCAATTCCTAAGATAGTCACTTCATCTCCTGCAGTACCAAATAGATTCCCATTCTTCTCAGCCCATAGGCAGAGCATCAGCTGTTGTCATTTGTCATAAAATTAAATAGCTCCTTTTAAAATGTAGCTATGATATTTGATGATGATCCTTCAGAGCAGTGACCAGAATAAGAAAACACAAATCTCTCCTTCCCTAAACACTGTTGTGTATTTCTTCTTGCATTTTAATTGCTTTATCACATTATACCCTTCATAACAATGCATCTAAACATTTTGAGATTGATTGAAAGTCGTACAGGGAGAGAGGCTGTAGAATGTACTTAAATCATAACATTTAATGTACATATTACATCATTGCCAGTTTCACCATTCTCTTATTCAGGAACTGATTGTGCCTTAAGCACTATCACTCATTTTTGACTACCAGCTTAGTACTCTTTTTACATGCAATCTGAGATTTAAAGATTTTAGTAGCAGTGTTTGAATTCCAAATCTGTGTTTGCCTTAGAAATATTAGGGCAAAGTCACAAAGGAACCCTGGGCTTTATATAAAGTAGAAATAATAGCTCTTTCTTAAGAATACTGTGGAGGGTGCTTAGTAATGAGAATTATGTCCATGCCAAGTATAAAATACCACCGCTCACTAATGGATTTGATGAGGTGATGTTAGGATCGTTCTGTTTCCATCAGGCCAAATTGCAGTTGTTAGATCAGTAAAAATGTAAAGAATAGACCTCAGTCTTTCATAAAATTTCCTGTGCTATTAATAGGATCAGTGGCAAGGAGTCGGAGGGGAAAGAAGATTCAAAGATAAAGTGAAGAGGAAGAAGAGATAGGATGAATTTCTCAAATCATGCAAATTACCGTGCTCTGAAATTCAGTGGGCATTTAAAATATGTAGTGAAATAGATGATGTCTCTTTCATAAACAAAATTGAAAACCAGTTTTTTTCCCTCTCTCTAAGAAACATACTTATAGCTGTATTAATTTAAAAACACCAAAATAACAGGGTGGCAGCACTCAGTAAGAAACCACTGTGGCTTTTGGCTACATTTCTGTTGCTTTTAAGACCTTCTCAAATATTATAATTAACTCTACTCTTCTGCTGTTTTAATCTGCTTATCCTAATTTCCCCATGCTATTCCTTGAGCTGGTAGATCGACGCCCTCAGCAAGGCGGGGAAATGAGAAGAAAATCATTTTGTGTCTTACTGTGGTGATCTCTCTGTGTTGCATGAAGCTTTCTGTATATGTAAATTATACTTTTCCCTTTCATCTCAACCCAACATTTTTTCCCTGCCTCTAGATATTAAGGTTTTTAACCACAGTGGAATTTTCATCAGATGAGGACATACAGCTGACACTCCGACTTCTTTTTCCACATCTTATCGAAACCCATTTCCCATGATAGAAACCTAGAAATATTTAGAACCCCAAATATTGAAGAATATTTGTATTACAACATTTGCTCCTCTCTGTTTTCACCGCCTTCTGTCAAATCATTTGGTGAGATATGCTTAGTATTATTTTGAGATAATTTCCTTTTTGGGGATTAAATTGGAGTCTAATCACTAGACATTCCATTTATCTTTTACCAAGAAAGGAGCCCTGGTGGCATCAAGGTTACACCTTGGGCGCTACCCGCAAGGTCAGCAGTTTGAAACCACCAGCCCCTCCTCAGGAGAAAGAAGAGATTTTCTACTCCCCCAAAGAGTTGCTGTTTCAGAAACTCACAGGGGCCAGATGTACTATGTCCTATAGGGTCGATAAGAGTCGGAATTGACTCGATGACCTTGAGTTTGACAATGAGTTTCTTTACCAAGAACCAAAACTAGCTTCAACAATGCTCCTGCCTTCTTGCCTGCCCCCTCCCTTTGCCTTCCTCTATGGCAAAACTTGGCAGATGTGATTCTCAGGGCAGCTTAAAAAAGAATATCATAACATATATTGAACTTCGTAAACGTGGAGGTGTGTTGAACTTGTTAAATCACTGCTGTTTGTAAATAGGAAGAAGGCACCTATGACCAAACGCTGGAGTTCCGCAGAGGAGGTGATGGCCAGCCAAAGCGATCCACGCGGCCGACCCAGCAGTTTTACCAACCGCCCCGGGCGCGGAGCGAGCACTGAAAAGGTAAAGTGGGCATGGTGAAATGGTTTCGGTGTCGCCAAAGATGCTGTTCGCATTTAATTCTCGTGGATTTCTATCGTTTCTTTCTTATTGCGTATCATTGTTGCCGCGCTTTCCAAATTTTTCATGCAGTTGGCAGCATGCCCCGGCTTCGGCTTTGATCCATATGGTGAGCAGTTAGGATGACCTCTCAACCATTTTTTTTTCCTTCCTGACTTCTCCTCTCATCATCCCCAGAGTAATTTCACTAACACCTTTCTGAAGTTATTTTTGCAAAACTGAATATATATCAATAATCCCTGGCTTAAAAGTCCGGTCGACCCCATTGTTTCAGGAGGAGCTTCAAATTCATTGCAAAAGTTGCTGGATTTATCCCCAGACAGTGGAGTTCTTGAGCTCCGCTTCTGCACACACCATGCCTTGAACCCCAGGCGCCCTTCCACAGCGGCGGCTTAGTGCACATGCCCGCCACGCTCTTGGGAAGTGCCATCCTTTCTTATTGCCTATGCAGGTTTCAAGTCCAGTTTCAGATACAAACTGTTTTAAATCCTAAATACTATATAACTTTTCCAGTAGGGATTAGCTATTTCGACTCTTGTGCCTTTCCAGAACTTAAAAAGAATTTTTTTGTTTTTACTTTTTGTGATAATAGAATTAACAAAAACCCTGCTGTTTCAAACTGGCAGACATGAGTTATTTCAGATTACAGTTGTCGTTACAAACTCCTTTTCCAGGAAATCTCTCCCTACGCGTGCTGTCCGCATCCCCCTTTTTTGGTCTGCGCCCTCCCTTCACCAGTGGAAGTGCTGACGTGGGAAAACCAAGAACTGAATAAACACCAATGTTTAAATAAAGGTCAAAGTTTATGTCTATGATTTAATTAATTATAATGCTTTTTTAAAAATGAAAATGAAGTTTCCTGATATCTTCTCAGGGATGGGATGATAACATGGTTTCTTGTTGAAATGTAAGTTTTGTGATGTCTGCTTTTTGCCTGGAAGGCTTCTCTCAGAGTTGAAGAAAGAGAGTTGCTATCTGAAAATCATCTTCAATGGGAAGGAAAATAATAAAACTAAATGGGTAAGGAATAATGGGAGTGATCTGAGGCATCTTAACCTGATAGACAAAGACCTGACTTAATAATATATGTGCAGTAGAAAGCACTTTGGCTATCTTTGATAACATTTCTTTTTTTTTAGTCGTTTTATTAGGGGCTCATACAACTCTTATCACAATCCATACATACATCAATTATGTAAAGCACATTTGTACATTCGTTTTCCTCATCATTCTCAAAACATTTGCTTTCCCCTTAAGCCCCTGGCATCAGCTCCTCATTTTCCCCCTCTCTCCCCGCCCCCTCTTGAACCCTTGATAATTTATAAATTATTATTTTATCATATCTTACAGTGTCCGATGTCTCCCTTCACCCACTTCTCCACTGTCCGTCCCCCAGGGAGGAGGTTATATGTAAATCTTTGTAATCAGTTCCCCCTTTCCATCCCACCCTCCAGTATCGCCACTCTTAGCACTGGTCCTGAAGGGATCTTCCACCCTGGATTCCCTGTGATTCCAGTTCCTATCTGTACCAGTGTACATCTTTGATAACATTTGTATTTTGTCATTATTTCCAGTGCTTTTGAAATGTTTGCTTGGTGTGTGTGTGTGTGTGTGTGTGTGTGTGTGTGTGTGTGTGTTTTAATAATTAGAATCTCTCCATGACAGCTTTTGGTGTAAGTCACTGCAAAGACTTTGTAAGGAGTTGCACTCAGTTCCACGTTTCAGCTCCTCCACCTCCTAATGCTGTTCCCCGTGGTGTGCTTTGCTCCCATTAAGTGATGCTCTCAGATTTCAAACCTACTAGGCCCATGGAGCACTTGAAATGTGGTTATCTATTGATAGGAACTGTAGTTGAAAGATACACACCACTTCTCAAAGATTTAGAACCGAAGGAAGAGAAAACATCTCAATAAAGTTCTCTATGGATTACATGCTGAAATGACAATATTGTGGTTGTCCTGGAGTAAATAAAAAATTATTAAAATGAACTTCACTTATTTACTTTTACTGTTTTTAAAATGTGATTTCATTAAGCACTTGTCAGCAGACAGAGCGATTCATAGCCCCCAGCCGCTCTGAGGGAGACAAGGCATGATTCTTGTGAAGATTACAGTGCAGGGAACATTGTGGGGCAGTTCTGCCCTTACATAGGGTCACTTTGAGTCAGAATCCATTGGACGGCATCCAACAACTAGGACATTAACAATTACTTAATGTCTTGCATTTTATTTCTGTTTGATACTGCTATCCTAAAGCTTTATATCTACTACCACTTCCCCAAAGCTTCACCATTGCTTAAAAATTAGTTCCATCATCCCAAGTGAGGCCAGAATTTCTTCTAGTTTTTAGCTTTTAGCCCCTTGTGTTGTAGTCTGCCTGGAGTGGAAGCCTGGTGCTAATGGATGTCTGAGTCTAGCGAGCTAGTCAGTGTGACCCACTTTTCTTTTTATTGTTGGCTTTTTCTTTGAGCTTTATATAAGACCTCATCAATTAAATAGATGTGACCTACTGCCTACACTGCCACAAAAGACATATATCTCAACTCTGGGCATTTTACTGTAGCACGTTAAGAAGGAACCAAATGATTCATTATTGTCTCCATGACAATTTTTAAGGAAAAACTAAGTACATATAAGAACATCAGCAATTTTGCATTGTGCAAGGTTGAATGTGCACTTCCAAAATAGGCTCAGTGTACTCATATACTTATAATTGAATCCCTTTTAAAGGTAAATGAGGGTTGAGCAAGCCCTCAATCCTCTTAATCTCCCATTAGTTTCTTACATATATTTTATATATCTCATACAAAATTTCAAAGTCTAAGGATGGTGCAGCTAGTTAACACTCAGCTGCTAACTGAAAGGTCGGTGGTTCCAGTTCATCCTGAGGAGCCTTGGAACAAAGTCCTGGCAATCTACTTCCCCAAACTCAGCCATTGAAACCTGGAGGCATGGGCTTGCCATCAGTCCACATGAACTTGATGACATCCATTTGGGGTGTGCAAAAGGATTTTTGGAAAAGAGATAAATACTACTTTAGTGTAAATTGTAAGTCACCGCCCTTGGTCAGTGGAGTTTATTCACACCAAATAATTGTACAGTGAAAACTCTCCTGATAAGTTAAAACCTTACCGTTTTAGTGGTCTGACAGATTTCCGTTGTGCCTGGATGCTGCCTTTGAATCGCATGGTTGATGAACATAATGTGACACACACATTTTGGTTTCCTGACATCAATACGGAAGTTCATTTTGAAAAGGAATCAGGATAGATAACACCATGCACAGAAAATCACTCAGTACCAATCAAAGACCTAGATAGTACAGCTAAATCTACAAGATAATGTAGGGACAAGACTAAGGGACCTGATTTGTGGTATAACTAGCCTGTCAAACACAACTGAAAATACATGAAGCACAATAGGACCTCCTAAAAAGGTATTTATGTACGTCAAAAGACTTTCCCATATGAATAAAATGAGAATGTATAGGAAAAAAATCTTGGGCAACTACATATCTGATAAGGGTCTAATCTCTCAAATATATAGAAAACTCGAACACCTCAACCACAAAAAGACGATCTAATTTTTTTAAAAAATGCAAAGGGCATGGCCAGACTTTTCAGCAATCAGGACATTCAAGCAGATGAAAAGAAGTTCAGAATCATTTCCTGTTGTTATCGCTAGATGCCATCGGATTAGTGCCAACCCTAAGCAATCTGATGTACAACGGCACTAAATACTGCTCGGTTATGCGCCATCCTCACAACTGTGCCCATGCTTGAGCCAGCCATAGCTGCAGCCAGTGCCCATCCATCTCCTTGAGGGCCTGTCCGTAAGAGACAGTGCACATCTCTCCCCTGCAAAAATGGTAGTGATCAACAAATGCTGAAAACAACAAATGCTGGCCAGGTGGCAGGGCAATCCGAGCTCTTCTACTCTGCTGGGGCGACAACAAAGTGGGACAAACACACTGGCAAAGGACATGGTGCTGCTTCAAGAAGATAGAAATGGAAATATCGTATGAAGGAGCAGTTCCATCACTAGGTACCCATCCTAAGAGATAGAAGCAAGGCGCGAACAGATATGTGCATACCTATATTCATTGCCGCAATGAGTCACAACAGCGGGAAAAATAAACATAGACACAAACCCAAGTAACCATCAATGGATGAAGGGATAATGAATGGACAAACATCTATGCCATGAAACCCTACTTGACCCTCGAAAACACTGAGGGACCCACCAACCGTCACTTAGAGGAATCTGGAGGACTTATGCCAACTGAAAAGAAGCCAATTGCAGAAGGACAAATCACACGCGGTCACACTATTATACAAAATGAAGCAGTCAACATTTACCTAAAAACAAAGATGAGAAGGAGAAGGGAAGCTAGGTCTATAGCATCAGAACGAATAGTATCAATAATTAAAATGCTGATAGATTGTGAAAATTGTAACCAATGTCATATAAGAATATGAATTAAAATTGTTTAATGTGAACTTAATTAGCTGTGTAAACTTTCATTAAAACAGTGTAATGTTTTTTCAAAATTAAATGAAGGGAAAATTCATTTTGAGAGGCAACGCCATCATGACGTCATTAAAAACTCCTGTTAGAAAATTTACCCGAGGAAAGGGTGTGGGCCATGCCTGGGCTCCTCTGGCTGCAGTAGGGAGAAGGAGAATCCCATTGGACACCGGCCCTACTCTACTTCTGCATGAGATGAGATGCATTTTCAAAAGTCTTTCTTTTGGCAGTTCGGTCCATCACCCCTCTGCAGAATTTTCTAAACCAGGAAAATGATACGTATGAAGATAACTGCCAGCCGCACTGGCATCATGTGACGATAATAGTACTTTATTTTCTGAGCAGGAGACTATTTTGGGCAGACTGACGGGCTGTTGGCCTGCAACCACAGGAAACCCCACAGGAAAGCCCTGCCCCGGTGTTTTTTCATGCAAGAAGCTAAAACATTGCCGGAGTCCACAGGGCTTCTCTTGCCATTTGTGTCAGTTCCACCTCTGGCACCACTCACAGGTGTTCCAGCTAGACTGCGACCTGATCCAGGTGGAATTGGGCGGCGCGGGAAGTTGGCCTGCGATCAGTTGCCTGTGTGGAGCAGTCCAGTAGCAGAGAGCGGTTCAAAGGGACTGGGGGCGGGGAAGTTGGCGGAGCGGTGGCTCACGGGCAGGCTGCATGTTCTCCGTTGGTAAGGTCATCCTTCAAAAGGGGGTTCACTTCATTCAAGTTCCTGAAACCAACAGGTTTGACACGAAAACCGACTTGGCAAATCTTAGAAGAAGAAAAAAATGTTATTTATTTGCTTAATAATGAAATCATTTTATTGGGGGCTTGTTTGTGCCTTTTTGTTTGCATATGGCTGAAGGAGCGATGTTCTGCATTATAGGAATGTCCACTGCTACGTGAGAGCCGCTGCTCTGTAAACAAACACTTCACAGTCACAGAAATATCTCTTGACAAGTTCCGGAGAAGTCTGTTTGAAAGCTTAATTTTACTTTCTTCTTCTCTTTGAACTAGAGTCTTCATGAAGAATGTAGCAGCTGACTGAAACCTCTGGGTCAAAGCCTGATGAAAACTCCTCTTCCCCCTTCGGATTAAGATGCAGCTGTGGTGGATGGTAGTATTTAAAGGAAAGAAAACAAGAATTCGGAAAAAATAAATTAACATATACGAAGCATAGGAGAATTTATTGAGTTAAATATAGCAAATACCTTTTACAAATGAAAATTTTTTTTCTCCCGCCACCAATAAAACCAGCGTGCTATTATATATATATTGTTTTACTGCAGTTTTTATTTGCCTCACACTGTCTTTTTTGTTTATCTGGTATTAACCCCTAAATTCTTTTTTTTTTAATCATTTTATTAGGGTTTCATACAACTCTTATAACAATCCATACATACATCAGTTGTGTAAAGCACATTTGTACATTCATTGCCCTCATCATTCTCAAAACATTTGCTCTTCACTTAAGCCCATGGCAATAGGACCTCATTTTTTCCTTCCCTCCCTGCGCCCCCCTCCCTCATGAGCCCTTGATAATTTATAAATTATCATTTTGACATATCTTGCCCCATCCGACATCTCCCTTCACCCACTTTTCTATTGTCTGTCCCCCAGAGGAGGTCACATGTAGATCCTTGTAATTGGTTCCCCCTTTCCAACCCACTCTCCCTCTACATTCCCACTATCGCCACTCACACCACTGGTCCTGAAGGGATCATCCGCTCTGGATTCCCTGTTTCCAGTTCCTATCTGTACCAGTGTACATCCTCTGGTCTAGCCAGACTTACAACATAGAATTTGGATGATGATAGTGGGGATGGGGTGGGGGGAAGGAAGCATTTAGGAACTAGAGGAAAGTTGTATTTTTCATCATTGCTACATCACACCCTGACTGGCTCATCTCCTCCCCGAGACCCCTCTGCAA
>NW_022103908.1:24594382-24611735 GCF_000313985.2 Echinops telfairi | reverse complement strand
TTGCATTGAGGGAGTACTTGAGTGGAGGCCCAATGTCCATCTGCTACCTTAATACTAAACCTATAAATATATGCACATAGATATATTTCCACATCCTCACATATAAATATATTTACAGATGTACATGCCTTTATTTAGACCTCTATATATGCCATTTGCCTCCCAGCTCTTTCCTCTTATTTCCCTTGACTTTCCTCCTATCCCACTATCATGCTCAGTCCCCACCAGGGTTTCAGCAGTTCCTCTTTGTTACATTTCCCTTGATCATCCCTACCAGGCAACCCCTAAATTCTATGTTATAGCAATTACAGCACACTGAAGCCTCCCCTTATAATTGCTGAGTAAACAGACTTAAACACAGCTTGCCACATTTCTTGCAAAAACAACCTGAAGCCAAATAGTAGCTCTTAGCATGGTAATAGCTGCTAAATGTGACTTTAAAAAGTATTTAAAATTTGAATATGTTGCTTTTAGCCCTTGTAACAGCCTTTTCAAATGTAATTCAATTAAAACACAAGCTCTCAATGTATAGTGGATTTCACAGGTTGCATCTGGTTGCAAGTAACAGAAAATCCAATTGGAAGCAGCTTATACACGGAAGGAAACTTAGCGGTTCCCTTCACTGCCACAGGCAGTGTAGTGTGTTCCAAGGTTGGCTTCCTTCAATCCTAGGATACTGATACCTAGCTAAATCCGCAACCACAGCCATTGAGTTGATTCTGACTCTTAGCAACCCTGTAGCATTGCCCCTCTGAGTTTCTAAGACTGTAAATTTTTATGGGAGCAGACAGCCTCATCTTTCTCCCAGGGAGTGGTTGGTAAATTTGAACCGCCAGCCTTGTGGTTAGTAGACCAACCCTTTTCCCATTATATGAAAGGGTACTCCCCCCAAAAGACGGATTTTTTTCCCAAAACTATTTTTTAAATGTTTTACTAAAACAACCTTACCACTTTCAAATTACTCCCCATTACACTTAATGCATTTGTCAAATCTGCTGTTCCATCCTTGAAAACCTTTTTTCAAACTCATGTTTGGATGACTGACAGCACCTCCCTCGTGGTTTTTCTTCACCTCTTCTACGTCATCAAATCACTGTCCTTTCATGTCCCTCTGCATTCATGGAAACAAAAAGAATTACCACAGAGCGAGGTCGTGTGTGGGGCAAGAGAGGCATGCTGTTTTTTGCCAAAAGCTGGTGCATTGTTGTGGCAAAACTAGTCCTTTTTTTTTTTTTTCCCCACACTGTTACGTAATCTTTTCAGAACTGCTAAATCGAAAGCTTGATTAACAGTCTGAGCTGGTGGAATGAACTCCAAATACACTACAAGTTGACATTTTCCTGTTTGGGAAGTTCACTGACATCCAGAACAAGGTCTGTTATCAATTGACATTTCACCTTTTTTGAAATGAGAAAACCACTCGTATACTTGAATTTTCCCCATAGCACTGTCCTTGTAAGCTGTGTTCAACATCACAGTTTCTGCAGCTTTTCACAGCCACATGCTGTTCTCTTCAATTGGCCATCACAAATGTGGTTTGAGCAAAACTGCTTTTACGAAAAATTTCACTGTGACCAGCGATAACCTTCCCAGGTGATGCCACTGGGTGCACTAATTCAATGCTCACCCAGCAGGAAAAATGCTTACTACAAAAGCTCTGCCCAGCAGAGCTTTTTGCTACTTTGGCAGTAGTACCCCCTCATACTGCCGGGGCTCTTAGTTGAGGGTTAAGCCTGTGTTAGGCTCAATGCATGTGTTCGTCTGGGTAGACTAGAGAAATAAATTCATGGGCACTCATGGGTATAAGAAATAGGTTTATATACGAGAGCAGTTGAATATTGAGAAAATGTCCCAGCCAAGTCCAGATCAAGTCCGTAAGTCCGATATTAGCCCTTATGTCCGATACCAATCTATATAAAGTCCTTTTCAGACTAACAAAACACATGCAATGACACTGAATGCAGTATGATCACAAACACATGCAATGGTGCTAAATGCAGGAAGGTCACAGGCCAGTGGGTAGAAAGTCTTTGGATTCAGTGGGGTTGTAAGCCTCTCAGCGCTTGTAGGGGGCTCCAGTGGCTTCCCCAGGTCCCAGGGCATGGTCTATGTAGTGTCATGTGTCTTGTCAGTAGATGGTCTCAGGGAGTGAGCTGAGGGAGAGTTTGTCAGCTAGGATGTCTCACAGGGAGAGCAGAGAGAGAGAGAGGTGTCAACTACCTCCAAGGAGGAAAACCAGGAATTATCAGAATTATCAGGAGAAGGCCATGCCCCCACAGAGACCTCATTGGCTATGACCCAATTGTCAGACTAGACTCCTCCCCTTCACTCAATCCTATCAAGTCCCAAATTGACACTAAATCATGTAACTACCACAATGCATGACAGGAATAGTAGCTGTTATTAGGTTATCATTACTCAACAGCCACTAACCAGTTCTCTGTGGTAATACATGTGATTTGGCATAGAAACATAAAGAGTTTAAATGGAACAGCAGGGTAGCCAACCTTGCGGTCCTGACCGATGGGGGCTGCTGGGACACTGAAAGTCATTGTTCTTTTCTGACGAAGCAAGAGCTAATCTCCACAGCAACTTGTTACTCTGCCGCCATGGGGCTGGAAGGGAAGATGGGGTGAGTAATAACATGTAATAACAATTACCATGGCCTTCCTGTGTGTCTTGCACTGCGCTAAGCCTTTTTTATACATCTCATTCAGTCCTCCCAACAACTATACGGTTAGACATTAGTATCTCCATTCTGTAGGGAATGTAGCTGATATGCACTTAGAGATCCTAAAGAACTCCCCCTGAGTCAGAAAGGGGAAGTGTTAGAGCTGGGTTAAAGTGGACAACCTAAATACAATAGACCCCCTCTCTCTTTACCTTCCTCTCTCCAAAAGAGATGATTGGAAATCCTTATTGCTGGAATTCCTGTCCCCCACCCCCCGAAAAGCACAAAAGCAAAGTGGATTCTGACTCATGGCAACCCTATAGAACTGTGCTCCATATGGGTTTCAGTGGGGGATATTTTGAGAAGTAGAAGCCATGGTAGCATAGTGGTTATGCGTTGGGCTGCCAACCACAAGGTTAGCAGTTCAAAACCACCAGCAAGAGAAAGATGAGGTACTCTACTGTAGACTTCATCTCTGAAACCCACAGGGGCAGTTCCACTCTGCCCAGTAGACTCACTTTGATGGAAATGGACTTGGTGGCAGTGAGTGTGACGTTTAGACTGGCAGACATTTCTTATGAGGCACCTTCGTCTAAACTCAGCACGGCCCATCTTTTGGTGTTGCTTGGGTACAATACCCCCCAAGGGCACCGCAGGGAGACAATCTCTTCTTACCTCTTGTTTTGGACTCAGAGAGTTGAGGTTATTTAATTTTTTACATATATATGCTGCCACCACAATCACATTACGTCTGTCTCAGAATCTCTGGATTGTCATGAAGTATAATGCTCTTTTTTGTTGTTGTTTTACTCCAAGTCATTTATCACATAGCCCTGGTGGTGCTGTGGAGTAGGGTGCGGAGCTGCTACCCACAGCCTGCTGGTTCAAATCTACCAGCCACTCTATGGGAGAAAAATGAGGTTGTCTGCTGCCATAAAGACTTGCAGTCTCAGAAAACACACACACACACACACACACACACACACACACACACACACACACACACGGAGCCCTGGTCAGCAGTTCAAAACCACCAACCTGTCTGAGAGAGAAAGATGGGACTTTCTATTTCTGTAAAGAATTGCAGTGTTGGAAACACAGATGCAGTTCTACCCTGTCCTATAGGACAGGCATCGACTGGATGGTATTGTGTGTGTGTGTGTGTGTGTGTGTGTGCTTATGCATTGTTGCTATGAGTCAGAATTGGTGGCATGCACTTTGAAGGGTGTGTGTGTGCATGCGTGTTTCAATGCGTGGGAATCACCCTGTGGCAGCACATTTGCATGTGGGATTGTGTGGCAGGTCTGTCCTGCTGAAGGCCTCGTCGCCTGTCCCCTTCCTACTTGTGCCGTGCTTTCCCTCATTGGCAACCTGAGCTTCAATGACTCCTTTTTTCTCTTGTCAAAAACATGCTTTTTGCCAGTTGACCTCTTTCTAATGGTGATGTATTTAATAACTACTGACTGAACTCTTCCGTGACCAACTTGAATCCAGATCTTTGGGTTTCAAGATCTAACTCTTACCGGTTTGTTTTGTTCTCTCTATAGTGCTCTTTGATTCCATTAGTTTGAAGTTCTCAGTGTTGGTTCTAGTAGTTGTCTTTCTGTTCTCTGTTTTTAAGAATTGGTTTCAATGTTAAGTTATTGTTCTCTTCTGGCTCCTCGGCACTAGTTTTCTAAAGATTGATCTCAAGGTCTGAGGAAGCATATTAGAAGTTGTGGCTCCAAACTTTGATGTGGCATGCAGGCTGCTTAGCAATGGAGCCCTTTCTTTCTCATCCACTCCCTTTTCCCATCTGAAGACTCTGGGAGCAATCAGCTGTGGAAGCAATCCCTGCCATCATGTCCGTTTGGCTCACGGTGACCCTGGAGGCTGGGTGGGAACCCTTTTTTCTGCCAAGGGCCATTTGGATAATTATAACATCATTCCAGGGCCTTACTGATCGATTTTTTAATGAACTCACCACCACCACCACCACCACCCCCCACTGTGGTGGCTGAAATGCCTTCCCTTTGGTGAGGCATGTGCTGTGCCCTGGTATTGATGATTGTGCAAGAGCCTGTGGGCAGGATGCACCCCACCCCTGCGTAGGACGGGTAGGAACTGCCCTCGGGGGTTCTGAGGCTGTAAATCCTTACAGAAGCCAGAAGCCTCGTCTTTCTCCTGTGGAGTGGCTGGTGCATTCGAAGTGCTGATCTTGTAGCTGGCAGCCCAGCGCATAACCCACTGTGCCACCAGTGCTCCTCAGACAACTATGGGCTAGTTAGTATACTTTGGAAAGTAAATCTTCTTGAGCACTGAAAGGATGTCTAAAGCCCTTACCTTCAAATCAGTAGACCAAATGCTGTCAGGTATTTAGGCCATAAAACCCTCCCGCCCGCCCTTCCTCCCTTTTCATTATCCACCTTGGCTTCCTACATGGGTCCTTTGGGAAGACTGTCTTTCTCAGATAAAATGGAAAGGCGGTAGGTGCAGGCAGCTCTGCAGAGTCAGATGGTTAGGACAATACCTGCAGCTCCCCTGGTTTTCCACATACTGTTGGGCCCCTCAAGGCACCCTGGGAGTTATATGCACAGCTATTCAGCAGCAAGTTGGGTTTCAAACCCACTGGCAGCAACCACGGGAGAAAAGTCCCGGTTCTCTGCCTCATTAGAGAAGGCGGCTGAGGAAGCCCCATAAATCACTTCTCCTTTCAGATGGGGGTCATTGGGGTGTTTCAGTCAATTAAATTGTGCCCCCACCAAGCCCGTTGGGGAACATTATAGTGACATTGGCCTTTCTTCGTGACTTTCACGTAATACATCATGGTTCACCTCAACCTAGGTGAACTCAGCAGAAAGCAGGTGCGCATGGGTAAGGGCAGGCACAGAGAGGGATAGGCGACTGGCAGCAGTAAAGATTCTGTTCTGACAGCCCGCAAATGCAGACCCCCGGAATCTGGTCTCATGGTGCATGTCAGTGTCTGCCTTGGAGAACCTTCCCTACACTCTCTGGTCCCCAGTTGGGATGGGAAAATAGATACATTTGTGTTGTGTTCACAAGTAAAATTATGCTGCGGTGTTTCTCATTCTTCTCTGTCTCCAGTAACACTTGTCAAGGTAAAATGCTGAAGATGAAAATACGACTGAGGCAAAAAAATACATAAAAGGGCAAAGACACTGGGCAAAGGGCATGGGGGCCATGTCTGACCTCCTCCAACTACACAAGGGAGAAGGAGAATCTAACTCTCCTCTCCGCGGCAGATGTGCCTCCACCCTCCAGCCTTTCTGAACTCTATTCTGATGCCGAATGGGCCTCCCCCAGCCCTCTAGCTCTCTCGTGGATTCAATAACCCACAGCAGTGGTCAACAGAATTCACAGACAATATGCACAATGATGGGGGTTTATTCAGATGGTAACAAGGTACAAGTCAGGATCAAAAAAAACCTTCAGGTTACAATTCTTTTTTGTCCACAGCACCTGTTGTTAGCCATGCCAGCAGGCAGGTCTCTCTGGTCCTCAAATCCTCAACCACACAGTCCTTGGGCCGCTGCCCTGCTCAAGCAAGTATTACAAAGGTGTAATCCCTGAAGGATACCCTTTCCTGCAAGTCAGCTTCCTGCCCAAAGGCACGCAGCTTATGTGTTCTGTGCGCTGGGAAGCCCACCGCTCAGACTCAAGGGCTCAGTGTTGAGCTCCTTGCCCTGCTTTGTCTCATGGTCCCGGTGCTGAGGCCTCTGCCACTCAGGCAGGGATCTTGCACCTGCTCCACTAGTTACTCATCTTTCTTGACTATGGGATTCCTCACCCCTGTTTCTGAGTTGGCTCCTTTTTATACTGAGGGGAATGGCAAAACTGACTAATCCCTTCGTATCTGCATACGACCTCCCCCCCACCGAGTAAGAACCCAGAAGCCTCTATCTCCTCATGCCACGGAAGGTGTGTCAGTGGCAGCTCCAGGATAGATGATGAGCACCTGTTGATCCAGCGGTGGGAGCCATGCAGGCTTGAGTCTGGCGTTAAGGCAAGTTCACCTCAAGGCAGGCAGGGCTTCAAGATATAGGCTTGCTTGGGTGGCCTACAATTGCTCAGTCCTGGTTTCTGAGCCAGTGCCAAGGGAGGCGGTCTTAGTTAGCTAGTGCTGTTGTAGCAACGTCCACAAGGGGGTCCTTAAACAAGCCATCTACTTTCTCGTAATTCCTTGCTGCTGCTAGGTGCCGTCGAGTCAGTCCCAACGCATCGCAGGCCCCGTGTATAAGGGAAGCAAGCACGGCCTGGGCCTGCGCCGTCCTCGCACTGGTTCTCATGTTTGAGCCCGTTGTTGCAGCCACGGTGTCCGTCCATCTCATTGAGGGCCTTCTCCTTTTCGCTGTCCCTCTGCTTTACCGAGCATAATGTCCTCCCCCAGGGACTGGACTCTCCTGACCATATGTCCAGTTTGTGAGACAAAAGCTTGCTATCCTGGCCTTTAAGGAGCATTCTGGTTGTACTTCTTCCAAGACAGATTTGTTCTTTTGGCAGTCCACGATACTTGCAAGATGATTCGCCAGCATCATAATTCAAATGAATGTATTCTTCTTCGGTCTAGCTTATTCAGTGTCCAACTTTCACATAAGCAATCGAGAGTACCATGGCGGGGGCAGGCACCCCTTAGTCCTCAAAGCACAGTCCTTTCTTTTCACCACTTTCCAGAGGCCTAGTGCAGCTGGTTTACCCGAGGCACTGTGTGCTTGCATCTCTCGATGCTGCTTGAGCCTAAGCAAGGTGAAATCCTTGACAACGTCCATCTTTTCTCCACTTGTCATGATGTTACCTATCGTTTAGTTTAGGAGATAAAATTCAGAATCCAAGGCACCAGCCCTACAAGAAGGCGCTCTGCTGCCTCCCCAGAAAGATCCTTTCCTCTTCTTGCTCCTTCCTCTGGTCCTCGGTGATCTGCATGGCGCATGATCTTCCCTTGTGTGGTGTTGCTATTGCTGTTTTCTGTGTCTGTCTATGCTGCTTCTTATAACTCAAAAGTAAGTTTACAAAACACTTAGACAGATGTGACCTCGTTAACAGACTAAGGAGAGCCTGTTGTTCCCAACCAGGATTACGTCCACAGGTAAGTTGGTGGCCGGTGCCATCAAGTTGGTTCCAACTCAAGGAAGCTGCGTGTACAACAGAATGCTGCCTGGTAGATGTCATTCTCACAGTTCTTGCTGTACTTGAGTCCGTTGTTGCAGCTACTGCATCAGACCATCTCGCTACGAGTCTTTCTCTTTGTCAACAACCTTCTACTTTACCAAACAGGATGTCCTTCTTCGAGGTCTGGTTCCTCCTCATAGCATGTCTGAAGTATCTGAGACAAAGTTTCACCACCCTCTCTTCTATGGGAGACTTCAGTCTGAACTGTCCCCACAGGTCTAGGAATTAGGATTTTAACACACACACACACATTCTTGTTGGGTGAACACAATTCAATCCATGATACAGGAGCTGGCACATTACTTAAACAGGGTCATAATCAACTGCTTTAGTAAAAGGGGTCTCTGTAAAGAATATTTAAGGAACAACAGTGATCCAAAATCAATGGTGAGGAGGGTGTAGGAGACCTTGTAGGGCTTGATCAAGGGCAATGTAACCAAGAAGAATTACTGAAACCCAAATGAAGGCTGAGCATTATAGTGGGACAAGAAGAAAGTAAAAGGAAATAGAGAGAGAAACTGGGAGGAAAAGGGCATTTATAGAGGTCTAAATACAGGTATGTACATATGTAAATATGTTTATAATGATGGGGAAATAGAACTATGTGCATATATTTATAGGTTTAGTATTAAGGTATTAAGTATTAATATTATTATTATTAATTAAGTATTAAGGTATTTAGTATTAAGTATTAAGATGGACATTGGGCCTCCACTCAAGTACTCCTTCAATGCAAGAATACTTTGTTCTATTAAACTGGCATTCCATGATGCTTACCTTCTTGACACAATCACTGAAGACAAAGCGGGTGCATAAGAAAATGTGGTGAAGAAAGCTGATGGTGCCCAGCTATCAAAATATATAGCATCTAGGGTTTTAAAGACTTGAAGGTAAACAAACGGCCATCTAACTCAGAAGCAACAAAGTCCACATGGAAGAAGCACACCAGGCTGTGTAATCATGAGGTGTCGAAGGGATCAGGTATCAGGCATCAAAGAACAAAAAATCAAATCATTGTGAATGAGTGGGAGTGCAGATTGGGAACCCAAAGCCCATCTGTAGGCAACTGGACATCCCCTAACAAAAGGGTCATGGGGAGGAGACGAGCCAGTCAGGGTGCAGTGTAGCAACGATGAAACATACAACTTTCGTCTAGTTCCTAAATGCCCCCACCCCGACCCCACCATCATGATCCCAATTCTACCTTACAAATATGGCTAGACCAGAAGATGTACACTGGTGCAGATAGGAACTAGAACCACAGGGAATCCAGGACAGATGATCCCTTCAGGACCAGTGGTGAGAGTAGGGATACTGGGAGGGTGGAGGGAGCGTGGGGTAGAAAGGGGGAATGGACAACAGAAAAGTGGGTGAAGGGAGACATTGGACAGTGTGTAAGATATGACAAAATAATAATGATTTATAAATTATCAAGGTTTCATGAGGGAGGGGGAGCAGGGAGGGAGGGGAAAATGAGGAACTGATAACAAGAGCTCAAGCAGAAAGCAAATATTTTGAGAATGATGATGGCAATGAATGTACAAATGTGCTTGACACATGGATGGATGTATGGATTGTGACAAGAGTTGTACAAGCCCCCAATAAAATGATTTTTTAAAAGAAAAGAATATTTAAGCCCCCATTAGTTAGCAATGCTAACTAGGGGTGAAGTTTTCCAAAATCTGCGGAATGGCAAAGTTAATCAAGAGATATATATAAGGAGGATCTTTTATTTCCCTCTCTGGCCCCGAAACATACAGACGTGAAACACACCTGCATCACAGGGCATCCTTAAAAAGACTTGGGATCCCTCTGGGTAGAAATACAGGGCAAAGTTGAGACGATTACTTGGAAAATACAGGTCTTAAAGAGGTGCCTGTTATAAATGTGAAGAAAGTGTTACCAGCTCCGACACACTTGGTGGTTCTGACTGTTTGATAGAGCCTCGTGGGTACCAGGAACACAGCCGTCAGAGAAGAAATAGAAAGTAAAATAAGAAGCCTCAAGTAAAAGGCTCTTAAGGAAATAACAAAAGACGAGAGGGTCTTTCCGAGCCCACTTTGAGACAGGTTTGCTGGAAGAAAGGTCTCACCCACACCTCAGAATGTAGAAATCTCAGCGTTGGCACCTCTAACACAGGCCTCTCCTGAGTTTCAATTGCCCAGGAGGAGTCTTCCTTCAGACAACAGCCTGGTGATGCCTTCGCCTGTCCTCCACCAGCCTCGCTTTCCCAATAACGACAATATGAGTGAAAACATCAAGGTATTGCTTGCGGACAGTGTCCGGTGCATACAGTTCACAGGCCTGGTGAAAACGAAGAACGTGCCCTTTAATGAACTATATGTTAAAAGAGATGCATTAAACCACAAACTTGGAGAAAATATTTGCAAATCACGTATTTGTTAAAAGGATTTATGTCTAGATTATATATAATGAGCTCTCAAAATCAACCATAAGCAAAAAATCCAAGGAAGACAAGGCTGTCTGACCAAAGAAAATGCAGATGATCAGGACAAAACATGAAAAGGTGCTCGACAGAGTTAGTCATGGAGGAAATGTGACTGGAAAGCATATGGAACGCTACGCAGTAATTAGCACGACTAACATGGGCCCGACTGACCCTATCAAATGTTGGCAAGCGTGCAGAGGAACTAGAACTCAGATGCAGTGCTATTAAGAAAGTACAATGTACAAACTATTTGGAACATAGTTTGATAGGTTTTTTTAAAGGTTAAAACTTATACCTCCCTAGCCTAGCCATTCAAGTTCTAGTTATTTGCTCAAAGCAAATGAAGGCATACATTAATTTGAAGATTTGTGCATGGATCGTTAGAATCTGTATTTGTAACAGCCAACCCCAGAAACAACCCCCAACATCCATTACCATATGAAAGCATAAACGAATCATAGTATATCCATAACATGAAATACTATTCAACTGTAATTATGATTGAACTCTTGATGCATGCAACACTGGTGAGGCTCAGAAGAAGTCTGGTGGGTGAAAGAGGCCAGAGTGAGAAAGAGAGATACCGAAAACTAGAAAATGCAAACTAACTCATTGTGACCCGAGTGGAGCAGCGGCTGTCTGAGGCTGGGAGTGAGGGTTGGTGGTGTGGAGGAGAGGAGGAGATGGATTACAGTGAGGCTGGGGGACACTGTGTGCAGTGATGGACATGTTCAGCACCTTGATTGTGGTGATGCGTTCAGCAGTGAAAAGAAATATATCCAATTGTCCCTTTTACACAGGAACAGTTGAATGCCAACTGAACCTCCATAAAGCTGTTGTATTCGATTGTCTAAATAGTCACTGAGAACCCAGTGTATTTTCTTCCTGTGACCAAACTCATAGAAATAAAGCTGGAAATTGCTGCCACCTTCAATGAAGAAGCCATAATATGTATACAAAGCAGTGGGTTGAGGTAACATTTTGTTGACCATTGTCGCTGGTTTTAAAGAACATATTTGACACCAAGACTATGTGTAACTTCCTGGTGGCACAGCAGTTCATTGCCAGGCTGCTCACCGTAAAAGTGAGCTATTCAGACCCGCCCCTCCACGGGAGAAAGATGTGGCCTGTACACCCTGTAGGGCACGTCTGCTCTGTTCTGTGGGACCACTGGGTTGGACGTGACTCCACAGCATACCACACCAACACGGCCTTTTTAAAGATGTGAAAATTAAAATTGTTGATTTATTTGTAAAAGTCTCGTTTCCCAAAGGGCAGGCACACTGTTATAGTTATTGTTATTTTGGTTGCTATTGCAACTAAGTCTCTCTGACTAATTCTTCCTGTGGTCTGGGAAGCAATGGGCATGTGCACCTAACTTTGTATTGTTCTGCAAGGCGCTTCCAGAAGCCCCGGGCATTTCTTTGAAATGACTAAGCTTTTTAGTAGGATGGATCTGCCCATCGGAACCCTTTCTATGCGTTGTATTTACTATGCCGCTTTCAAGTGTTGGCAAACATAGCTCGAGTTAGATGGGGTCTAATTTGCGACTTAATAGGTACTTATTTTTATTGTATTAACTACTTTAGATCTCTTGGGAAAATACAGTTCAGATGAATAGTTTTGGCGTTTTTACTGTACTCTGAGTCCTTGTAAAATTTCCATTTTTTTTTCAGAAATAAAGTTATTTCTTCCCCACCCCCATGGTGTATTAGCGCCGTAGGACATAGCCGTGCCGCAATCATGCACAAGCCTGGAAGGAGTGACACATGCCTGCTGTGCTTCCGGTCTTTACGCTTAGGTTCATGGGCGCTGAGCGAATCCCTGGCCATTCTGTCTGACCCTGCGGATTGGGGTTCATAACATGCTAAGCTCGTCCACTCCACAGAGGAGTCGAGATGCACACCAGCATCGCGAGTTTAGGTTCTCAGCAGCAAAGTATATGAAATTCTCGATTTTGAGATGGATCATTGTAATTTCCCCATGTCTTCATGTATCCACACAACATGACTTTATACACAACTCTTTATTTCTGATTTTTTTTTCATATCCCTTTTTAAAAGTTTGGGCAAGTCATGTATTCCCCTATTGAAAAACCAGGTCCCGGGGCACTGACGCTGTTTGCTTGTTCACGGACAACATGGTGGGCACATCTCACATCATTTCTGGCATGAGTTAATTTGATCAAATGTGTGCAAGGGAGTAGTGCTGAAGCCTCCAGTTCAGCTGACCGGAAACGGGCACATCCTGTCACGTGCAGGTACACGTGCCCTGGGAGCTTCCTTGCTGGAGTGCTCCTGGGGAAAGGTCCTCCCTAAGTGTCAGCAATGACTAGTCTTTGGCTCAGTTGGAGTTTCCTGTGTTCAAATGTTTCTGCTTTAACCCCTGATCTGAATTCCTTATTCCAATCTTTAACAACCCACTTCCTATCAAGTTCATTGTGACCCCTGGTGGTCCCGGGCGGTGCTAGGGGGCAACTGTGCCCTCCTAGGCTTCCGATGGGTGATTTTCTAGCTGCCGAGCCTTTTTTCTCAGGTGTCTCAGGGTAGACCCACACCTTTAACCTTTCTGTTAGCCGCTGGCTGTGGTAACTCTTGGCACTACACAGGAACACTCTAAGATGTCTCCTATCCTAATCAAACCCAGTGTCATCAAGCCAATTCTCACTCATAGCAATCCTATATAGGGTTTCCACGGCAGTGTATCTTTAAGGGAGCAGAAAGCCTCTTCTTTCTCCATGACTTGTGGACTTGAACCACTGACCTTGCAGTTAGCAGTCCAATGCTTACCTGATGGTGCCACCAGGGTTCTATAGAGTGTCCCCTTAGACACTCATCTATGTTATCAGAGTAACACTACAAACCAGGTGCCAACTGCTTACTTAGCCATTGCTTTCAGCCCATCGGGAGTGTAGTGGGCCTCTTTTGGATTGACGATCGAGCCCCTGTGTTCTTGGCATCCGGCTATCCATCTTCAGCCACATTGTTGGAGAAAGACCCACTCTGTATTTACAGCAGGGGGGATGTGGAATTAAGTTGTGCTTGGGAATAAAGGCTCTATTGTTTCTTTGCATTGTGACCTTAAACTTTTTAAGACTGAGCATCTGAAGAACGGGGATAATAATAGTACTTACACCCTCTCTCTATGTGCACCTCAAACCCCACTTCAACATGGGAGCTCTGACCTCAGCGGGGATCTGTTTTGCAAGATGAGGGAGACAGAAACCCACTCCGTGGCTGCCATGCAGCATTGTGCTGGATCACTCCGATCCAGTCCCTCCTACCACAGCGACTGCATACAGTGGCACTTGCTCTGTAGAATTGGGATCCTGGGTGGTGTAGTAGGGGGTGGTTGGGCCACTGATTGCAAGGTCAGTGGTTTGACCCCACCAGCCACACCTAAGGAAGAAAGATGAGGTTTCCTGCTTCCATAAAGACTGACAGTCTCCGAGACACAGCGGGACAATTCTGTTCTGGCCTTTGGCTCCCTAGGAATAGGACTCGACATGATGGCAGCGGGTGTTCTTTTTGGTTTTAACTTGGGAGAATGATTCTACGTAGCCAGGAGAAAAGCAGCTCCGCCAGCAAGCTGGCCTGTCTTGTTCTGTCACCGCCATAGTCGGACCCCGGTGATCGTCTATTGCCTGTAAAGAACTTCCGACATGCTGATGATGCGTGGGGAGCACTCCCTTTTCTGTGGCAAGGAATCTGGACAGATACTTGACCAGCTGACAAAAGAGATCGATATTTGTCCCCATTCCAAAGAAAGGTGAAGATCATAGAACAATATCAGTGCTATCACATACAGGTAAAATTTCTATGGTTGCAACAGCACATTAACAGGGAGCTACCAGAGATTCAGGCTGGATTTAGATGAGGGAGTGGAACAGGGAGATTATTGTTGATATCAGATGGATCTTGGCTGAAAGCGGAGACTACCAGAAGGATATTTGTGTTTTATTGACTATGCCAAGACATGTGACTACATAGATCCTAACAAACTATGGACATTCGTTTTACAAGAATTGGAATTCTAGAACACTTCATTGTGCTCATGTGGAACCCGTACATGCATCAAGAGGCAGTTGTGTGAACAGAACAAGGGAATGCTGCCTGGCTTAAAATCAGGAAACACATGCACCAAGGTTGTATCTTCTCATAATACTTAATTAATCTGTATGCAAGCATATAATCAGGGAGGCTGGCATATATGAAGAGGAGGGAAGCTTATGAACCATCTGCAATATCCTTGTTTGCTGTGAGAAGTGAGAAGGCGTTGAAGTGCTTGCTGATGAAGACCGAGGGGTGCAGCCTTCCTTGTGGATTAAAATGCAATGTAAAGAAAGCAAAGATCCTCACAAGTGGACCAATAGGAAGCATCATAATAAATGGAAAAAGGATTGACAGGTTCAAGGATTTCATTTTGGATCCACAAGCAGTGCTCATGGAAGCAGCAGTCAAGAAATCAACGAACACATTGCGTTGGATAAATGTGCTGTACACAACCTCTTCAAAGTGTTGAAAATCAAGGTTGTTGTTACTTTTGAGGACTAGGGTGTGCCTCAGACCCAAGCCAGGGCATTTTCAATCCCCTCCCAACATGGGAAAGTCGGGCATTGAATGAGGAAGACTGAAGAAGAGTCAGTGCACTTGAATGACGGTGCTGGTGAAGACTAGTGAAAGTATTGTGGACTGCCAGAAGAACAAACATATCTGACGTGGAAGAAGTGCAGCCAGAATGCTCCTTAGAGTCAAGGATGGTAAGACTTTGTCTCACATACTTTGGACACATTGTCAGGAGAGACCAGACCCTGGAGGAGGGCATCACGCTTGGTAAAATAGAAGGGCAGTGAAAAAGAGGAAGACCCTCAAAAGGAGGGATGGACACAGTGGCTGCGATAATGGGCTCAAACAGAAGAGCAATCGTGAGGAATGTGCAGGACCAGGAAGTGTTTTGTTCTGTTGTTCATAGCGTTGCTCTAAGTTGGAACCTATTTGATGGCACCTAACAACCACAACACCCTATGACCCTGATGCAACAAGGTAAAACACAAGCTCTCGATTATTATCTTTGATATCACACACACACACACTCACCCCCCCCCCCCCAAGATTGCTGTCCAAATTACAAAGATTGCGCAGATCTCCATTCTCTGGCTAAGTTCAATGACTGCTGCTTCTTTCCAATACAGTTCTAGCTCCCTTTTCTCCTTCTCAGCTCTAGACGAGTTGCTAAGATATCTAGTCATAGAATTGTTTCCAGACAGCATCCAATTCAGAGCAAAGTCCACTCACCTTCACCACTCCTAAATCACATACGGCAGGCATCGTGGACAAGTCCAAAGCCCATTCAAATGCCCTCTTTTTTCATCGCGTGGGCCAATAAACTTGACTTTGTTCAATAGCAGTTGTTCTCTGGTAGCATAGATAGGAGATTAAATGAGATATGAGTCCCACAGAGATGCCTAATCTGCATAGTAGGCCAGGAAGGTGTGGTTTTCCTCTTGATGAGTGTGGTGATCCATTACCATCCATTAACACACAGTGCACTAGAGCATACTGGTGCTTATGGAGATGCATGAGGCCAAGCAGCCTGTTGTTCTGTGTCCACGGGGCTGTCACAAGCCAGAGTCTAGTAGCTAAAGCAACCACTCTCTTCAGCAACCCACTAACCAACGGAAAAAAACAGCACGCTACTTTCCTGCCTGCCTCCACAGACAACCATGCTGTGGGTGATTTTGATTTTGACTCAAGTGGACCACATGCCTTGTCTTCCCAAATACACTCTCAGCAGGAAACATCAGGTTTTAGGTCTAAGACATCTCTTTCTAACAATTTTAAAGTGGAAAGGAGAGTCTCTGTGTGTGTGTGTGTACTTGCTTATGGGTAGCTACACCAATGCCAATTGACCAACAGACACTTTCTAAGCTAGAGTTTTACTAATATTTTACCTGCTAAGTTATCAGTATTGGAATACCATGATCAAATTTATCTTCAAAGACAAGACATTCTTAAAACTATAAAACTGGAAGATGAAAGTATTTTTAGTGAATAGACTTATTTTCTATAAAATTCTAAAATTCTAAAAATTTCTATAAAATCCACTTATTTTTCTCTCTCAAGATTTGGCATTAGCCTCTGTTCAAGTGCCTGCCTCTCTACGAGTTTGTTTTCGGCCTTTGTTGTTTTGAGAAAAGTGTTTTGCTTTTTGTTTTTAGAAAGGCAGGTGCATTTCATAACAATCAACAAGAGTATGAAAAATTAGTTGAGTTACAAACTGAGTAGCTTGTGTTACAGTGACAAAATCAGGGATGGGCAGAGGAAAGCACGGACACTTGATTTTCTACCTAGAAAGAAGTCTGTTTTGGAATGAAAGGAGATAACCAAGGATGCCCGAAGGGCCTCCTAGCATCTTCAGTAGAAGTCTTAGCAGGTTGTATTCCAATAGGAAAATCTCATTAATTTCAATTAGGCCCCAAGATCCAGAGTAATACAACGTTAGCCTTCTAGTAAAGTCATCACTTTTAGAAATAGGAAAGGCATAAGCCTTCAAGACACGCTCTCACGTTCTGTACACGGCTCCTCCGGAGCAGGTTGTCTGTGGAGGCAGGCAGGAAAGTAGCGTGCAGTTTTTTTCTGTTGGTTAGTGGGTTGCTGAAGAGAGTGGTTGCTTTAGCTACTGGACTCTGACTTGTGACAGCCCTGTGTACACAGAACGACAGGCTGCTTGCCCTCATGCATCTCCATAAGCACCAGTATGCTATAGTGCACTGTGTGGCACGTTGTGCATTTTGAGTTCTGCCAGCACTTTGATGAACAATACTCTATTTTGGTCCATAGGATTTTTAAAATTATTATTATTAAGCTAATTCTATTATTTATTTATTTTTAATCATTTTATTGGGGGGTCGTACAGCTCTATCACAATCCATACATCCATCCATTGTGTCAAGCACATTTGTACCTATGTTGCCATCATCAATTTCAAAAGTTTCTTTCTACTTGAGCCCTTGATATCAGCTCATTTTCCCCCTCCCTTCCTACTACCCCCTCCCTCATGAACCCTTC
>NW_022103908.1:24534114-24592831 GCF_000313985.2 Echinops telfairi | reverse complement strand
ATCTGTACCAATGTACATCCTCTGGTCTAGCCAGATTTGCAAGGCAGAATTGGGATCATGATATTGGGGGGAGGAAGCATTTAAGAACTAGAGTAAAGTTATATGGTTCATTGTTGCTACCCTGCACCCTGATTAGCTTGTCTCCTTCCCACAACCCCTCAGCAGGGGGATGTTCAGTTGCCTACCGATGGACTCTGAGCCTCCACTCTGCACTCACCCACCTTTACAATGACATGATTTCTTGTTCCTTGATGCCTGACACCCGATCCCTTCGACAGCTCGTGGTCACACATGCTGGTGTGCTTCTTCCATGTGGGCTTTGTTGCTTCTGAGCTAGTTGGCCGCTTGTTTTCTTCAAGCCTTTAAGACCCCAGACGCTATCTTATGGAGATTTTCTCAGAGACTGTTGTGTTTCTGGTCAATTCTCAGACCAGTAGTTCATGTTGTATTTCTTCTTCAGGTGACGTTGTGATGAGCAAGAAAATAGTTGGGTAGCTATTTAGGGGATGATCTCCAGGTTGACTTTTACCTTGGATGGTTGAGCAAATGATAGTTGTGTGTCCAGTAGTCAGTTCTGCCTCATGTCAATCCCATGTGACTGAGCAGAACTTCTGCCTAGAGTGGTAATCTTTAGGTAGCATCATGGTAAATGGAGAAAAGACTGAAGTTGTAAGGGATTCAATCTTACTTGGATACACAGTCATTGTACATGGAAGTAGACATCAAAAAGCTAAAACGACACATTACGTTGGGAAAATCTACTGCACCAGACATCTTTAACATGTTGAAGAGCAGGGATGTCACTTTGAGGACTAAGGTACACCTCACCCAAACTGCGGTATTCCCTGTTGCCTCATATGCATGTGAAGGTTGGACAGACCACAGAAGACTCAATGCCTTTGAATTATGGTGCTGGTGACGAATATTGAAAGTAATAGAGACTGCTAAAATAACAAATCTGTCTTGGAAGAAGTACAGCCAGAATGATCCTTAGGAGAGAGGATAACGAGGCTTTATCTTATAACCTTTGGACAAATCATCAGGAGACAGCAGCCCCTGAAAATGGACACCAGGCATGGTAAAGTAGGGCACAAAAAATAGGAAGACCTTTGATAAGATGGATTGACATCATGGTTCAACAGTGGGCTACAACATAACCAGGGCTAAAACAGAACAATTGTGATGTGACAATTGTGAGGATGATGTCAGACCAGTTGGTGGCTTTGAAACACTGAACGTTCTGTTGGCAGTCAAGTGCCTAATAATTGCACCTACAGAACTCCTTTGGGCGAATAAAGGGGACACCATTGGTTACACAGCACCATAAATGTAGATTTGGAGAGAGAGGAAAGAGAGAAAAAGGTATACATTTAATTTCCTTATGTTGACTTAAAATAGCAGTGCATCACCAAGCTGCAGCTCCAATACAATTTATTGTATACCTGATCTTAAGGGAGAAGAACCATGTAAAAGCCTCTTTTATCTTCAACCTCTCAAAATACTACCTAGTTCAGAATATCTTGCTCAACTCTACCTAATGTGGTCACTAATTTCCCACCCTCTTCAACTTTTCTCTGTATACACCCTTAACACATTGCTAATAGCATCATCCAAAACTCAAAACCAAATTCACCATCATTCAAATCAATGCTGACTCATAGCAACTGCCTAGGACAGGGTGGAACTGCTCCTGTGAGTTTCTGAGCCTGACTCTTTGTAGGAGTAGAAAGCCCCATCTTTCTCCCACGGAGCAGGTGTTAACTGCGGAACGTACAGTTAGCAGCCACCACTGTGTCCCCAGCACTGTGGCCTGTACCTTCACTAGGTTCTATGAGTTTGTTTCTTAGAGTTGTTGTAACAAACAAACAAAACCCTCAAAGTGGGTGGCTATGAGCGACAGAAACTCAGTCTGGAGGCGAGTAGTTGGAATCTTGTCTCGCTCAGCTTCTTTGCCCCAGGCCACCTTTGGCATGGTGCACCCTATTGTCTGTATCTGAGAAGAGATACCACTATGATAGAGTTTAGAAGACAAGCCTTTACTCTTTCCACTTGAGACTCACACAGCTCGGGGCTTCAGTGGCTGGGTGTACAGTGCCCAACACAAGTGGAATGTGGTGGATGGGCGCTTTTTGGAGGGGTGTAGGTTGCCCTGGTCCTTGCCCAGCTGCTGAATAGGATAAGCTAGGGAGGACAGTCTTAGAGAAGCGGAAATTCTGCCTGCTTCTGCAGGTGTTCTTCATATCTGCTCCCTGACGGCAAGGATGAAGCTTATCTTGTAAGTTATCAGCCCCTTGATTTAAGAAAACAGACTAGTCTTTACTTGTTAATGTCACACACACACACACACACACACACACACACACACACACACACACACACACACACACACACTGGTCAATGCCCAGACTTTATTGCAATTGATTAACTTTCTTAGGCCAATAGCAAGCGCACAGACTGTTCTGAATCAAAGGCAACATGGGAAATGGAAAAGTCTCTGTAAAATGAAGATGCATTGCTTTTTTTTTTCTTACCAGGAAAATTTAAAAACCACAGTGAGTCGGTTCTTTATTTATGTCTAATAGTTCAATCATTCAGTCATATCGAGGAGAATTGTATGATCATCACCATATCAATTTTAGAGCACCCCCCATGGTTAAATCGCCTTTAAAACGAGTTGTGCAATCACAATCAGCTCTAGTGCCCCCTCTCTGCTCCCGCCTGCACCCCCTAGAACCCCATGTATCAGTCATTCTCATTATGTACCACTCCTCCGGGGCTTCACAGTGGGGAACCCAACAGAAAAATCAATAAAAAACAAAATCTTCCTAAGCTGGTAAGGGTAAAATCCTAATAGTATAAAGATAAAAATAGAAATAATGCAGAAGAAGAAGACTCCCCCATCAACATTCAAAAAGCTAGGGTAGAAATGTCTGTCTTGGACCAAGTAAGAACTACTTGCACCCAGAACGCATTCAGGTCGGGTCTCTAGGGAGCTCCACTGGCCAAGTATCAAGTTCGATCCAGCAGAACCAAGATTACAATGTCGCTGCCTGCTGGCGAGGCTACTCAGGACGCTGCCTGTGGCTGGAGCCCACCTGCCAGCGGCTCAGTCCGACGGGACCCTCTGCAGAGGGGTTTGGGGCTCCCACTCTCCTCCAGAGCGGTCTCCAAACAGGGTGTACTTAATTTTAGCTCTGAGACTTCTCCCTTCGCCATGTTTGAGTTTTCTAATTGTCAGGTTTGGATCACACAAGCTGGGGTGCTTCTTCCGCGTGGACTTAGCCGACTCCTCGCCTAGATGGTTGTGTTTTCATACAGATTTGTCTACAGATTTTGGCTTCTGGGTCTAAGCATCACCTGGAAGAGATGTCTGCCATGCACGATGATTCGGTGGGAGTGGGAGTTCCGGGAGGTAACGGCCTGTGTTTCTGTGCAGACCCCCGTCTTTGGGGCTACACTTGTCTTTGCTGTGGGAGGGGTCGGTGAGGAGGGTTGGTGTCAGGTTTCCATGGCAGCCAAAAGATGCAGACATGCGTTTTCAGTCAGGTTTGGCTGTGTCCAGCTCTCGGCGAAGGTGCTGAATTCCTTGCCAGCAAAGTAACGTATCTGATCCGTAAAGAAGCGGAGGGTGGCTATTATAATCTAGCCAAGCATCCCATTCGCATTGTCTTCCTTTTTATGTTTGGTGACTGTGTGGTTGAACATGGTGGCGACCCGGGCAGTTGGCCATGGTCCAGGACACAGCTTTCTTGGAAGGCTCGGTAGAGAGGTCTTCGAGCTGACCCACTGCTCCGCTACTGGAGCAGCTTCTTACCTGTCCGCACCTGGGCAGGACTCCCTTCCCGGGGATGGTTTTTGGAAGTCGCTCTTCCGGAGTCTTCCTTCCTGTTCCTGCTGGCTGGTCAGCGGACAGTCCCCTGCTGATCTTGCCTTCGAAAGCACTGGCCTAGACCAGACCAGCGGCGGTAATGGCGGTGGGCCTGGGGGGAACAATGCAGGGTTTAGAGTGGAGACCCTGGGTTCAGCACCGCTATAGTGCGAAGCACCCTGCGCCGCGGGTTGCTTGGTAAAGGGGGAATACCTTGGTGTGAGTGTGTGGATGTAGCCCCCCCTCCCCCGTGGGGCTGACATGGAATGGGGACAGGGGCTATGTAGGGGCTGGTCAGACTGGTGCTGTTACGAACATGCAGTGGTTTATAAAGCGCACATTCTTCACTGTTCAGTTTTGTTCTAAGTCAGTACTTCCTGCGATGCAGGTCCTGAGGGACAAGTGAGTCCACGCCCAGCCAGCCATCAACAGAAGTGTGCCAGAGACCACCCAATGTTCTAGCAGCACACACACACACACACACACACACACACACACACACACACTACCAGAAAGATTGTTACCAACCACACTTAGCCACAGACATGCATCCATATTACTGACCAGGAATGCACCAGATGCACACTCATAGGCACCCATGAACGCATGCGGACTCACCAAGAGGTGTGCCACCCCTCCCCTCTGCATGCACATGTACTCTCTGGGACTGCTACCAGCCACACACACATCTACCAGGTTGAATGCCACTAGACACACACAAACATACATCCACATGCAAAATTCACTCACCAGGCCTGACACACACACATGCACACATGTACCCACCGAGGGCCTGACATTGCACACACCCACACCCACACCCCCCCCCACACACACACTACATCTACTAGGACTGCTGCCACACATGCCCACACATACCGATCAGCCACACACATACCACCAGGAAGATCGCCACCACACATACACATATCCACCCAAAGGACTGCCATTACACACACACACACACACACACACACCACCTCATACCCACCAGGAGGACTGCCATGTGTGCTCATGTGCACATGTACCCTGGGGGGTACACGTATCTGTGTGTATGTACTTATGTGTATGGGGGACTAGTGGCAGTCTATCTTGTGGGTACGTGTGTGTAGCTGGGGGCAGTCCTCCTGGTGGGTACATGTATGTCTCTGAGTGTGTACGTATGTGTGGTGGTAGTCCTCTTCATGGGTATGTGTGTATGTGTGTGGGAGGGGCAGTGTTTCTGTTGGCTACCTTTGTGTATTTGACTGATAACACTCCTCCTGGTGGTTATGTGTGTGCTGAGAGAATGTGTGTGTGTGTTATGTGTGGACTGGTGGGTACATGTATGTGCATATGTGTTGCTAGAAGCAGTGATGGTGGGTATGTGTGCATATGTGTGTGTGTGTGTGTGTGTGTGGTTAGTCAGAATCTTTTTGGCAGGTATATGTGTTTGTGCGTTGTGTGTTCCTGGTGGTAGTTGTTCTGATGGGTATATACATGTGCATGTGCAAAAGTGCATCTAGTAGAAGGACTGTAATTAAGGAGGTCCTCAAGGGTCATCCTGTAGCCATGGAAGGTTCTGTGGTGTACTGGTCTGTATTTCCCTTTCTGGCTGCTGGAAGGTTCTGTGACCTCTGAGTGTGGACAGACGGTAGAAGACTGGCATCTTGGTGCCTTGATGTATCTGTCTTTACAGATGGTTGAACGTTCGATGGCATCTTCGTGTCCTCCATGCACCTTCTCTTGACTGCTGTGGAAGGTTCTGGGTCTCCGAGTACACTTCACTTATCCTTATCTTTTCACCTGGTGCCCAGTTCTGTAGCTGCCTGTGATCTTGATAAGCTTTGGATGAAAATGGCTTAGTTTGGCTCCCTGGACTGACGTAGAACATCCTCACTAGCACTTTTCCCTTCTGTTCCTGGACTCCTGCCACCTCTGTGAGATGCTTGAGCTTCAGAATCTGTTAAAGATCTGGAGGACATGGAGGGTGAAGCCAAGGTTCTCTTTGGAAGGTGGTCCTATTTGGTCACATGCTTAGGGGTCTTGAATTCTGTGGCCATTTTTGGAAACTGGGGTACAGGTAGAGCAACACATGTGACTTGATACCCACCCAAAGACTTGTCTGAGCATCCTCCTCGCCCCCTCCCCCCTTCCCCCACCCCAGCACCCTCCCCTGGGGGAAGGGGTGGTCATCTCAGGGAGGTTCTGCCAGCAGCAGCCTCCAGCCTCCAGCCCAGCAGCTCCGGGTGGGCGACCTTTCGGAAAGGCAGAGGGAGGTCACAGAAAGCTGGTTCTCACCTCCCCCCACTGCCCCCAAGGACTTTGAAATTTTTAACAATTCCCCAGGAAAACAAAACAAACATGAAGAAAGACGCTTGCCCAAACTAATGTCAGTGGAAAGTGCCAGTCAGAGGCATGGGGTGAGCAGGAGTACTACATCCCCTCCTGGGCCCAGACAGGGCCCCACCGCGTTTTCTGGGCTGTCCTTGCCGCCAGCCCAAGGCTCTCTGTGGAGAGGAAGGGCCTAGAAGCAGGGCAGGCAGGCGTCGGCCGCTTTGCACCCCTTTGGCAGAACCAATATCCGGCTTTTTGTTAGGTTCAGCAAACCGGGTGTTAGAGTGGCATTTGTCGTCAGGGTTCTCACTAAGGTGGGCTGCGCCCAAAGTGGAAATCATAAATTTACACCCGGAGTCATGTCCCTTCCATCCATAGGTATAAAAAAATTAGACGGAACTATGCTTGTAATATTTACCAATTCATTTCATAAAACTCATTACCCTTTTGACGAAAAAGTACATTTTTTTATTCCTTTGCCTGTGTTACTTCAGTAGACACAGAACATGCAGAGTGCTCAACTCCCAGAAGGTGACACCCGGTCGCTCGTTCCAGCTGCGTGTGGCGCCTGCAGCTCGCGTGAGAGATTATGAGTGGATGACGTAATTCCTGAAAGGTTCAGCGAGCTAAAAGTACTGTCCGAGCAACGGCTCTCAGTTCAGCAGAAACAGCAAAGAGTGCGTTTTTTCCAAAGGGGAACATAAGCTAAGTTCAGAGAGAGAGGTTGACCATCTGTTCCCAAGCTATCGAACACAGTGGCTAAAGTCTCAGTGGCCTACCTCTGAAGGAACGGGATCCGGCCTGCAGTGGAGGGATGGTGGAGGACACATCGCACGGCGGTGATGCTCTGATCAAAGCAAAGAATATCCCAAGCAAGGACGCCAATCAAGAAGCAATATGGAAATATCTTAAATAAGTGACAGTTATATGGTTGTTGTCAGGCATTATTTAATATTTTCAAACTCATGTAATATAATCTAGTTTTGTAAACCTCATTTATTGTTTTTATTTCTGTATCAACTGTGTGAAATAATAAACTACCTTTCAGTATATCTCTTTTTATATGTAAAATGGTCATTAGGGCAATAGACTGGTTGTTAATTTGTTTGAATTCCACCACTGCTTGTGCGCAAATAAAAGCCCAATAAATGTGTCATTCATAAGCAATACATTAAATAGGTAACTTCTTGAATACGTTCCATATTACTAAGGAATTGATCCTATTTTGTTCCATATTACTAAGGAATTTATCATATTTTCTAACTGTGGGCAAATTTACTTTGTCGTCCCCCCCCCCACCGGCCTCTGTACTCATTACCGTGGGTGGGCAATGCATGCTTGTGCATTTCTGAATTTTCACTCAGGAAAAGCCCCCTTAGATGAGCTTTTCATCACTACTTTCCTTGGAATTCCATGGGGCATTCCAAGAGCCTGGTACGCTTTCCACAAGCAGTGAGTCGCTGCACTGGCAGTGTGGTGAGGGTGGTTCTTGTGCCCCGCGCTTCTTGGGCGGCCACGGTGTCTTCTCTGAGGCTAAGTGTTTATAGGAGTGTCATACTGTCCAGCCTTCTCAGCCTGTGCTTTCCAGACATTTCTGCTAATTCGTTGCATAATGTTAAAAACAAAAGCTATAGACCAACTGCGCACATTTCTACATGATACAGGAAGATTTCATCAGAGGTTTGAAAGTCGCAGAGCACAGAATTCCTTCCATGTTGTATATGCGCTTTTAATATAGTTATATATTTCCATCGAAGTCTCGCAGCTGCACACTTAACTCATTTCATCCATGGCCCATGTCAGCCGTTTTCCATAGCGTGGAAATAAATGAAGACCACCCCGTGAAGAACAAGAAATGTCTGCATCCAGAGCTTGTTGTAGCAAGGGAGTCAGGCAGCACGACTTGGGTTTGGCAGAGGCTCAAAGGCTGGCAGAGGGGTGGGAAAGCTTTGCAGTGGAAAAATGGGAGGGTTGCAGGTCTGCCCGGGTGTTGGAGGTTGTTGACCTGGGGGAACAATGGACAGGCTAAGGAGAAGCAGGGCATGCTGTGTGACTGGATGTTGCTGGATGCTCTCCAGGTGATTGTCAATTCAGAGAGACCACAGGTGACATCAAACTGCCTATAGAGTTTTCTAGGCTATAATCTTTCCAGTGGGGTCTTTTCGTCTATAATTTTTTCATCAGGCCTTTTTTTCCGTGGAGTTGCTGACTGGGTTTGAACCGCCAACCTCTCAGTTAGTAGACAAGCACTTAACCATTGCATCACCATGCAATGGCTCCTCGTGATTCAGGAAGCACATTTGCCTTCTTCTGGTTGGTGCTAAGTTGGAATCTGGAAGAGGAGTGATGGACGTGCAAACATTAGGGAAGCGGTCAGTTACAGAAGTTCAGTTCTGGCTCTCTGGGTCCAACTGTGAAAGGGCGGTCATGTGACCTCCTGATCTGGGTGCTGCGGTTGTGGTGCTGAGCTGGAGTTTTACATCCGGTCTGGTCACTGCCCATTTGTATAGTCCTCGTCTTAACAGGCTAAGCCAAAGCAGTTGTCCTTTTCAGACCAGCCAGTCAAATAGCATGTTGGTGGGAGGTGGGGGCGGGCTGCCTTCCGCGCCCCTCCCCCTGCACCACAGCAACCTTGGCTTTCAATCCCCATCTCAGTCCAGAGCGCTAAGATGGGCGGAGTCCTGTCATGGGAAAACAGAGACGCCATCACACTTTTAGCCAAGGTCACTTTGCCTAGCTTCTCCAGGACACAAACACGGTCTTCTAAGTTGTCTCTGCGCTCCCCTGGAACCGTGAAGAAGTCGACATGTTAAGTACATGTTGGTCGTCAGAGGTCCACTTCTTGTGTTTGTTTAGTCGTATATCATCTTATCATAAACGGGGGCAGGCTTCTCACCTTCTTTGCAGGACACCACTGCACTGTCAGGTAGGGGCTAGATGGTGGCCACAGGGTCAGCAGTTCAGACCCACAGGGAGAAGCTATCTGCTGTTACAAAGCTTTACAGCCTTCAAAATCCTCCGTGGGGTTGCTGGCCAGCAGTGGGCTTGGGGTTTGTTTGTTACGTCGGAGACATGGGTTTGGTCCCAAGCCTGAGTACCTCGGGTACAGTCACTGACTTCTGTCAGTGGGTGCTGTGTGTGGTTATGAGGTGAGCAGGTTTCCAGACTACCATGAACGAGGAAGAAAGGCCGGTTTCCATAGCACTCCTTACTCATCTGCTGGATTTGAGAAGTCACTGCAGTGGCCAGCCGGAACTCAGACACGCTCATCATTATGGAGTTGATTAGGGAAGGTAACAGGTTACAAGAAAGGGGAGAGGTGCTCTGGAGATAACTACAGTGGAACCCTGGTACTCGACCGTGTCAGTACTCGACATCACAGGACTTGGACGTGAAATGTCGAGGAAATTTTGCATCGGAGTTCCAACAAAACATCCGACCCGACGCAGGTGATTCTTGTAAACAAAAGCTGTTCGAATTTCGGTTGATCGGTGTTAGTTGGTGTTGTCAGTACATTGTTTAAACCTTTTGCGGCTGTGTTCCAAGTGTTTTGCTATAATTTTCTTAGTTTTTGTGGCTTTTTGTACTGTTTTTAGATAAAAAACATGGGTCTGAAGAAAGATTTTTTTTTTAAAAGAATCATCAGGATAAGGAGCGGGTTAACTGTGTTGTTAATATTGTTGGTGACAATTTAGTAAACCCTTTTAGAGAACAGTTAAGGAAATGCCAACAGCAGACCACATTAGACAGATTTTTTTTTTAAGAGAAAGCCAGGCAGGTCCTAGTGAAAAAAGGCAAAGAAGGGGAAAAAAACTCTTGAAAAGCAGTTACCAGTTGATTTTATGGAAGGGGATTCCCCTTCCAAACAACGCCTCTCTCTCCACCCCTCCTCTCCACGTCCGTGTCCACGGATCCAGATCCTCCTCAATCTCAAGGTATGGGCCATACTGTAGTTGATAAAAACTTTTTTTATGTTGTGTTTCTTATTTAAATTATATTATTTTACTCTGAACTTTTTTACCTTGAAATTTCTGTGTAGTGTTTTGTATAAAAAAGCAAGGTTAGGGTAACAATGTTGTGGTCAAGGACAGATTAATCTGTTTTCAGTTATTTCTTATGAGACAGATTGATTCAGAACTCGACTGCATTGCATCTTGATGCTCCTTCTAGAATGGACTAGTGCTGAAGTCGGGATTCTACTGTATTTACTCAGGATCAATTCTTTTCTGCCATGTCTGAAGGCTGGCCTCTGTCTGGCCCTTAGCCTTTTGGCCTGGCCTCTGCTCTACTTGGCAATGTTATAAAGCTCTTTGGGGGCTGCTAATAAGTGTCCAAAGGGCATGCCACTCTGCTGCCAGTCTCATCCTGAAGGCACTCAGCTCCACATTGGCCGTGGGTCAGCAATATCCAGCTCCACCAAGAACGATGCCTTCTTTCACAAGGCAGACTCCGGCGCCACAGTGCTCAGCCTTACTTGCTCTATAGGCTGGGGAGGCCACTGCTCAGTCACGTGCCCTAGCTGCTGGTTCTGTTCAGTCACCTGGCTCCTGCAGTGTGAGAGCTATCTCCTGGGTCGAGGAGGTTCACTGTGCAGGTATCTTGGGGTTCAAGCACTCCTGCTTCTGAGATTGCTCCGTTTAAACCAGCGGTTCTCAACCTGTGGGTTGGGACCCCTTTGGGGGTCGAATGAGCCTTTCACAAGGGTCGCCTGATTCATAACAGTAGCAAAATTACAGTTATGAAGTAGCAACAAAAATAATTTTATGGTTGGGGGGTCACCAGAACATGAGGAACTGTATGAAAGGGATGCGACATGAGGAAGGTTGAGAATCACTGCTACATATAGTCTCTGAGACTGTACATCTTTTCAGAAGCAGACAGCCTCTCATATCTCTCAAATGGAGAAGCTGGTGGGTTTAAACTGCCAACCTTGCAGTTCGTTGCCCAACCCCTAACCCACAGCACCACCAGGACACCAGTAGTAAATACAGAGCCCTCTTTTGTACTCTCTTCTCTTCCAAAGCGGGAGAATGATGGCCATGAAAAAGATGAGAGGGAGGGCAATAAGAATCGGAGGAGAGGACCCCAGGAAACCTTCTCAGGCAGGTCAGGTTTGAAAGCGTAAATGATCAAACTTGAAGTTCTGGAAAATGATTCCTTCAATCTAGTCTTGTCTGTGTGGTCTAAGGAAAATCTTTGTGGCCCCCTCAAATAACACCAGACTCGTGGCCGTGGAGTTGACCCCAACTGAATGTGACCCTATTAGAGAGGGTAGAACTGCCCCTTCGGTTTCCAAGATTGTAAATCTTTGTGGGAATAGACAACCTCAACTTTTCCCCGAGGAGCAGCTGGTGAGTTTGAACCTGGAACCTGGTGGTTAGCAGCTCAGTGCACTGGTCACTATGCCATGAGGGCTCTTTTCCTTAAAAACACGGGTGTTCAAAACTCCATGCTGCAGTCTTAGGCCCAGCAGAAACTTCCAGAAGACCTGCTTGTTTCATGCAAGTCAATCCCAGCTCCACCCGGAGGACCTGATTCTGCAGTTCTCAGCCCTGGTCCCAGGAATATGCATGCTAATCCATCTCTCTGGTTGGTTGTGATGATTGTGACCTGACTAATCAGAATCTTCCAGAGAGCTTTCAAAAGTACCCCAGGAGGCCTCCCTTCAGGTCTGCAGAATCTGAGTATCTGCCAGTAGAGAGAAAGAATCCTGAGTCGCCGGCAGCCCCAGGGTAGGTAGTGGGCCTGGCGTTAGGAAAGCCTTGCTCTGGGGCCTCCAGGACCTTGAAGCCGTCCTGGGAGGGTTCCCACGCGATCATTTTCCTCTGGTCTATGTCCTGCGCTGACCTGGGCTGCACAGTCCCGTTAGTCAGTGCATAGCCTGCGCTAGCCCCGCAGGAGATGGACGGCTTCGTTCATGCACTGCTTTCCAGAGTCGACCCGTGACCAGCAGTCTCTCCAGCCCCCGCGGTTCGGACTCGGTGGGGCTGCCTCCTTATCGCTGTGGGAGCTGCTTTGTGCTGGCTCTGTCATTCCGACTGGGAAGGAATGACTTCTCAGAAGAAAGCTTCCAGGGCGACCTCCCCCCTGGGAGAGGGCGGCTCTTCTCTGTGATGGCTCTATTTCTCCCCTCTCCAGATCCTGCCTGTTGCCCTGTCTAGCTGATACGTTGAAACATCTTATCTCAGTGGGCATGAAAAGCGAGAACAAGCCTCACTGCATTTTAAGCTTCCTTTTCCCTCTTTCATGTCTCCTCTCCCTGCCTTCCTCCACATCTGTAGACTGGATTTCTCCTCTGTTCCTGTAGGATAGATAGAGCTTAGATGTGGTCAGTTCGTGGTGTTGGGGGTGGGGGTGGGGGCATGGAGGGAGCTATAGTAAAAGAATATAATCTGCCTCCCACGGCTCTCCCCTCCCCTCCTAGCCTCTGTATTCAGGAGAAATAGCAGATGAAGCCATTGGCCTTGTAGCACAAGGAGGCTCATCCGGTGGATTCGCAGATTGCAGACTGCGTGAGAAAGAGCAACAACAGGGCTTGAATCTGGGCTTTTAAACTTTTCAAAGTCTCATTTTCCTCACCTCTAACATGGGGAAGTGTGACCCATCTTTCTCGTGGTGCGTTCCGGCTACTTTTAGAGTCACTAGGATATCCTCACGGCTCAGGAGTCTGCACGTAGCCGAGTCCCTGGGTGGGGCAGGCAGTGACCAGCACCCAGCTAGTAACCAACAGGTCACAGACGTGAGGGCCTCCAAGAAGGGGCTGGAGATCGAGTTCAGAAGAAAATCAGCCATCGAGCACCCTGTGGAGCACAGGTCAACTCCGTCACCCACGGGCTACCTTGAGTGGGGGTCTACTCCACAGCAACCACGAGCTTTATTTTTCTTTGCAAATAGCTGGGGCCTGTGGAGGCTGTTGGAATGCTGGGGGTGCAGCTGGCTTTCTGGAAGAGAGATGTGGCCGTCTGCTTCTGCAGAGTTTATAGCCTGCGAAGCCCGATGGAGCAGTTTGATTCCACCTGACAGGGCTACCATGAGATGCAGCAAGCCTTGGAAGGGAGGATTATCGTCAGAACTGGAAAAGGAGGAAAGAGAGTGGAGACATGTCCCAATAAGGCAGTGGTTCTCAGCCTTCCTAATGCCGCCACCCTTGAATATAGTTCCTCGTGTTATGGTGACCCCTCCCCGCCAACCATAAAACTATTTTTGTTGCTACTTCATAACTGCAATTTTGCTACTGTTATGAATCAGGGGACCCAAAGGGGTCACGACCCACAGGTTGAGACCACTGGACTAAGGGCTGCTGCTGACAGCAAGTCCCCTCCTTCCCTTTTATGAAGTCATGGGAGGCCAGACGCTCTGCCCCAATCAATCTTACACACAGGTATAGGAAGGATGTACAATACATACTTTAAGGGAGCACAATCTAATCCATAATGTACAGTAAAACTTTATCGCCCTCACCTTTGTGTGTCATGGAGCTTTCTAGAATCCACTTCAGTGATAGCATGGAATGGCGTGGTTGTGCAGTGCACACCTTAAAATTAAAGTGGAGGGGGAGCGAAAAAGAGGAAGGCCCTTGAGGAGATGGACTGACACAGTGGCTGCATCAATGGGCCCAGGCAGAGGAACACTTGTGCGGATGGTGCAGGACCATGCAGTGTTTCCTTCTGTTGTACACCGGGGCACTCTGGGTTGGAGATGACTCAGTGGCACCTAACAACAATAACTCCTTAAACTTACAGTGGAACTTGTAGAATACACCTGAGTGATACAGTGGAGCTCGAGCTAGCAGTGAGATTTAAATCTTCTGTCCAATATGTTCTGATAAGACCTTGGATATTTTAATTAACCTCTGTGAGCTCCAGTTCACATAGGAGAATTTAATTGTACCTTCTTGAGAGTGTGGGGCACTGTGAGCTTTAAAGGGGGTGATACATGCAGCATGAGCTTTAAAGGGGGTGATATATGCAGCATGAGCTTTAAAGGGGGGTGATATATGCAGCATGAGCTTTAAAGGGGGGTGATATATGCTGCATGAGCTTTAAAGGGGGTGATATATGCAGCATGAGCTTTAAAGGGGGGTGATATATGCTGCATGAGCTTTAAAGGGGGTGATATATGCAGCATGAGCTTTAAAGGGGATGGTATATGTAGCATGTGTAGTATTGGCTCCATACGCAATGGGCACATGCCAGATGCTAACTGTTCTTGTTGGAGCCAAGGATAATCATTCGATGCCCAACACAACATTCTTGCCTCTAAATTGGATTATTTTGTGTGCCTGCTATCTTTGGTGTTCCATAACATGACAACAATCTCATCCCCAGGGACCACCTTCTCTACCACCTTTCCGCGCACGTGCGTGTACACACACACACACACACACACACACACACACACAAACACAACCCTAATCTATGGTCTGCCATATTCTATGCTCTAAGGAATCACCTTTTGTCACTGACGCCCAGTATTGAGGTCATCAGGGTCAGCCTGTTTCCTCTTCTCTGCTCTGGGCTTTTACCTGCTGAGCATCTGAGATTCTCTTTGTAGTGAGGGCAGAAGGGAGAGCTAACAACGTTTACCAAATCACAGGAGAAAAATCTTAACATTGCTCTACAAGACAAAATTAAAATTCTGCAAGTATACAATCTGTTCCAAAGCACGGTTTCATGAACAGCAGGTTAGAAGTTGCCAGGTTATTTGAGTCCGGAACACCAGCTTATTGTTCTTTTGTGATTTCTCATTTAACTTGGCAGTTTCTAATGAAATATGTGGAAATTTTGCTTTTCATTATTAAACTCGGTTGTAATTTTATTTAAAATGTGACATTTTTAATGTACTGTTTTAAAGTGGCTAAATGTGTAATTTAAAATTCTTATAAACCAATCAAACTTTAAGGAGAACAGAGACTAAATTAAACTTTCGTATTTACTGGGAAATCAACTAGACTAAACATACTAGTGATAATCTTGTAGATATTACACTTGAGTAAGGAGAGGCCCACACCCTGCTCTATGGCTAAATATTTAATCTCTATTTATTCCACCAACATTGTTGTATTCATAATGAGAAGAGGAGTGTTAATGAATTACCCATCCACATACCCACTCTATCCATCCAGCTACCCATGTATCCACCCCAGGTATTCGTCATCCATCCATCCATCCATTCATCTATCCATCTATCTAACCAGCTATCCCCTTTAATCATTCAGTCAGTCACTGACTGAAACATCACCTACTTTTGAGGCTTCTGCTAGAATATAAAATGATGGAAATTATGAGGTTGTCCTTACACAGCTTAAGAAAGGAGAGTCATGATAAAACTGAGAAAGGAGAGATTTCTTCGAACTTGAAGTGAGAAAGTTTGCCTTTAAAGGAGATAGAAGGGCACATAGCCTTTGACATCAGAACACCTACATTCGAATTATGCACCTACTACTTAGTACCAGTCTCAGTTGGCCCAACTCAATAGACTTTAAATTTCAATTTCCTATAAAATAGAAGATGTTATAGTAGATTTCACAAGTTTTCCCCAAAGATTGATTGAGTTAAAATAAGCAAAGCACAGTACTTTGCACCTAGTAGGTCCTCAGTAAATTAGTTTCTTTATCTGACTTCTCTGAGTTCAGATCAGTTTTGTTTTACACCCAAATCTCTAGACTTATTGTACACATTCACCGTTCCCGGCGGTGCGGTAGATGCTGAGGATCCAAAGATGAATTGTTCAGAAGTCTTGCTTCTTGATGGGGCTTGCCCTCAAGTAGACCCCACTCCACGTGTGCAAGGTAGAACTGCCCCACTGTGTTTACATGACTGTGGTTTTGGACAACAGATCACCAGGGCTGAATAATCAGGCATAGTGCTGTGTGGGGAAATGGTCTTAACCATGGCACAGAGAACCAATCCACGAGGCTCTGCTATTCCACTCCCATCGTGACCACCCCAGTGGTTATGTGTTGGGCTGCTAGCCTCAAGGGCAGCAGTTTGAAACCACCAGCTGTCTTCTCATCTGGAGAAAGATGAGACTTTCTCTTCTTGCCAAGAGTTACAGTCTCAGAAGCCCACAGGGGCAGTGCTACCTGTCTTCTAAGGTCACCGTTTGTCAGAATGGACTTGGTGGCAGTGAGTTTGGTTTGGTTTTTCATGCCCATGCCCATGCCTCCACTTTGTTCCCAGTCACTGCCACCCCTTCTAGGAAATGGGGCCACTGCTTCGACTCAGGAATGTACTCAACAGATGGGACCCACTCTAGAGAAGTTAGCTATGAAGCAATAAGCGGCTTTGAACTTAAATTTATGTGTTATCCTTTATGAACATGAGGCATAGGGTCTGATTCTTCGAAGTTGCTGCACATCAATGGTTAATTACAAAGTAAAATGCTAGGCACCAAATGGAACCTGCATGGAAGCCATCTTTGTGAATAACTTGTCTCTGAACTTTTCATTGAAATCAGTTTTTTTAAGCTGCAATATTTAAGCACAAGCACTTCAGTCTTGGTTGACAGCTGGCTATTTGATGGCAGCTGTGTATAGAGTTTTTACCGTCCCCAGAACCCAGCCCTGACATGGTCGTTCTCTCTCTCTCTCTGTCACACACACACACACACACACACACACACACACACACACACACACACACACACACATTCAGCTAGAACCAAGTGCTTAAGGTTCAGAGTTGGCTTTGATTTTTGATATCACAGGCCCTCTTCTGGCCTGCCATGTGAATCTCTGAGCTCCGGGGCAACGCGGACAGATGCCAAACTCTTAAATGTGTGCTTAATTGTCAGCTTCCTCAGGAGCACACATAATTCATGGATTAAGATGGGCCTGCCCCACCTTTCTGCTGTCTTATTGGGCTATCCTTCATCTGGGGAGCAAAGGGATTCCAAATATAAAGGTCAAACCATTGGGAAGCTGTCTCGGCATCTCACAGCATGATTCTTTGTCCCCAGGCAACGGCTGGCCCTCCAGGTGAGGCTGGGCAAGCCAGATAAAAATTCACCCCTGCTTTCCAAAATTCAACTGCACATGATGATAAATTCTCACAGCCCACCAGACACCCATTGGGCTGCACTCTCCTTTCAAAGGCAAGGGAGAAGTTTGACTCAGTGCAATTAGCGCCCCTCCCACCCCCGAAGCCCTCTAGGCCTGGCCAGGCAGTCCCCACTGCACAGGCTGCTCTTGGCACGCTCAGCTGGTGCTGGGGTGCTTTCCACTCTCCCTTGCCAAGAGGCTGCAGCCAATGCACGAACTCGCTGGCTTGACAGTGTTCCAGCGCAAGGCTCTGTGGCTTTGAGGTTTGTCTCCACTCGCATTCACCGTGTGTGGGAAGCTCGGGGAATGGGGGTGTGGGGGTGGGGGGGCGTGGGGAGCCCGCCCGCCCCTTGCCAGTTGTTTCCCAAGGGCACTGCAGTGCTGCTGCATCCAAGTCCCAGGTCTGCGGGCCACTGGATTCGCTGGCCTTGTGTCCCTCTTCGTTTAGGCCACAGAGCTCCAAGGACCCTCTTGGCATTTCCAGATCACAGACCATCTTTGCCAAACGTGCCCTGTCACCCTTCCGAGACGCCCTGCAGGGTTTATTCCCCCTCAGCTCCGGGTGATGGTCTCCGATAAAGATAGGCCATGTCATTCTGTACATAGTGGAAACCCGAGCTTTTGAAGTCTAGAGATCCCTTGACATCACTGGTTGCCAGGTGTGCAACCAGAGGGCACAGCACACGCAGCTCACGCCAATGACATTTTAAAGATCATTTAACAGCGAGCTGCAGGGGGGGGCTGCCTTTTAGAAGGAGAAGAGTGGCTCTTTAGGCATTAGAAACAATCAGGAGAAGCAACAGGGCGAGTGAGAGATGACACGAAGAGAGTTCTAGACAGGCATGATATGGGGGCAGGGGGTGAGAGGAGAGGAATTGGAAGAAAAGAAGGAAAGAGGGGTTTACCAGACAGACAGCAGATCCTTCTTAGTGAAGAAAGCGAGTGCTGTCACCCTTTCCCCGCCGTGCGGCCTCACCAGGTCCCTCTAACTAACAGGAGTGTTCCCCCCCCCCCTCGCCCCGTGACAGAAACCAAAGAGCGCTTTGCAGTTTGAACCACCAGAGCCCCAGGGGTGGCTGCTAGCTGTCTTAGGGCCGTCTGTTTTACAGTGCCGAGGATCAGGAGCCAAAGACCCCTGGCCATCCCCAGGACTGGGTGTGGATCAGACTCCTGGGACCTGTTGGAACCCCACTGGCTGATTTGGGGAAATAGACCCCCAGGCCTCCTCTCCCCCATGTTTTCATGCCCCATAGCGACATGAGCGTGGGGGGCGGTGGCTTCGTCTACCATGCATTGGCCAGGCATTGAATCCAGGTCTCCCGCCCGCCTGGAAAGTAGGAATTCTACCACCGAACTACCTTCAGGTCAGGCCTTTTGTATAGTTGCCGTGGCTGTCGTGAGGTGTCATCCTGTTGGTCCCCTCCCATCCCAACAGCAGGGAGCACTGCACGGTCCTGCACTGTCTGCACAAGTGTCCCTATGTCTGACTGAGCCCAGGGTCTTGTCGAGGGCTTTCCTCTTTTGTGCTGTCCCTCCACGTGACCGAGCATGATGTCCTTCTCCACGGACTGGTCCCTCCTGCAATATGCCCCACAGCTGGAGTCTTGCCATCCTTGTCACTAAGGAGCACTCTGGCTGAACTTCCAAGACAGATCTTTGAACTGAGGCTAAAAATTAACCAGAAATGGAGGGAGAAATTTCAGGAGGATGTGTTAATGTGTTGAACAGTATGGTTGGCATTCTTGGGAGTAAACAAGTATGAAAACTGGGAGAACCACAACCACAACAAAAAGACCAGCAGAGTGGTGGGCGTCCCCACCTAGGCAGCTCATGGGGGGCAGCCACATTATCCACCCAGCCTTCCTGCCCTCTTCTGCAAAGGAGAGGTAGTGTGAGCAAGTATCCCCAAACTTCCTGGCTCTCTAACTTTCCATCTTCCTGGGATAGAAGTTCTAGAGATATTTCACAATTGGCTGTGAGCAAGAGATTTCTAAAACTGACCTCAAAACTGTAAATCTAAGAGAGAAACCCGAAGAAAATGTACCCCTCAAGTGTTAGAGTCAGGGATATAATATCCCGCAGAGACTGCCATGCTGACAGCTCACACAGATGGGTGTGAGGAGAGATCCCTTTGATAGCTGCTTGTCTTGAGATAACTGATGCCTTTCAAGGGGTTGAGTTAAGAGGACGAAGAGGGCATGGGCTCGGCAGACATGGAAATGAGGACAGAAACGCTCTGGGATTAAATTCAGATCGGAAAATGCATAATCACTGACATTTAAGATGGAGAGATTGGCAAAGAGGAGCATGTTGTAACCTCAGAAAAAGTAAAGCTTATGGAAATGAGGAAGTTTGGCCAAGAATGAAGGTTGAAATCTTCCTTATTTTAATTTCCATATTAGTTTGGTTTGAGGATCCTCTGGTGTATATATCACCTAAAGTTTAAATATAATAGCCATTCTTCTTATAATTATTAATTGCCTGATCTAATCTATTGGGTTCTTTGGTGTAACCAAAGAAATGAGCAAGAGTAAAAAGTACAAAGTGGAGAGGTCTGAGGGGCCGGCCCCAATCCCAGCTACATGGACACCCAGCTACATGCTCCTCCCCCCAGAAGAATTTATTTCAGAGGATGACACTGAATCTTCAGTTTTGGGAGAGGGACATATCTGTTTGGAGCACATGGGAGCAAATGAAGGGGGAGTAGGAGAGAGTGGAGCACATCCTGGCCCACCAGGCCTTGAGGACAATGTTCCCACTCAGAGCAGCCAGTCCACAGAGAAGACCACATGGCCGGCCCCACTATGAAACAAGACGTCCCTCATTGACCCATGGCCCTACAGGGGACAACACTGGAGACACAGTGTGGGAATTGCACCCGATCTGATCCCGCCACATCGAGGCAAAACACTAAGGGTGTGCAACAGAACAGCAAGGGAACAGCGATGTCTCCAGGGAATGCTGAAGGTGGACTTTGGGGCCAGGGCTTTGTGCCCCAACAGACTGGACTGGAAAACATTCCTAAAGGCCAGCAAACAGTTCTTGAACAAACTACAAGCTTTTCTTTGTTGTTGTGTTATGTTTTGTTTTTTGGTCATTAGTTTGTTGTTGTTGTTTTATTGTATATTGTTGCTTGGTTTTGCTCTGTCTTGTTTTTGTGCATGTTATTATCTCCACAGGTCTGTCTAAATAGGTTAGGCTGGATGAACAATCTGGAGGAGAAAACAATGGGACTGACAGTTCCAGGGAGAGATGGGAGAAGGGGAGGTGGGGGGAAAGGTAGTGGTGTTAACAAACCCAGGGACAAGGGAACAACAAGTGATCCAAATCGGTGGTGAGAAGGGTGTAGGAGGCCTGGTAGGGTGTGATCAAGGGTAATGTAACCAAGAGGAATTACTGAAACCCAAATGAAGACTGAGCATGATAGTGGGACAAGAGGAAAGGAAAAGGAAATAGAGGAAAGAGCTATCAGGCAAAGGACATTTATAGAGGTCTAAATAAAGGCATATACATATGTAAATATATATAAGGATGGGGAAATAGATCTATGTGCATATATTTATAGGTTTAGTCTTAAGGTAGCAGATGGACATTGGGCTTCCACTCAAGTACTCCTTCAATGCAAGAATACTTTGTTCTATTAAATTGGCATTCTATGATGCTCACCTTCCTGACACAATCGCTGAAGACAAAGCAGGTGAATAAGCAACTGTGGTGAAGAAAGCTGATGGTACCCAGCTATCAAAAGATATAGCATCTGGGGTCTTAAAGGCTTGAAGGTACACAAGCGGTCATTTAACACAGAAGCAACAAAGCCCACATTGAAGAAGCACAGCAGCTTGTGAGATCATGAGGTGTTGAAGGGATCAGGTATCAGGCATCATAAGAACAAAAAATCATATCATTGTGAATGAGGGGGGCAGTGCGGAGTGGACCCCCAAAGCCCATTGTAGGCCACTGGACATCCCCTTACAAAAGGTACTCAGGGAGGAGATGAGCCAGTCAGGGTGCAATGTAGCAATGATGAAAATTACAACTTTCCTCTAATTCCTAAATGCTCCCCCCTCTCCCCATCATGATCCCAATTCTACTTTACAAATCCGGCTAGACCAGAGGATGTACACTGGTACAGATAGGAACAGGAAACACAGGGAATCCAGGGTGGATGATCCCTTCAGGACCAGTGGTGTGAGTGGCGATACTGGGAGGGTGGATGGAGGGTGGGTTGGAAAGGGGGAACCGATGACAAGGATCTACATATAACCTGCTCCCTGGGGGATGGACAACAGAAAAGTGGGTGAAGGCAGACGTCGGACAGTGCAAGATATGACAAAATCATAATTTGTGAATTATCAAGGGTTCATGAGGTGGGGGGGAGTGGGGAGGGAGGGGAAAATTAGGAGCTGATGCCAGGGGCTTGGGTGGAGAGCGGATGTTTTGAGAATGATGAGGGCAATGAATGTACAAATGTGCTTTACACAATTGATGTATGTATGGATTGTGATAACAGTTGTATGAGCCCCTAATAAAACAATTTTTAAAAAAGTACAAAGTACTTATGGGATGGGTATAGGGTGGTTACACAGTAACAGGAAAAACTGAATCCAGCAGGCTTCCAAGAGAAGAAGCAGGAAGTGCCGAGCTTGTATCAGCCAGAACACAGGAGCATCTTCCTTGGCAACCATGTGCCAACCATTTTCCTGTCACTTACTTGTCAAGATCCAACCTTCCAGGAGAAAGGGACTGATGAACCTACCTGAAGTCACTTCCCACACCTTGAGTGAAAGGCTCTGGCCTCCTGACTGACAGTCCTGTCAGGATTTTCAGCATTGGGGGGAGGCCAGGGCCCTTCCCCATCGAAAGTCAAGGTTCTGTTACACACACACAAACACACAAATGGGAAGAGGATGGGGAATGGATACCGAGTCAGAAGAAAATTTCCTGTCTTCTTTATGTCAACATGGTGGTTACATGTTGGGCTGCTAACCTGCAAGGTCATCAGTTTGAAACCACCAGCTGCTCCTTGGGAGAAAGACAAAGATTTTTACTCCCTTAAAGAGTTCCAGTCAGAGGCCCTTCTACCCTGTCCTGTAGGGTTGCTACGAGTTGGAATCAACTCGATGGCAGTGAGTTTTTGTTTTTTGTTTTTGCTACTTGAATCAGGTACTGCTTTAGGCAATGCATCTGGGTTGGCAAGACAGAGACTTGATCCCTGCTTTCAGGGAACATATATTTAGTGAGAAAGTATAAGAGTATGACCTATGCTATTAGTTGGTGTCTTTTATATTTATATACCACATATCCTCAAGTATAAGCCGACCCGAATATCAGCCGAGGCACCTCATATTACCACAAAAACTGTATTAAAAATGTGCTGAAAAACTCAGCTTACACATGAGTATTTACAATATTTATTGGGATGTATTCACATATCATACCATTTAATTGTTGAATAATATTAAAAAGATTTGTGCAATCATTAGCACAATCAACTTCAGAACATTTTCTTCTCATACTTGTTGTTGCTAGCTCCCCACCTCCTCCCATTCTCCCCTGTCATGCCCCTAGGTGACCATCAAGCTGGTTACTATCTCCATAGATCTACCTATCCTGGCCTTCATATTTAGAAAATCATAAGCAATACAAACAGGAAGCAAACAAACATAAAAGCTCAACAACAACTAGACAAAACATAGAAAACCTCATTCAGAAAGAAAGCATAAAATAATAAAATCTGAAACATTTAAAATGGGTCAAAGGAAAATCAAATGATAAGGTATTCTGTTTTAACTTAACAATGTCTGCCATAATCAACCTGACAGTGCTTTGTCTGATAGCAAGGCTGTTCACATCCTTCGACTAGGATCAGAGGGAGCTTTTTTTAAAAACCCATTGTCAACCCTGATTTCCCTTGTCCATTTCTTCTGCATAGTTTGGAAAAATAAAATGCCCTCCAGGCTCCCTTATGGCAAGGAATGATCAGGTAACATAGATTTATCCAGAAGTTTACCAGAGGATTAAGGTAAAGAACTTCTTTTTCTTCTTTCTCTTTAAGGAACCCCTCAACCTGCTTAGCCTGTGTCATGACACAAATGCTCCAGCTTGACCAGAGTCTATCCTGAGAATATAAAAGATATTGGCACAGGATGTTGAAATACACATACGCCTTATAAATTATCCATAATAAACCTGTTTTTTCCCTTTCTATAATCATTTTCTTTTGAGCCCTTTCCTCCCAGGAAACTCTCCCACCCATAACAAGTATGTGTGGGTTCTAAACAGGCCTGGCCTGCTGAACGTGGGCAGAAAGGACAAGCACAACTCACAGCTGACCTCAGAACAGAAGAATTTTGTTCAAAGAACCAAAGGTCACCAGAAAGATGCCGCCAGACCAACGTGGTCAACATTCAGAAGCGGTTTTGACAAGCCCTTTCCGGATCAAGAATCGTGCACGTTCAGGGCCACTCCTCAGAAATCTGTCACATACTCACAATTCCCTCAATCAGCTCCCTGGAATATGTGGATAAGTGCACATTTAGTCCAAGCTGGAGCTTGCTTGACCAACCTAAGTGAAGATTTCCTCTTTCACTTTCGGCACTAGTCTTCATCTTTTTTTAAAAAGCCATTGGTAAGACCTGGGTTGGTCCCACTCTGATAAATGTGTCTCTCCAAAGAGGTCTGCCGGTACAGGAGTCGTACTGTGATCCCTGAGGGTGCAACCTTGACCAGTAGAGGATGCAACCTTGACAAGTAGAGGATGCAACCTTGACCAGTAGAGGATGTAACCTTGACCAATAGAGGATGCAACCTTGACCAGTAGAGGATGCAACCTTGACCAGTAGAGGATGCAACCTTGACCAGTGGAAATAGTGGAAGAGAAGGACTGAGTAGGCACTTGGTGTCTTTACTGTTGGGCTCCCTTGTTATTTGTAAGCCACTGCAAGTGTGTTTTCCATTGGAAGTCCTTGGGTGGTACACAATGTTAATGCTTTTGCTGCTAATGGAAAGTTGAAGTCTAAGCAGGAAAGGTTTGAATGAAAGGTTTGGGAATCTTATTTTCAATGAATTAGCCATGGGAGTCCTTATGGCTCACTTTTCCAGACTGATGCATACTGGGTAGCCATGAGTCAGAAGCAACTGATCAACGGCAATTGATTTGGTTTTTGCTTGGTCAAGTATTGTGCTCCTTGCAACTGAAAAGCAGCTTTCGTTAATCATCAGGGAATCTTATTTAATCTAGTCTGGGAAGGTCTCTCTGAAGAAGAGCCCTCTTGGTATAATGGCTTAAGCATTGTGCTGCTAGCCACACGGTTAACGGTTCAAATCCAGTGACCCTGTGTAGGAGAAAGATGAAGTTGTCTTTTGCCATGAAGATTTACCACCTTGGAGACCCTGGGGAGCAGATTAACACTGCCCTATGGGGTTATTCTGGGTCAGAATTGACTTGACAATGAATTTTAATGGGCTAAGTAGAAGGCAAGAATGTGAAAGAAAGATGAGAATTCCAGGTGACCTAGGAATCAGAATATCTTTGCCCCCAAATCAGTTCCATTTTCCACACAGTACCTATGGCCTTCGGAGAGCTGTTTCATCCCACAGGTTCGGCCGGGAAGCCCTTTTCTTGTTCAGCGAAGAACGCTGCACTGTGACCTGACCCAGTTCCCTCGAGCACCTCTTGACTTTTATTGACTGAGTGACCATCTCTCCTTTTCGACTTTCTTCATCCCCACAGCTTGCTCACATTCTCTGGTCTTTTCCGCGTTAACGAGCAGGCGAGGAGGGCCTCCTTCTCCAGCGAGGGTCCTGTTTGCCCGGGTCTCTTCCCAGGCCGACTCCTAAAGGGCTCACTCTCTTTCGGTGTTTACTTCTTCAGCCCCCATCATTCTGATGCCTCAGCTCTTGCACTTCGGCTGCACGTGTTGATGAAGACGAGACATTTTTCCCTGTCTCGTTCATACTGTGTGGTTAGTTTTCAGAATTGTGCCGGGCACATAGTAGTTATTCAAAATGCCTAAGTGTCTTGCTCCTCAGAATGAATGAAGCCTGCCTTTCTAATCCGACTTCAGTTCTCAGTAGATTTTGTCATTTTTACTTCCATCTTGAAAATCACTCCCCTCTTGGTCTTTGGAATTTAATTCTTTCTTCTTCTTCTCCCAGCTTTTTATTATGTAAAAAGGTGAATGTACGTATATTAAATTAGAGAGGATAAAATAAATGAATGCCGACATGAATACCCATCTCCCAGATTGAATTCATTGCCAGACTTGCTTCTTTTGGCCTTCACTCATACCCTTGTCCTATGAATTTTAAAAAGTTCTTAGACATATTATTTGACTCAGAAATAGAATCACTGGGTGGGCTTAACCCTTCAGTTTGCATTGTGAAGGGAAATTAATTTTTTATAGTATAATTATAATACCAACATCATGCATCGGAATTTAACACTAACTCATTCGTATTACCACTTTCATTTTTTCCTCTTGTTCTTCGACCCTTTTATGTCTTTTGAGCAGTTGAGTAAGTTGGGGGGGTGGGGGGGTGGAACGGCATATTTTTTGCTGTCTCACTTTCTTCTAGCTGATTACAGAATAGCTTGTTGGTGGATTCATATTTCTGTTTCTGGACAATTTTCATGGCTTTATGATTGTGACCCTCATTTCTAGCCCAAAGAATCATAAAGAGCCAACAAACCATTTCCCCGACTCCAACTAGACAGCCTGACCTAGGCGACCAGAGGTGTGTTTCAGGGTTCACCGGGGAAAAGAAATCCTGTGAGAAAGAGTTTGATTTTGAGAAATCAGCTCGTGATTGTAGGGGCAGTCAAAACACTGTAGTTGAGGCCACAGGCTAGTTACTTGGCTGGAGGTGATGCTATAGTCTTGAGATATAATTTCTCCTTTCTGAGGAGATCTCCGATTTCATTCTTAAGAACTTCCCACTAATTGAATAAGGCCCACCTTCATTATCACGGATAATCTCCATTACTTAGAGTTAATTAATTTTGTCGTTAACATTTAGAAAATACCTTCATAGCAATACCTAGGTAAGTGGTTAAACATCTGGTACTATAGTGTAGCCAATTTGGTATAAGACCAATTTGTCACAGCATTCAAGTGTAGTGAGATAAATCCCGTTTTTGTTGTTCTTGTTGGTTGTTGGTTTTTGTATTTATTTTATTGATGTTGAGAATATGTCAAGAAGAACGTACCCCCCTGTTCAACAGTGTGTACATCACCATTATTGACACTGATGACCTTCTTCAAGTTGTACAGCCTTTCTCAACCTGTTCTTCTACTGCTAGCAGATCCTCCCTGCTCCCAGCGTTTCCTATCTAGTCTTTTTGATCCCATATAGATAGTTCTTCAAAGAGCTGGAAAAAAGAGATCATTAAGAGAGCTCAAAAAGAAGTCCATTCAACTGTTACTAGTCACCTCAAAGAGAGAAAAGAAGGCTAGACATCTATGAAACAGAAACGAATGGCTACGTAAGGGAAAGGGGAACCAGCAAAGGGAAGTGTATTGGATATTCACAGGTAGAGTTAAAATGAACAGGAGTAGTAAAAATTTTGGATGTGAAAACACAAGGTATCACCCAGAAAGTAGCCTAATAAGATGATATTAGCTCAATCCAGAAGAGAGACTAGAACTAATGGATCAGGAGGAAAACATCATAGAAATTACTAAAAACCAAACCAAACCTGAGTATCTGACTAGAAAGCTGTATGGAGCACAAATACACATGGATAGCATTCCATGTCAGAACACCAGGGATCAGGGAAGGGCCCTGGAAGCTCTCATAGAAAGAAGAAATAGGTCCTATTGCAATGTATCGGTAATAAAAATTTCACCAGTTTCAGCAGCAATATTGAATGGGAGATAGTAATAGCGAAATATATTTAAAATTTGGGAGTTAAAATTCATTTATAATCTGGAATTCTATTTCTTGCCTAAATTACCTTTAAGGTAAGGACAGAATAAAGATATATTCAGATTTACATATCCCTTCTATTTCTCTTCTATACATCCCTTTTCAGGATTCTAGTCGTTAATAGATGATGATAATAAGTGGGAAGATAGGTGGACATACAGACAGACAGACACAGATAGTTGCTACTAAGTTGACAATGATTCATGGACACCTTATGTACAATAGAACAAAGCGTTGCCTAATCTCATGGACACCTTATGTACAATAGAACAAAGCGTTGCCTAATCTCATGGACACCTTATGTACCATAGAACAAAGTGTTACCTAATCTCATGGACACCTTATGTACCATAGAACAAAGCGTTGCCTAATCTCATGGACACCTTATGTACCATAGAACAAAGTGTTACCTAATCTCATGGACACCTTATATACCATAGAACAAAGTGTTGCCTAATCTGGCATCATCCAATGATGCTAGAATATTCAAGCCCATTGTGACACTTAAGTCAAGTCATCTCTCTGAAGGTCTCCCTCCCCCTCCTTGGCCCTCTATTTCCCCACCCACGATAGCTTCCTCTAGCCTCATGAGTCATCCTTCCTGGTAATGGGTTGGAAGCTTTCAAATTCAGCAATGTTCTCCTGTGATCCATGAAATTCTCGTTGACTAATTTTCAGAAATAGATCACCTGGCCCTTCTTCCCAGCCTTTCTTACTCTGGAAGCTCTGCAAAGACGTGTCCACTGTGTGTGACCCCGATGGTATTTGAAATACAGTGGCGTAACTTCCAGCATCACACTAACACCCAGCTGAGAAAGAGAGATAGCTACCGGGGGAGGTAGGCACAGAGGTTTCACAGGGTGATGGCAATGATAAATCCCAGAAGATCTGGGAAAGGCTAGAGAGAAAACAGTCCAGATGGTTTTAAAAGAAACATGGAACTGAGAATGTATCTTGTTGAAATTTTATTAATAGGTATTTTACAGAGCTATGGAAAGACTCATTTCACAGACTTAAAGAAAAAAAAAACTGATGAAAGAAATAAGGCATGCAAAGTTAAAGAATCCCTATGACTGCACAACACTTCTTCAGGCGGATGACGTTGGAGGACATTATGAGTGAAATATGTCAGTTACAAAAGGACAACTATTGTACAAGGCCAGGATTATTTAAAAAAACCACAAGACAAGGTTTTCACAGAGAAAGGCACCTTGTTTGTTAGTTCCCAGTGGTGGGAGTGGGAGGCTTGGTGGCGTAGTGGGTTTCACGTTGGCTGTTGACCACAAGGTCAATGATTTGAACCGACACCGCTTTCTTGTCTCTCAAAGACTTACCGCTTGGGAGCCCGAAGCAGCCCTTCTGCTCTGCGATATCGCTTCGCCGTAAGGCTGCTGTGAGTCGGGATCGACTCGATGGCAAGGAGTTTTCTTTTCTCATTTCTAGAGTCCTGAGCATAGGAAGGAAGGTAAAAAAAGAAAGGAAGAAACTAGATAACTGATGATTCTAGAGGAAAATAAATTGTTTTATAAGAAATGAAATATAGTGGGGGGGGAGAGATTTTATTTATATATATATATAAATTCCCCCCCACTGTATTTCATTTCATATATATATGAAATGAAATATAATCATAGGGCACTAATTGATAGTACAATGAAAATGCTTCCTAATTGTAACAGTGAATCTATGTCTTTGATTTAAAAAGAAATATAACTACAGTGAACGATTTGAAGGAGCAAGATTAATGAACTTGTTTTCAATAACTCTAGTCAACCAAGAAATGGAGGGATGAGGCTCTTTTCTACCTCTTCCTGCTATCTTAGAGGGGTAGGATTTCCTACTTTATTCCCAGAGGAAACTGCGTGCTGTTTTGGGATTCTTGTTGCCTTCACTTCCTTTTGCCTGGGGTAGCGCACCTCCTACCTGACTGCGGAGTTGGGGAGAATTAGCTAGGTCTGGTCAGACCCTTTGGAGCTCTGTACAGAGGATTTCTGCACCTCTGCCGTTGTCTCAGGTGAAGCTCTCGGAGTCCCTCTTTGCCCCCCGTACAAGCCCTGTAGTTTTTCGACTTCTGTAGGGACTCTATGGGTAAATTAAATTTTAAGTGAATGCTTACGAAGCCCTTCTATTTCACTCAGTTATCAGAAACACATATATGTTCCACATATATAGGTATATACACATATGTATATGTATGTGTATACATGTGTATATATCTGTGGAACACTTTATTTTTCAAAACCATTTTATTGGGAGTTAATACAGATATCATATCATTCCGTAGTTCAGTCACATCAAGCAGTATTGTACAATTGCTGCCACGGTCAGTTTCAAAGCATTCTTTTCCTTCTTAAACTCCTTGACATCAGCTCCCATTTACTTCCCCCACCCCCACTGTACCCCCAGAAAGCCTTATTCTACTTGCTGTTCCTACAGGTTCATCAAGCCTGGGTTTCATAGACTGAAACACAGAAAAACATATAACAAGAATTCAAGAGGGTGACCCCCCCCCATGACATAACACAGCTGAGATAAACCCCAATATGAACAAACAACCCTGCCCCCCGCCCCCTCCAATACAGAAAATGTTAAAAGCCAGATCAGGCCCAACATGTATCAGAAAAGGGGACAACCGGCAAGGTTTTAACCATTCAAGCCAGGTTGATCCTTTTGATCTCCTCTAGTCATCTCTTCGATGCACTCTGTTTGTTGCTCACTTTCCTCCCCTCCCTCTGTTAGGGGAGTTCCTCTATGAATCCCACAAATGTATCTTGGGCTCCCATGTCTTCCAGAGCCTCAACCATCTGAATCCTGAACCTGCCTCCCAATTAGTCTAAACTTGGAAAAAAGAGCAGTGTTAAGACTAATCGGCAGACTAGATGTATTATTTAGAAACATGGAGGTCAATATCAGAAGAAAGGGATACAAGGATGGAAAGTAGTTGCCTCTGGGGAGGGGAGAAAGCATAGAGGGTTGGTAGGGGAAGCAACAGGTGTCTGTCTGCACACTAAGCTCCTTAACTATATAAGGAGGTTTCTGGGTGGTGAGAATGTATAACGCCCTAATGGAAAGTTTGGCATCTCAAGCCAACCTAGAGGTGCTTCAGAAGAAAGGCCTGGAGATCTCCTTCCAACAAACCAGTCAGTGTAAACCTTGTGGAGATGGCCTTCTTCCTCAGACACATATGGGATCACCATGTATTGGAATAGGCTAAATGGCAACTAGTAACTAACAATATAAGACATTTTGAGATATAATTATAATATTTGGATAAAATAAAAAATAATTACAAGTATGACATATCAAAACTCACCTTCAGATGGCCTCTTATCCTTGTCTCTCCCTCTTTCATATAGTATGACCATGCACCAGACAATTGTCTTCCTGTCCTCCTTCTTGCCCCTTGCTCCCAAGTCTCTTGAGTGATAAGACCTCCTTAGTCCATCTTCTTGCCCATTGCTACATTTGCATGCCCAGCCTTCCTATCCTGCCCTTCAACTTCTTTCCCTGAACCATGCCAGCAGCTTCTGTGTGACTCCACTCTCTGCCTTCCCCCAAGGCCATGATCCGATTCCTCTTCCAACACAGTTTAGAAGGGGCTTTAAAAATGCACATCTAATCAATTCATTCCCTTGTTTAAAACCCTTAAATGTCTCTCCATTGTTGCTTGATAAAAGCCAAATTCCTTGGAAGTGTACGTAAACCCCTTCCCTTCTCTCACTTAGCTTTCCCTATACCTGTGTCCCCACCATCTTCCAAAGGCATGACCCTAGTGCTTTGTGGAGACATTTCTCTTCACCACGGTACTTGCACCCTTTATACAACCTATAAAATATCCCACAGCTACCTGTGGAATTCTAACATGTTTAAGGTCTCAGTTCTCTCCCACTCCCCTCCCACCCCGCCCCATCCTCTCAGAAAACTTTGACTCCTCTCTTCAGATGGAATTGACTTTTCCCCTTTATGTCCCACTTGGTAGCCTATATACAAAACTAAGTAAAAATATGTTGCTACTAAATCCCCAGTTAATAGATGCATAAGCTTATTCTAAACATGTTTAACATGTCTCCCTAGTCAATGGTTGATTGTAGACAAGTTCTCTCTATAATGCACATGTCTTAGTCACTTTAGGTTGCCTTCACACGCATGCACATACATACAAACACAGGATAAGTTTTGTGCCATGATAAAAAAATATTTTGAGGTCAGGCCTAACATCACTGCTGAGCAAAAGTCATGTGGACCTAGTCCCAAACCACAGAAACTAGGTAACAAATTTACAAAAGTGCCGTACCAGAGAAAACCACAGTTTTTAAGGAAAGTTGGGAGGACTTCAAAGAGGAGCCAAGAAAGGGAAGACTGTATGAATGGCAAACTGTGGTTGAAATCCAGAAACGGGTGGGAAAGCTTGTTAACTGACCGTTGCTGTGACCGGTCCTGGGGCTGGGATCCACGTGGCTATGTAGGTTCAGTTTCATGTGAACATGTTTGTCTCAACAAGCTTTTGCTCCATGGGTGCCAACAGTCTGGCATGAAGATCAGCCCCTCCATCCACCCTGCAGCCCTGGTCTTGCCCCTTCAAGCTTCTTTTTTGTTTCCAAAGTTCAAAGAACATTTCAAAGGAACCTGATGGGAATCCCTTGATGATGCCAAAACTACTGTTTTGACATGTTGTAAGTTAAAAGTGCATGATTCTTTAGGGAAGAATTAGAGCGATGGAAAAACCACTTTCAGAAGTGTGTAGACCTAGATGGAGGATGGGTAAAGACACTATAGCTTCACATTTGGATATTGATGTTTAATACAGGAGTTCAGGATTTTGTAGCGGTGCTTTTTGACTCACCCTCCTCGGGTTCTGACTTCCATCAACCTGCTGCTGTTGAGTCGGTGCCGATTCGTATCGATGACAAAGAGCAGAGTCCACCTGCCTGACAGGGCTTCTTAGTTGTAATCCTTATGTCTTCTCCAGCCCAGTGGCTGCTGGCTTTGAACCACTGACCTTCGGCATGGCAGGCAAGTGTTTTAACCAAAGCACCACTTATTTTTTCATTGCAGAAGTTTATTGCTATGATTCTGTGCCTTACCCATCTAATGCTTAAAAGTGTGGAAGGCATAATGACTTTTATATGCATCCTAACAACATTCCTAGGTGTTCAAAACTGCGACTGATGGATGCACCAAATGGTAAATATGTGAAACTGGAACAGTGATGTTAGTCCTGCTTATTTCCTAGGGCTCGTGTCTGATCACAAATGTAGAGCAGGCCAGATTGAACTAGTCATTAGTCACTGTTGTTGAACTCTTAAAGATGCATTGAAGTTGCAATTTATTACTTGATTCTGATTTTAATTAGACAATAACAACCCCCCCCCCCCTAAAGCAACCTCACTGCCATTGAGTCAATGCTGACACATTGTGACCCTATAGGTCAGGCAGAATGACCCCTATATAGAAAGTCTGTCTTTCTCCCGTGGAATGCCTACACCACCAGGGTTCCTTGCTAGCCGCTAATAGTGACCAGATATTTCCGACCCTTAAAATTGTGTTGGTCCTTCCAGTGGTGTTAATGGCGAAACAGGGAGGGTGGAGGGAGAGTGGGTAGGAAGGAGGGAACCGATTACAAGGGACTATATGTGACCTCCTCCCTGGGGGACGGACAACAGAAAAGTGGTGAAGGGAGACGTTGGACAGGGCAAGATATGACAAAATAACAATTTATAAACTATCAAGGGTTCATGAGGGAGGGGGGAGCGGGGAGGAAGGGGAAAAAACGAGGACCTAATGTCGGGGGTTTAAGTGGAGAGAAAATGTTTTGAGAATGAAGTACAAATGCGCTTTACACAATTGATGTGTGAATGGATTGTGATAGGAATTGTATGAGCCCCTAATAAAATGTTTAAAAAAAAATTGTGTTGGTCCTTCTTAAACCATACAATCATGAAAATCTATTGCTAAAAAGGTATTAGAACTAATTTGAGTCAACCTCTTCAGCTTCTAGACCAGAACACTGAGACCCGGTCACTATGCCCAGAACTGCACAGACCACTGCACCCAGAGGAGTCGTGGCTTTCCTGAATGGCAAACGTCTGTCTGAAAGAAAACAGACATAGCCAGTCAGGGTGCTTCGGGAAAAGGGGGGAATTTAAATGCAATTCAACAAAGAAAAAAAAAAGAACAAATTTACATTTTTGGAAGCAATAGAAAGGCTCGGACTCTTCAACTGTTTCTAAATAAAATATTGTGAATGAACTTCATCCAATATTGATGTATCCTTCAGCACGGTGGCATTTTAGAGTGTTTATTTGCTATTGTGAAAAATTGCATTTGAATAATGTATAACGATGTATATTCAAATTGCATTTGAATAATGTATGACAAGAAAGGTTTCTCTACTCACTCAGTGACTTTCTTTCAAGGGATTGCAAGCACTTGTGCACTTTAGGTGAGCTAGATTGGGTACAGGCTTCTTCACTTAACTCGAGCATTTTTGGCTGGCACAGTAATTGTTTTAGCCCAGAAAAGCAGCTCTCCAGACCCTGAAAGACACAGCTTGAGAAAGCAATCTTTCCATCATCTCCCTCATGCAGCAGCACAATTCAGAAGCACTATTTTGGAAGAATTTGCGGTGGATGAATCCTAGTTTAATCCTATATTGTGTCTGCTGGTGGAATTCCAGTAGTTCTGGACTTGGAAGACATGGTCGGGCCTCTAGCTCTGGACACAGTGGTTATAGGGGCTTTTGTTGTGGTGAATAGGTGACAAAGCAAGGCCACCTTGGGGGATATGTTTGCTATCTGCACTGCTTCCAGAACACTGTTCAGCTCAATGAGATTTACAAGGCCCGGGGCACAGGTAGATGGCCTTGGAGAGTCATGGGACTTCCTTCCTGGGGCAGAAATGGAGTGGGTCTAGTAGCAGCATAGGCCGGTGAGGAGTGTCCTCGATCATCAGCGTAAACAGCAGATGTCAATAGTGCACAGATCTGAGCGTGCTTGTTCTGAATTCATGAGAGACACGCTTGCAAGCTCCCTTCAACATTACGAGGTGAGACTTTGAGAGGGTACAGAGGAGGAGTCTGGCTCCTCGTTACAAACCTACTGTCAGCGTTTGACACATGCAAAGATAAAGACTTTTTCTGAAGAAACCTCAGGAGGGAAGCTGCCCTCCTCAACCGATGAGCACCGCAGTCTCTGAAGGGACTCAGCGAAAGGCTTACGCCTTCCCTCTTTTAACCTTTGACTAGCCTGGTCCTCTCACAGGATGGCATTCTAAGCCCAGGCATCTCCAGGGACGGCCTCTGGATGTGTGGAGGAGCTTCCATAAAAGCCGTTCTCCGGTGCCCCTGCTGCCGCTGCTTTACTAGAGGGAAAGAGAGGTGTCTGGAATATGTGCCCCCCTAACACCCCCCCATAGCACTTTTACACTGCGAGCTTGTTCGCTTCACTGCACAGCCCCCATCCTCCCAGACCGTACACCTGCTAGAGTCTTTGGTTCAGGGCTCTCTGGCAGTGAGATGATCCCCCGTCTGTGTTGGTTGATCTCGGTGTGTTTCTTGGCAAAGCAGAGGGGCCGCTCTAACGAGGAAGATCCTGCCGGAGATGGATGGACACGGTGGTTAACAATGGGCTCACACATTGCATTGCTATTCCGATGGGGCTGGACATGCTGGCTGTACACAGTAACCCACTCCATGGCTCCTAACAACAACAACAACAACAACACAGGGAACGGGCAAGCCCCAGCCATCCCCTGCTTGGGTCTTTTGTGTCGACATCGCAGCAAGTGATGAATAGCTTGCCTGTTAGGTTCATTTGCACTCAGGGGACTCCTCTGACACCTGGCAGCTCAGTCCCGCTCTCTTAGATCAGCTTCCTGACCCTGGAGATCTTGTGCGGGGTGGAGGGATGACAATCCCTAACAAATCCATCGAGGGTTCTCTTCTCGGTGCCGGTGATATAGCAGGAGCCAAACAAAGGTCCTTGCTCTTGGGGCACATACATACAGGGTGTGTGTGTGTCGGGGGTGGTGCAGGAGGGGGGTTGACTAAGTTGTAAATGTTACACATACATCAAGAATGTACCAGGAAAGGTGCCCTAGTGGCACAGGGCTTACCACGCTTGGTTGCTGACCCAAAGGCTGGCGATTCCAATACACCAGCTACTCTGAAAACCCCAGGGGCCCCTGGGCCACGGTGAGTCAGAATGGACTTTGCAGCAATGGGCTTTGTTTTGTTTATAGGGTGGGACCCCCCTGTGCCCTGGATTCGGTTCCCTCTGAGAGCGACCCTGAGGGCGGAAGGAGAATTGTCCCAGATGGGTTCCAAGGCTGTAATCTTTAGCGAAGCCGACTGCCACATCTGTCTCCTGCAGTGGCTGTGCGCTCCCAACGACGACTGCTCAGTGGAAGAACTGCACCACCAGTGTTCTGATAGGACATTGAAGTGTGATTCCGTCGCAACAAAGCCAAACAATAACTGAAGCACAATAAGTGGGATTAGGGTAGGAGTGAGGTGAAGAGGGAAACCAGACTGGGACTACTATATATGTTCACTTTTGATGCCTTCCCTGCCATCTTATAGCATGCATCAGCCTGCTAGCCATGGTTCTACCGTTATGCATAAGTGTCATTGTCATAGTGCTAATCACCAGTGTTTATGTAAATAGTGTTCAGAGATTTAAATTTAATCTGTACAAGTCGACAACTCATGTCTTGTGGTCTGAAGCCGCCCTATACAACTGCAATTTCCTTTTCTCAACAGTGTTCCACATTCTCTACCATTGGCTAAATTAATGACATTATCAATAACCCCAAACAAAACAACAAAACAAGACCCCCTGCTATCAAGCCAATGCCGACTCATAGTGAGCCTCTAGACCAGGATTGCGTTGCCGCTGTGAGTTTCTGAGACTGTAACTCTTGACTGGAGTAGGAAGCCCCGTCTTGCTCCTGTGGGGTGGCTGGTGGGTTTGAATCGCTGACGTCGTGAGTGCAGCCCAATGCATAACCACTAGACTACCAGGGCTCCTCTAGATCACTTAGAAGACTCCCAAAATATTTCTTTTGTAGATTTTCAAAAGGAGCCCTGTATATGACTTAGTGGGTTAAATTACAATGTTCTCTATCATAAAAAAGGTAATGACGTCTCCAAATTGAACTACTGACAATTATAAACCAAAGATATATGAACGGATTTTGAGCTCACACTTAGTTCTAGCCCCAATCTAAGAAAAATCAGTTCTTACAACATGGTCTTACTCCATACTTGCCCTAATGAAGAGATCATTGAAGCTATGAGTGCCTGAGCAAAGTGTGCTGAAGAAATCAGATGGTGCCCAACCATCAGAAATAACAGCACCTGGGGTCTTTAAGGCTGGTCTTCAAATAAGCAGCTATCTGAGTGAGGCATCAACTACACATGGAAGAAGCACATCAGCATGTGTGATCCAAGGATTGTAGCTAATACAATCCAGATCGAAAGGAAGGAATGAACACTCCATTTTCAGAAAGCTATGGATGACAGTGTAAGCCCAAAGTCTATTTGCAAGGTCCACACTTGCACCAATCCTCCAGTGAATCCCCTCTGAACTATGCAGGGATGTGACGAGACTTGCTATCTGACACACGCATTGTCAAGTCAATTGTGAAAGATGTAGTTAGGTTAAAACCTAATACCTTATTTGATTTCCTTTTTGATCCATTTTAAAGTTGATTTCATTTTTAAGACTTTCTGCTTTCTTTCTAACTGAGGCTTTTCTCTGTTTCATTGTCTTTTTTTTTTTTTTGCTTGCTTGCTTCCTGTTTGTGTTTGTATGATCTGTGCTGAAAATTGATCCCTGGAGTGGGGTGTCTAGGGGTCACGTTTTGGGGAGGGGGGTCCACAATTTTCTCTAAGACCAGTGTATCTATTCCTTTTAGGGAGTTTTGAGTTTTGGTTTTCATTTTTCTCCCACTCTCTTCAGGATCTTCTCTCATGATCCTGATTGGAGCAGTTGGCTCCTTTGGTCGCAGGGCAGTAGAGGCTGTGTGTGGTGGTCCATTAGTCCATTTAACTAATTGCTTCCTGGACAGTTTTATCTTCTTCATTGTTCTTCCCTTCACCGGGGAGAGACCATGGTTGCATCTTAGATGGCTGCTCAGAAACCCTCAGATGCTACTCACCGAAGAATAATGCCTTTTTGGGTAGATTATGCCGATTTACCTCTATGTTTCCCAAGACTATTGTTTCTTCTATAGAAGTCTGTCCTGAAAAAAGTTAGTCCTTAATCTACATATCTTGTTGTCAACTCCCTACAGGATAGCCCCGGCGTTTAGTGACCACACGCACAATAAAGGAAACCCTACCATCTCCCAAATCAGTGGAAGATCAGTCCATTTAATCCACGATAATCAGAGTCTGATTAGCTAACCAGCTCTTTCTTCCTTCTCCATCGTAACATCTTGATACTGCTGACCTGTTTCACATCAAAGCCTTCACTTCAGATTGCTGGCGGCTGTACAAGAGGTTCATAGGTCAGGAACCAATCCCAACTCTCACTCAGGAAAGGGAGGCTTCTGGCCTGGAAGCACCGGGCAGTGGGATCTCGGAAATGTACCTTGTTACTCAAGGCATTGTTGTCAGAACAACAGCACTGGCACCATCTGGGAGTTTGTCAGAAACGCTGGGTTTCTGGCTAACCCTCACACCTAGTGAATCAGAAGGGCTTTTTAGCAAAGTCCTTAGGTGATGAATCTCATTAAAATTTGAAGAGTACTGCTCTAAAGCAGAGGTTGGTAAATTGCCACCTGGACCAATGGCCCATTTTTGTAAATAAAATTGTAATCTGTTTGTGAAGCATGTCCCCAGCAGTGGTGATGCTCTGACAGTATAATTGCGAAGGTATGACGGAGACTGTCTAGACCACAGAGCCTAAAGTGCTTTCTGTTTGGTCTTCAAAACAAAATGAAACAAAGCGGTGTGAAGCGCCTGCTCTCAAAGGTGTGCTGTGATTGTGGGCACACACACCTCCAGAGGAGGCCGCATGGCAGAGGGGAGCCTGAGACGCTAGATGGAGGGAGAAGGATTTAAAAAAAAAATTCTTTCTTGAATGTGAAAACAAATGTTCAGGAATTTTGAATATAACAATTATTGTTTTCTAAGTTACTATTGTAAAAATGTGATGCAGATGCTGTTAATGGTCTAAAATGGTTTAATGAAATGTATCACCTTCTTTTACTAATTATAAAAATTATTTGAGCATTGAAAAAACCACAGAAAGATGAACAAGAAACAGAAATACTATCTGTTTGAAAGATTTTAAACCTAATTAGTGTAATAAATGGTGTAAAGGCCATATCTGACCTCCTTTGGCTCCCCCATTGCCATGAGGTCAGGGGTCAGACACGCCTTCTGCCCCACCCTTCTATACTTATTCTGACTCTGATCCTGCCCCCCCCCCCACTACATCTATACTGGGTTTGGTAATTCATGGCCACACAGAACTCATGATGAAGGGGGTATCTTCAGGAAGCTCATATGCGGCTACAGTCCGGATCAGGAACAGTAAGGATGCACTCACTGGTCCACAGCCACACTTTTCCCCAGCCAGCAACCCGATCTCTTAGGTCCTGCCTCTCAGCCAAATGGCCCTTTGTCTTCTGCCTCTGTGGGCCAGAAAGCCAGCACGCTTATTGCACAGTTATGTTAGTCTTGGGCCCAGTGTGGAGAAGGAACCCCATCGTCTCAGCCCTGCGCCTCTGAGTCTCTGCCACCGTCTCTGGTGCATCTGGTCTCAGCCGCCTCTGCCACATTAGACGGCGCTCTTCCAGTGATCCTCAGATTTCACTCCGTGTCCCAGATCACTCTTATGCAGGGAGGAATGGCTTTGATGGAGCTGTGGCTTTTGTCCTTTAGCCAATCCCATCCCAAGGAAAATGACAGATGGTGTCTTAACTCCCACTCTCTAGTTGTCCTAAAGATGCCCCCAAGAAAACAAAGGATAAGACTTGGTTCACACTCTCTTCGAAGGTCAGGACTTGTTGTTGTTGTTAGGTGTCATCTAATTGGTTCTGACCCACAGAGACCTTATGCACAACAGAAGGAGATACTATGGGTCCTGCCCCATCCTCGCAATCGTTTCCATGCTTGAGCCGATTATTGCAGTTGCTGTGTCAATCCATCTCCTTGACTCCTTCCTCTCTTTCCCTGCCCCTCCCTCTACTTTACCAAACAGGATGTCTTCTCCAGGGACAGATCTCTCCTGACAATAGGTACAACGGATGTAAGATGAAATCCTGCCATTCTTGCCACAAAGGAGCACTCTGGCTCCTTGACAGATTGGCATTTGCAGTCCAAATGCATCAACTCTGTTCCTAGCTTCTTCTTTATTCAGTGTCCAACTTTCGCATGCATATGATGAGGCAATTGAAAATGCCATGGTTTGGGTGAGGTGCACCTTAGTCCTCAAAGTAATATTCTTGCTTTTCAATACTTTAAAAAGTTCTAGCACCAATGAAGCACACAATATTCCTCTGGTTCCTTGGGGCTTCCTCATCCCCCATTATCATGACCCCAATCCTACCTCTCACTGCGGGCTAGACTGGAGCATGTACACAGGTACAGATTAGTGCTCATGAAACATGAAATCCAGATGAGATAAACCCCTCAGGAGCAGAAATGGCAGTAGCATTCCAGGAGGGCAGGGAGAAGGTGGGGAGGGAAGGGAGGAAGAAACCACGGGGGAAGCCAGGCAGCGGTTGGTGTAAGATATGAAAATAATAATAATGTATAATTTATCAAGGAGTGACAGGGTGGGAGGAGGAAGGAGGATAAAAAGAGGAGCTGATACCAAGGGCTCAATTAGAAAGTAAATGTTTAAAAAATAATGATGGCAACATATATACAAATATGCTTGATACAATTGATGTGTGGATTGTTATAAGAGCTGTAAGAGCCCTAATAAAATGAGCTTTAAAAAAAATAATGATAAATCAGTTCATGTCAAAAAAATATTTCTTGTGCAACAGATTCACCTACTACAACTCATCTTTTGGTCTCTTGACTGGTGCTCCCATGAGCATTGATTGTGGATTCAAGCAAGACAAAATGTCAGCACTTAACCTCACCTTAATCCTGTAACAGAGAACGCTCTCCAAAACGTGATCATAGCCAGAGGAATAGAGTCCAGAATTATAAAACATCACATAAGAAATCATGGCTATTAGGGCCATATTCATTGACTATGTCTCAATTAGAAATATATTGTATATACTCGAGTATAAGCCAGCCCGAATATCAGCTGAGGCACCTAATTTTACCACAAAACTGCATAAAAAATGTGCTGAAAAACTCGGCTTATACACAAGTATATATGGTACTCTCTCTCTCTCTCGTACTTTGTATCCTGATTTTTTCATTAATATTGGAAGTTTTCCCCCAAGATATTCAAATTTATTTTTAGCTACTTTGCTGAATGGTACTTTATCTTCCATAATATGACAATTGTTTAGTTTTCTTACCAATTTCCCATTGATTGGTCATTTAGATCGATAATTCTTTAAAATAAAAAAAATTAATGCTTATTATGAAAGTGATAAGTAAAGGATGTGCTTTGGCCATTTAATTAAGAAGAATAAGATGAACTTTCCAATTAATTAACCTTTTGGTACTGCTAAGCCTTTGTATATCAACCAAAATTACACCCACTGTTATCGAATTGGCCCATAAGTTTTCACAGAATTAGATATCCTGTACTTGGCCGCCCACCACTTACCTAACAGCACTGCCAGGGCTCCCTTTGACTATTCACCAGAGAAAGACTGTGGGAGTCCTAGAACTGATTGAAGACCATGCGGAGGGTGATGGGTTATGCATTGGGCTGCAGCAGTTCAAAACCACAGCCATTCCTCAGGAGAAAGAGGAGGTTTACTGCTTCCATAAATATTGATCGTCTTGGCTACCCAAGTCTGTCCTACGGTGTTGTTATGATTCATAGTTGACTCTACAGCAATGAGTTTCAGAGGTTTGGTTGTTATTTTTTGATAACTTAGTGAATGTGATATAATATATACAAGTTATAGTCCCTTGTTGAAAAATTATGTGATTTGTGAAAAGTAGCAAAAACATTACAAATGCAATGCAGCGAGGACAGTTTTGACACAATGCAAAGGAAAGGACATGAATGAAGCCCTGATGTGTGAAATAAAAAGCAAGACCAGACTCCCAGCAGGCAATTAATATATCATCTTTCCAAGCCACTTGGCCCCTGTAGGCAAAATATGCTACATTTTCCTGTTGACAATCACATCAAACTACTTGTGGTAAAGTCAACACTGACTCCAGGCAGCTCCCTGTGTACAGAGTAGAATTGCTCCGTTCGTTTTCAACGGCTAGGTTTTGGAAGTAGACCACAAGGCTCTTCTTCAAGGTGCCTCTGGGTAGACGCAAACTACAACTGTTGGGTGACCAGCCATGTCGTTTAAGTTCAGGCACCCCATAAACAATTAAGAAGCATTTCAACGACGGACTCTCCAGCCATGGTTGTCTTACTTAGTTTAGCGTGGCCTTCCTGAGAGGCAGCACTGAGGGACGGTGCCCACCTTAAAAAAGATCACCTGCAGATGTGCTCCTTAGGGATTTCCAGCAAAGCTGACCTCTGTCATCGTGCATTGCATTCCTTATGTGGATTTTCTTATATGTACGGAGTCTGAGACTCGGTGCACATCCTCGTTTCCTGACATTCTCTTTGGGTTCATGAGCACCCTCAGCGCTAAGCTTCACGTACCCCATGACGCTCGGGGCTGTCGTGTTCCTCCTTGTCCAGACCGTTTCCCTCCGGGGACTCTTGCTCGTAGAGCAACTGATACTCTAGTGACCCTGCCAGGCTCCATCCGCCTGACTTCACTGGTAATGAATTGCTCTTGACTTGCTGACTGACACTATCAGGATCATATAGATTTCTGTTGACTGCGTGTCACTGTCAAGCATGTAATGGAAGAAGAAACTCTTCAGTCAAAGAAACAAATGCAGAACTTGAATAAGGAATGTTGTGGTGTCCTTTGTCAGCGCTGCTCTTCAGAAATGTTCTTTCACAGGAATAGGAGGATTGGTCCCTCTGGGATGAGGGGGGCGGCACAAATGACTGTGAGGGAAAGTTTGTATTTCTTTCAGACTAAGTACCATGAAGTGTTCTAGAATTCACATTCTCCACATTGTTATGCATAATTTGTTCTGAACCACATCGCCTTTGCATAGTCAATAAGACAGAGGAAAACACAGAAAACACAGCTCTTCTTTGTTTTTAGCCACGATCTATCTGAAACGAGCAAAGCTAGCCATCTGTATTAGTCTGGGTACTTTGGAGAAACAAATCCACGGCGACTCACATATAAGAGAGAGTTTTATGTAAAGAAAAGGTGCATCACGAAAACATCCCAACCCAATGCTGCCCAAGCCCACAAGTCCAACATTAACCCATTACCCCAACACCAGTCCACAAAGTCCTCCACCTCACAAAACAGAGGCAATGATGCCGACTGCAGGAGGAAAGCTGAGTCCGTGAACGTGTAAGCATCTCAGCACTGGCAAGGGTCTCCACACGGCTGCTCCAGCACCCAGGGCTGCATCGGGATAGATCCATGCGGCTTCTCCTTGGGGATGTCTTGGAGGAAGTCAATCTTGCAAGCTGAAGCAGGGAACTGCTAAGGCAGCTGCACCGGATACAACCATCACAAAACAAGAGACCCGAGAACTAGAAAGGCGAGGCTTCACCACCCATTTATCCCTCCGCCTTTCAACCAGCACCACATGTGATTATCGGCCAGGCTGGCACAATTAACTAACTCACCATCATTCCCCGTCCTCTTCTGAACGTGCCTTCCGTTTCCAGCAGTGTACTGCTAACCCCGAGCTGCAACTGCTTTTGAGTTCTTTGAAGCAAATATTGACGTATGTGTAATATTCGATATATTTTCAATAATTTCTGTGTTCTGTTGGATACTTTTCTTTGGAATCCCAATATTTGTTGATTTGATGGCCACAGGGTTTATTTGTGGTTTTTGTTTTTTTTTTTTGGTGCCAGCAGAATGAAAAATCTTCCGTGAAAGACTAACCAAAATATTGCTAAAAATGCGAATGGTGATACTTTATCTCACATACGTTGGGCAGGCTGTGGAGGGGCCAGTCCCTAGAGAAGCCCATCATGCTCGGTAAAGTAGAGGGTTAGGGAAGAAGAGGAAGGCTGTCAGCGGGAAGGAATGACACAGTGGCTGCAACAATGGGCTCAAGCCTAGGAAGCTGGATGAGCCTGCTTCCTAGTATTTCGTTCTGTTCTTCAGAGGGGCTCGATGACGTGGGACCAACCGCTCTGTGACTCATAGTAACACCTACTAACAACCAAAGAGGCTGTCTTGGTCTCAAAGACTCTAGTTGCTATTGCCCCCTGAATATTTTTAACATCTGGTTTTCCTTGTTATTAACCACTCCTTGGTTCACTTTCCATCTTCCAGCATTTTGTTTGTCTTTTTTACCCTGCCACCTCTCCCCTGTTCTCTTCATCATGTGGGCTTCATACTAGTTTTATTAGTTGGTTATCATTTGTGTGGCATTTCAGAAAAGAACGGAAGTGAACAGGCATTTAACCTCCCATGTCTACCCCTAATTGAAACAAAGAAGCACAATACACCACTGGGGGTCCTCATCTCAGAGACTGCCAGTTTGGGATATCAAATCTAAATTAATCTTTTGTTTTGATTGGATTTTATCTCTGATAAATATGACCCTAGGCAGGTAACATAAATTAAAGTTCAGAGATTTAATACTCTTGAAATATTTATTTGCTCATGTGGATTGCTGGCATTTCTTCCTCCAACACTTTTATTGTAATGCCTTATAAAAATGTGTCAGTAAAGAACCTTCAATCATGACATTGATGCCGTTGGCATTCAGAAACAAATCAACTGTATATCAGCATCTGGTATAATTGGGACTAATCAGATCAAATAGCAACGGATACTTTCATGTTGAAAAATGTCCATACATCCAAATGATTAACAGGGCTTAGCAATGCCCATCTTGCTTTCTACGTCTGTGGAAGTTTGTGGTAATGGAATCTGACGGATTAAATGTTAATGAATTACTCTCTGTGGCTAGGTGACTCTTTTTGTCTTGTACACCGAAGCCAGACTTCACAGCTATGTTTATTGTTAAGTTGATGCCTCACTGCTTGTCTTTCAGTACCAGAAGAAATCTGTTCATTGCAAAATTAAATTGGTATGGTTGTCTAATTAATTGTGAGTATCTGGACAAATTCTTTCCCTCTCTTCTCCTTTTATTCCATAATCCTATTTGGAAACAGATCCCAGATGGAGAAACAGCATGCCCTCACCAGCTCAGCAAGCATTTTATGAGGCACTGCCACTGCTAGTCTAGGCTTTTCTGAATTAACCAAGAGGCAACAATGGTGAGAATGTAAATGGTGACTCTTCCGAAGGAGTCTGATCTGCTCTCATCCTTGATCGCTTCTGCTTTCAGAGATCCCCGCTTTTCAGGATTCTGTCTGTGAGATCCTTGAGCATGCTATGTGGTGCAGAATGAGGAACCATTTCAGTTTGCCTCGAATTGAAGGGTTTTCTCTGGTGCAGCCCTGGTTGCTCCTGAGACCCATTCAGAGACAAGTCCTTGATTATTCCTGGCTCAATCACTCTCTTTTACTTGGAGCACACCTAGGAATCACAATGTTCTTATGACCACGCCATGCTATCCAGTCCAGAATGCTCTGTAATTTACTGTAAAATTAAAAACATACTCGTCCAAAATATATTGAATGCAAGTCTAATTTCCTCTTTTCCCAAGGTGTGATAATGAAACATAGAAATTTATTTTATCACCTATACAGAGTTGAGTGTATTATGTATTAAATGCATTTTGGGTTTTTTTGGGTGAGGGTTTGTTGGTTGTTTTTTTTGGTTAAAAAGGGAAAGAGAACAAAATTTACTGAGCATCTATCCCATGCCAAACACTGAGATAAACACCTCATGCCATTGAAATAACACAGCTTCCCAGTAAAACTGAAATTCATACCCTTATCTTGTGTAAACAGTTGAGTGATTTACTTAAGACCATGTATCAACGTTTGGAAGAAATGTGCTTCCACCTCACAAAGGCCTGACCTGAGAGCTCATGACCTTGACCTACAAAAGCTGAGTGGTGCTAGTGCCTTCCCTTTGCTCCTTTGCATGACCCCAGCTCCTGGTATGTGCAAAGGGCAGGGTCAGAGGGCTATTCTTAAACCAAAACATGAGAAAAAGAAAGGTTTGAAGAAAAATGATTACCCTCCTGCCTTCTATAGCCGATCCTTCAATCAATCAATCAATCCCCCAGTCCTTACTGATGTCTAAGTCTTTTTGTATTATTCAAAGTCAAGCTGTCCAACGTGATGTGAATACTGGCTAGATCATGAATATTCATTTCCTTTCATTTCTTCATGGCTACTTAACCTTTTCTCTTATTCAGCTCTGTCTTACTGGTTTGCTCACTGTTCTCTGGACTGAGCTACTAGTTGGTAGAGGGACCCTCTGCTCTCCCTGGAAGCCTTGAACAGCATGGTGGTTTCTTCTCTATGGATTATTTTGGGGCATACAAAACAACTAGCATTTTTATTTTGTTAGCTCACATAGCTGTAAATTCTACCCAGATTCATACACCTAGCGTCTTCCCACCTGGAAAGCCCACCAGCACATCCTGTTTGAATCACCAGGCTATTTTTGAGTGTGTGGCAGGGGTCTGCAATAGTTTTGGGGGATCCTTGGGATGTATGTCCATCAGCTATGGTTCCCCTTTCATCTGTCGAACGTTCATCTGACCTGGCAGTGCCATTCTTCCTTCTCTGTCCATTGCGTAGTTACCTCCTAAATGTGTTCCTCTGTAAGCCGGGCTGTTGTTTTCTTCTGAACGATGGCCTTTTGTCGCTCTCTTTTCTGTCTGTCCTTCCCAAGTCTCTGCACCCTCTTCTCCTTGAGCAGCACCCGCAGTTCCATCAGACGCGTTCTAGACCCAGTTCCGCGGTTACTGTTCACTGTTCATGGATCTTGGATGGGCCCAAGGCCCAGAGGAAGGCACGGCCCACGGTCCAGTAAGACTTGTTGGGCATGATTCCAGATTGTGAGCTAATTTTTAAAGGAGTTTCCCTCACACTTTGGTATCGCTCTTGTAACTCTGCTCTCAGGGAAGTGGATCAAGGCTCACTTCCTTCTGTGAGGGGTCAGGGCCCAACTCCTCCTCCATACGACGAGGCTTCTGAAAGTTCAAGGTGGAAAACAAAATCCAGTACCTTGTCACTCCAGGTTTTGACGTTAAAAGACAATGTTTTTTTCCCCTTGAATATAACAAATGCCAAAGTCTCCATCATTACGGGGAAGCCTCCTCAATACATTTGCCAAGAGGGCATTTTTCATATATTATTTGTCACTTGTTCCCTGAGCATTACAAGTTCCTCTGTCTGAGGAAGTCCCGCTCGGAGACGTGCTCCCGCCACCTCACTCTCACACCCAATAGATGTCAGCTCTGTGAGAACAGGCCTGAAGGCTTATGTTTTCACGATCAATATTTAGGCATTTGGCACAGTGTCTGTTCGTAATAGGCGCATAAAAGGTAAGTGTGGGGCGAAGGAATTTAGTACTTTCTATTTTCAAGTATAATCGTTCAGAGCACTAGAGATCCAATAGTATCAAGAAATCCTTGCCTTTTTCTACCCTGTCGTTTGACAGGAAAGATACTGAAGTAGATAGTGTAAAATAACACGTGATACAGTAACGCGGCAGATGGGCAAGATGAGTGACTCTAACCAAAGCTTTAAGAGGTACAGAAGTGCTTGATGCATATTTTTGAATAAACTAGTCTATGACATTACTGAGATGTCATCAGTAGACTCGGTTTCCTGGGCAGTCAGATGGGGACGCTCCACAGCATTAGCAGAAATGATTACTTGTCACTATTTCTTGGTACTGCTCCTTTTGGCTTTGTTCTCAATCGGAGAAATGCCTCATCTTGTGCTAGAGAAACGCCACAAGATCTCTTCCTCGCTCAGGTCATTGTTTCCACAGTTGGATGTATGAATCCCACGCAATGCAAAATATAATACAAAACACGTGGACCGATAGTGGGAAAGAGTAGTTTTCTGGAAGGCAATCAAAGTGCAGTTATCAAAGAGAGATGAGTAGATTAAAACAAAAAAAAACTGAACTCACTGCCACTGAGTTGATTCCAACTTATAGTGAGCTGTGGGTTTCTGAGAAAACTTGTTACAGGAGTAGAAATCCCTATCTCTCTCCCTTGGGGCGAATGGTCATTTCCAACTGTTGACCTTGAGGCGAGCAGCCCAACAGATAACCACGATGTCACCAGAGCTCCCATGAGTAGGCTACAGTGCAGGGATTAAGTATTGTTTTCTCCTTCGAGCTCTGAGTTTGCCTAGACGTTTGAGTGGAAGTTCATTCCTGTTGCCCGACCAGAGCGTGGGGTATGTTCCCCACTCTGCCAGAAGCTCCTTTGAAGCGCAAAGGTAGACTTTTTATTGGGAATTGTTATCTTGTGCTGTTGTAACAGAAATATCAATTAAATGACTTAAAAGACTTACATTTATTTCTAACAATTCTTGAGACTAAAAGTCCAAGTCTTTGCCATGAAAATCCCTTGTTTATTGGTAACCCTGAGCATTCCTTTCGTTCCTTGACTTATAGATTACCATGACAACAACAACAACATTCATTGTCATTGAGTTGATGCCAACTCACGGTGACCCAATAGGACATGGTGCAACTGCCCCTGCGACTTTCTGAGACTGTAACTGTTTATGGGAGTAGAAGGCCCCATCTTTCTCCCAAGGAGCAGCTGGTGGTTTTGAACTTTGAAAACCAATGATACTGAAGGTAGAAGTGCAAGCTGTACTGAAAGCATTAGCCAAACACAAGGCTCCAGGGATCAGTGGGCAACCAATTGAACTGTTTCAGAAAGCTGATGAAGCCCTCTCTCATCTATGCCAGGAAATTTGGAAGACAGCTATGTGGTCAACTGACGAACCCACTGCAAAATGAGGTGACCCAACAGATGCAAAAATTATAGAACAATTTCATTATTACCACATATACGTAACGTTTTGCTGAAGGTCATTCAATAATAGTCGCAGCAATACATTGACCAGAAGCTGCCAGCAGTTCAGGCTGGATTCAGAAGATGTAGAACATCAGATAGAGCTTAGATGAAGCCAGAGAATACTAGAAGGATATTTACTTGTGTTTTCTTGACCATACAGAGGCATTTGAATGTGTGGATCATAACAAACTGTGGATCACTTTGAAAGAATGGGAGTAATTCCAGAACACTTTATTGTGTTCACGTGGCACTTGTATATGGATCAGGAGGCAGTTGTGGAAACAGAACAGGGCAATGTTGCATGGTTGAAAATTAGGACAGGTATGCATCAGGGCTGTGTCCTCTCACTATATTTCTTCAACCTCCATCAAATCATTAGAAATGTTGGATTATATGAAGAAGAAAGCAGTGTTAGGACTGGAGGAAACCTTATTAACAGCCCATGATATGCAGATGACAAAACCTTGCTTGCTGAAAATGAGCAGGACTTGAAACACTTGCTGATGAAGATCAAGGATTTCAGCCTTCCGTATGGTTTCCAACTCAATGTAAAGAGGACCACAATTCTCACAACTGGACCAATAGGCAACTTCAGGATAAATGGAGAAAAGGTTGAATCGTCAAGGACTTTGTCTTGCTTGGATCCACAATCAATACTAATGGAAGTAGCAGTCAAGAGATCAAGTGATGGGTTGTATTAGGTAAATCTGCTGCCTGAGATCTCCTTAAGTTACTGAAAAGCAAGAACTGTTCCTTTCAGGAATGAGGTATGCCAGACCCAATTCATGGTCTTTTCAACCACCTCCTATGCATGTACTAGACACTGAATAAGGAAGACTGAAGGAAAATCTGTGCATTTGAACTATGGTGTTGGTGAAGACTACTGCAAGTGCCGTGGACTTCCCAAAGAACAGACAGACCCGTCTTGGAAGAAATACAGCCAGAATGCTCCTTAGAGGCAAGGATGGAGCTAGTCATCATATATTTTGGATATTGTCAGGAGAGACCAGTACCTGGTGAGGGACATTACGGTTGGTGAAGTGGAAGGGCAGTGAAAAAGAGGAAGGCCTCGCATGAGATGGGTTGACACAGTGGCTTCAACAATGGGCTCAAACATACAAACAACTGCAGGGATGGTGCAGGGGCGGATCATGGTTCCTCCTATTGATTCCAGGCTTGCAGTGAGTTGGGACCTACTCTATGGCACCTAACGACAGCAACAATTTAATCCCCAAGGAAGCTCATCTCCATAGGTACAGATGGGACAAAACCATGACGGCCAATTGAAGGTAGACTTCCAAAGCTTCTCAGTAAATAGCATCACTGCTGAAAGCAGCATCTGTCTTGTTAGACAAAGGAAGATAAAGGCCTTGGGATTTGTGGGTACCGTATATCCGAGGCACTTAATTTTACCACAAAAACTGCATAAAACTCGGCTTATACACGAGTATATACAGTAGGTGGGTTAACAGTGAGACTGAGAATCATTGAAAGCTATAGGTAAAGAAGAAGGTGGAAAGTTCATAGACAACTGTAAGATAACAGAGGAAATAAAAGCTTTGTTGATTAGTGTTGTCCTTTAACAGCCAGAGGTTAAATCTGCTCATGGCAATTGGCCAGGCACAGTGAGCTTATAATCAGAATCACTCCCTAAAAACAAGTACAAAAAGCCTCAATATCTGAAAAATAACAAATTCTATTTTAGAAGAACCTAATAGAATCTTGGGAAGGGAAAGCAATAAAATGATAGACACGTTATTATGCAGGATAGACCCGAGCACATTATCTTAATCTTCTAGCCAGTACCCTCCCAGGCGTTGGGCCGTTTTAATTCTCTTCCAACTTACAAATTACTTTAACATTTCTAAGGGACACAGATGTGTCTTAAATTGATAAGTGGCGTGTCAAGCATCACTTCCAGTAACAGGAAAAGGATCCACACTCTTTAATTTTTATGTCCAATTGACTCCAGTGGAAGTGTAGTCAAATGTATATTATTTCTTAATTTGACACTTTCCAATTAAGAGGTCTTATTTGCTCTGTGCCAGAGTCACAGGTGTGAAATTAGTCATCGAAAAGGCGAGCTATTTCAGATCCTTTTGACCTTATGGCTGGAAAGACTTTAATTGTAACCTCATAAAAAGAAAGGAATTCTGGCCACTGGGGAAGATGATTACATGGTCATTGACAATGTGAACTTGAATGACTACATTAGCGGTTTAATGATGATGCATCAAGAAGTAACGTTCAAGGTTGGAAAGGAGGCACTTGGTAGGGGATAATGACAGGTACTTATGCTGATAGTATCAACACTGGAGGAATGAAGATGGTGCTGGGGTTCTTTGAGCCAGCTGGGGACTTCAGCCAGTAGGGAGAAGTCTAAGATCCACAAAACATGTTCAGCATTTGTTATTAAAGCGACCATGTATAAAATGACATATCTTTGTTCACTACATCCCAAACTGAGATTTTGCTTTAGTTAGAAAAGTGGCTTTTGCTATTTTTCTCTTCTTGCATTTTTAATGCTGATTTACTGTTGATTTTTCCCAATGTGTGAATCCAGGGGAAGGAAAGTGAACTGAGGCCAATACATCAAGAGCTTCTGGTACCCCGCTTCACTGACAGGACCTAGCAGAAGTAACGAGAAAGCACACCTTCTGCATGCAAGAGGGCTAATGTTATGCGTCAATTTGACCAGGCAATGTTTCTCAGTGGTTGGGCAGACATTGGTCTGGTGCCTCCATCCTCATGCAATCATCTCCACGAAGGGCTGTAATCAGAGCAGTCAATGGGAGTTTCCTGGGGGCATCACGGGCCTCCAGTACATACGTGAACATTCCAACAAGGCATGCTTGCTCTCTTGACCTAGCACTTGTCTCCTCCCCTGGCCTCTGGTTCTTAAGACATAAGCCTGCAGAAGTTTTCAGCCTGTTGGCTGCCTGGCAGATTTTAGGTTCACCATTCCCCAAAACTTGTGAGCCAGCAGAGATTTCTAGTCTGCTTCCTGATCGGTAGATGTTTTGAGTGCATCAGCCCGTATATCCACGTGAGCCAGCAGAAGTCTTCCATCTGCTAACTGAACTATGGATATTACATTCACCAGATCCCACACATGTACGAGCCATTTTATTGCAGTAACTCTCTTGATATATAGTCACGTACAGGTATTCATCACTTAACACCCACAATGCATTCTGTAAAATAGGAAGCCATGTGCTTTGGATGTTGTGAAAATGCCATGTAACATGCAGGCCATCCCCGTACAATCCATAGTTAAATCACCATAAAGCCTTTTATATTAGTACTTTATGGTAATCTTCCAGGCAAAGCCTGAGAGTTGTACCTACTGGGTTCAGGAGGCTGGCCTTGTTAGCTGTGTGCCTGGGCCCAGCAGGGGATATACTGGTGGGCAGACTGAGACTTTGCACACATCTGGGAAAGGGGTGGAGTGAGGCTAGCAGCGAACAAGGGGCTGGATATTCAGGTGCTGGGCACATGGCTGGAGTTGGCACCCCTGGCTGCCATTACTCTGTGTCATGACATGCAGCTGCCCCTGCCTGAAGCCAGGAACCCTCCAGTGCCCACAGCAGGAGCATTGTCCTGTACCGGGAGAAGACAGGCTGCAGGGCAGGTGAATGAGCTGAGAGCAGGGAAAGGAGAAAGAATTTGGATGAACCCATGGGGCCGTACTGTTTGTTCACTCAGGGGTCAGAGAGATATAATAATAAAAGAAGGGCTGTTTGTTTGTTTTTAAAACAAAACCAAACAAAAGAGCCTCCTTATGGGACCATGAATACATATGCAGTCAGATGTTGCAGGAATGAATGGAGAGCAACCCACCCTTCACTAGTTTTGCCACCCCAGGTCTCCCAGACGACGACATTTGATACCGAGACTGGTCCTAGAAGGACAACATGTTAAGGATGAGTTTTCTGTATTGGTTTTCACATGGGATTAGATTTAAAGGGGCCCTTTTTCCAATAATAAAGAGGACACTGTTAATCTAGCAGCCCTGGTGGTGAAGTGGTTACTCGTTAAGCTGTGATCCTCAGGGTGGGCAGTACGAAACCACCACCAGTTCTGAAGGAGAAAGACTGCTTTCCACTCCCACAAACAGTCACTGTCTCAGAAATCCACAAGGGGGTTGCCATGCATCAGCATCTACTCGATGTCAGTGAGTTTGGTTTGGTTTTGAGGATGTAAAGAAGAGATACACAAAATATCATTACCATTGGATCAAATATTTTTGAGGGGTTGGGCTGTGGATGTTCATGTATTTCATACCTGTAAGCAGTTTGGTCATACTGACAAGTATAATGATGCTAGCTGGTTGACTCTACTCTTGCAAGGCAGAGTGGGGAAAGGAAAGAACTATCTCAGGCCACAGCATTCCTGGTCAAGGGCAATGCTAAGGACAAAGACATTGCCCTGAAGAAGGCTTTGCTTTTAGTCATAACTGAGCTGATATTGATGAAAATAAAATTCTGGGTGTTATCCTAAGGGTGGGAGAATTAAAATACCAATTAAATTCCAAACTTTGAAAGGTGTCTGCAGTGGAAGTGAGGGCATTGATTGGGAAGACAAGGGATCCAGAAACCTGGGACAAGGGCATAAAGACAGATCTGGGTGCAGGTGGGGCCACCAAGTCCATAAATTCAGTTGAATCATCCTTGGCAATAGAATCAGCCCTTTTATTTCCATCTGAAGAGATGAATCAGCTTTGTCTGCAAAATCACCTTTGGCAGGGAAAATCAGCCCTCCACCTCCACCCCACCCAGTCAGATGAAACTAACCCTGATGTAGGTAAGGAGTTTTGCAGGAGGCATCATTGCTTGAGACGTTACTAGAGGCAGCATCTGAGGGGTCACCAAGGCACACTGTGAAATGTCTCCAGAATCCACTCCCACCAACCATGTTTTAAAAATTTTAGACCTCTAACTAGGTACACTACACTTCCAAAGAACTGCTTGATTTTTTCCACCAATGTGTCCACACGTATGTGGGAATATGGAGGGAAAGGGTACAATAAACATGAAGTTGGATCAGTTTGAATTTAGCCTATTAAGTAGAGATTCTTTATTCCATGCTGCAACTTGAAGGGTAGAACAGGATATACCGGTTTACTTTGTCGTTTGACTGAAATATGGGCTATATGGTGGCCTGCACTAAAGGAAGCTGTGAGTCCAGAAGATACCTGTGGTAGGTACATAATCTGGTGTCAATTTGAGGATTAAGAGTATAGGGGTGGAGTGGATAGCCTGTCAATCAGGACATAGCCAATTAGGCCTCTGTGTGGGCATGGCCTTTTCCTGAGGATTCTGGGAACTCCTATATTTCCTCCTGCGAGGTGGGAGACACTCTCTTTGCTCACTCCGTGCGAGACACCCCTGTTGGGAAGACACATGGAGACAGGCTGATGGCTGAAGAAGCCACGAGGAGACCCCTGCCAGCACTGAGATGCTTACAACGCCACTGGGTCCATAAGACTTCCCACCCCCTGGCCTATGATCTTCCTGCATTCGTCGTCATAGCATGTAAGGAATTTATAGATTGGTATCAGACATATGGGCTAATATCAGACTTATGGACATGATCTAGACTGGGCTGGGATGTTTTCTCAATATTCAATTGCACTTGTATATAAAGCTCTTTCTTATACACTATGAGTCTCCTTCAATTTGTTTTTCTAGTTTACCCTGACTAACACAATACCCAAAGACTTGGTTAAATGCCATAGAAAAGTTGCTATTTGAGTTGTGGTGCTGGAGAAGAATATTGAAAGTACCACAGACCGCCAAAAGGACAAACCTATCTGTCTTGGAAGAAGTACGGTTAGAGTGATCCTTAGAGGTAAGGACGGTGAGATTTTGTCTATATATTTTGGACATGTTTTCAGGAGAGAACAGTCCTTGGAAATGGACATCCTGTTAGGTAAAGTACGGGGCAGCCATGGGGAGGAAGGCCCTCAGGGAGATGGATTGACATGGTTCCTGCAACCATGGGCTCATGCATAGGAGCAATTGTGAGGATGGCGCAGGGCCAGGCAGTTGTGCAGTATAGGAACTGATTGAATGGCACCTAACAATAACACCAGCTTAGGTCAGTGCCATATAAAAGATGCTGATTGGAGTCCTTAGTGTGGTGAAGCACAGCCCAGACCCTTCGAATCAGGGCACCAAAGCCCTGCCATTCTATGCAGATAACTACTCTCTTATTGAGAAATAGCTTTTGATTTGTTCCCGGGCCTTCCTCACTGCTATTTCATCCTTCTGTTTCATAGTGACTTTAAATAGGCAACATGAGTTAGAGCTGGTGGGCTTGAACCACTGACCTTGTTAATAGCTGCCCACTGCCTAGTACACAGCACCACCACCAACCTAAATGCTTCATTGGAGATCACCATATTTACTACCTAAGCTGCCCCTTATGAATGACTCTCAAAGTCATACTCTCCCATGTGCATAGCTCCACTCCATTTAAACGGAAGTGGTATACATGAGGCTGGTCTTAAACAGGCCCTGAAGTCATAAACAACTACATAAGGAAATGACCTCAATATTCATGGTCTCCAATCCTATCACCTTGACTTTTCTCCCAGTCTGCAACTGTGACCTCGTAGGGAATTCCTTATGATCAGTCAATTGAAGAAGAAAAACTTGTACCTGAATTACAGATGGTTCTGAATGCTAAGAAAGTTCAACTTGAAAATGGACAGTGGCTACTTTGCACTTCCTTTTTGGAACTGACAATGGTAAAGAGAAACCCTCCCTATGGGCAGAACTTGGAGCAGTGTGTCTGGTGGTTCACTTTGCTGGGAAGAAGAAATGGCCAGATGAGTGGGTCTATACTGATTCATGGGCTGTGGACAAAGATTTAGCCTGATGGCCAGGGAATGAAAAAGAAAATGATTGGAAAATTAGCGACAAGGAACTATAGAGAAAGAGGTGTAGAGATAGACGTCTCTCACCAGGCCAAAGAGCAAAAGTATTTATATCTCATGTGAATATGCTCCAAAGGGTGGCCTTGCTAAAGGAAGAGCTTAACAATCAAATAGACTGGAAGACATTCTATGGATACCCGTCACCCTCTTTCTTCAGCCACTACTGCCATTGTCCAATGGACCCATGAAAAAAGGGGCCATGATGGCAGGAATGGACGTTGCCTATGGGCTTAGCAACATGGACTCCCCGTCATCAAAAGCCGGCTTGGCTATAGCCACTGCTGAGGGCCAATCTGCCAATTAGAGGTCAATATTGTGTCCTTGATATTGTATCATTCCTCGGGTGACCAGCCAGCAACCTGGTGTCCGGTTGATTACATCAGACTATTCCCATCATGGAAAAGGCCGTATTTTGTTCTTCCTGGAAAAGACACTAAATCTTGATTCAGATTTGCCTTTCATGCACCCAGTGCTTCTGCCTAAGCTGCCACCCATGGACGTAAAGGATGTGTTTTCCACCGTCATGGTCTCCCACACAGCATGGCCTCGGATTAAGGAACTCACTTCACAGCAAATGAAGTGTGGCAATGGGCTCACACTCATGTAATTCGCCCGCCTTCCCAGACACCCCGTCATTCTGAAACATCTGCTGTGATAGCATGATGGAAAAGACTTTTAACGTCTCAATTACAGTGTAGCTTTGTGGAAATAACTTGCGAGGCTGTGTTAATGTTCTCCAGGAAACTGTATGTGCTTTAAATCAGTTTCAATACACTGTGCCATTTTTCTCTCCTAGCCGGGACACCCACGCCCAGCAACCCGGGGTTGAAATCAGAGCCACACCACTCGCTATCGCCCCTAGTGACCCGTTTAAAAAGTGTTGGCTTCCTCTCTGACCCTGTGCTGTGTGGGGCTGGAAGTCTTAGATCTAAAGGGAGGAATCTTCCTGCGACCTGACGCTGACTCCTTTGAATCGGAAGTTAAGTGCACCACCCAGCCACTTCTGGTCACCAGGCCCCTTGATCAATCAGCAGTGAGAGGTGCTACCATGTTGGCTGTTATGATTGATTCTGATTTAAAGGGGGATTGAACTGCTATTACATTATATAAGTTAATAAAAGTCTATTTGGAATACAGGAGATCCTTCAGGATGTCTCTTAGTACTATCGTGCCCTTTTCTTCTAGCCAGTGAGACACCTCAACTCAATTCAGACAGGACTACTTATTGTCTATTCTTTTCAAGAAGGAAGCTTTCAATGACGCCATCAGCCTAAGCATCACAACCAGCAGAAGTGCTTTCTAAGGGCAAAGAGAATATGAAAATGGGGAGTATCGAAGATAGCTCTAAATATCAGCTTCAACTATGTGACCAGTTGCAGAAATAAGGTCTATAATTTTATGCATATTTCTTCCTAGTTTTGCTAAATGTGTGTCTGTATAGATAGAGATGGCATTTATCTTTGCTTATTCTTTTTTTAAAAAAAACATTTTGTTGGGGGCTCATGCAACTTATCACAATCCATCCATCCATTCATTGTTTCAAGCACATTTGTATATTTGTTGCCATCATCATTCTAAAAACATTTGCTTTCTGCTTGAGCCCTTGGTATCTGCTCCTCATTTTTCCTCTCCCTGTTCCCTCCCTCATGAACACTTGATAATTTATAAATTATTATTATTTTGTCATGTCTTACACTGTCCGACATCTCCTCCCACCCACCCTTCTGTTGTGCCTCCTCCAGGTAGGGGGTTATATGTAAATCCTTGTAATGGGTTCCCCTTTCTACTCCACCTTCCCTCCACCCTCCTGGTATCACCACTCTCACCACTGGTCCTGAAAGGATCATCTGTCCTGGATTTCCTGTTTTTCCAGTTCCGATCTGTACCAGAGTACATCCTCTGGTCTAGCCAGATTTGTAAGGTAGAATTGGATCATGATAGTGGTGGGGAGGAAGCATTTAGGAACTAGAGGAAATTTGTATGTTTCATTGTTGTTACACTGCACCCTGACTGGCTCATCTCCTCCCCCCGACCCTTCTGTAAGGAGTGTCCAGTTGCCCACAGATGGGCTTTGCATCTCCACTCCACATAAAATACAAGATCTAGAAGTGGCTAGTGTGTTTTAAGTTGTATGCATCATCGTTGTGTTATTTCAGACTCAGTTATGACTTTATATTTGGAGATTATATATGGCTTAAGGAGAGGTGTATTAAGTCTCAAGATGACAAAGGATAGATTGTGATGGTTATTGTTATGTGCCAACTTGATCACAGCTATGATTCTCAGTAGTTCCAAAGACATCGGATTGAATGCTTTACCATATACAACATAAAGCAATGACTTCTTTGATGAGATCTAGTATGAGTGGCCAATCATTTTTACGGGTGTTTGTTTGGGTGTGGCTTGCATGCAGTTTATAAATAGATGTCTTAGCAAGAATCATGCTGTCTATATTCTGCACTCTTCTTTCCAATTTTTGGGAGGGGAATTAAGCCAGCAGAGGCCTCCAGTCTACTGTTTGGCCTACAGAAATCTTCAGCCTGTCACCTAGCCATGGGTTTAAAATTTACCACATAACCCTCCCCCCAACCAAAATTTTTGCATGAACCATTTCCCTGAAGTAAATCTCCCTATAACTATAGATAGATAGATGTTTCAAATTCTATAATCCCAAAGAATTAGTAAATGAATGAGACATCTTCACTCAATGAGATGAACAAACTAATTATTGAGGACACATGATAAAGGGGGGCAAAAATGTTGTAAAGGAGAAATTAGGGCAACAGAAACTGAAATCAGGGGTAAACCTTAGAATATCAGATCTCAAGTTACATACCTTGTATAATATTGAAAATAGATATATTTCTTGGAATTCTTTAAAGAGAGTTTGTTGAGAACATTTGTGAGACAATCGTTTTTAGTCAGAGATGACTTAATTAAGGTAAGGAAATATAAACAGATTTTACCACCCACAGGTGAAGTACTAATATTTGTCAGAGTGATGCAAGTAGTTTCTGTTTATAGAAAACGAGGCCATTCTATTGCAGTTTCTTCTCAAAAATGAAAAAAAAAAAAAAAAAGGTCCTTGTGAAAAATCTGTTCTCTTAGGCTGTAGCATCCTCATATTGGGTGGGGGAAGGACTGATCCTTCCTTACTTCTCAGGCTTGCAGCCTGGGGCAGGGACTTCTCTGAGAGGATTCTGCCTCTCTTACTCCTTTATCTTCCCGCTCCTCTTTTACATCTCTCCAGGGAAAGAGAACTTGTTGATGTGATGTGCTAATTTGGGAGAAATAACTGGACCTCCTCCTCTTTTTCAGAACCATCTGGCTCCCAGGAAACCCACACTATTTGTTCATTCGGGTCAGTAGTTCTTAAAGTGTACCCTCGGAACAGCAGCATCAGCATCACCTATAAGAATGACTACTTCGCAAGAGGGGATAACAAACCCAGGGACAAGGGAACAACAAGCGATCCAAATTGGTGGGGAGGTGGGTGTGGGA
>NW_022103908.1:24513426-24532634 GCF_000313985.2 Echinops telfairi | reverse complement strand
ACGATGTACAAATGCGCTTTACACAATTGATGTGTGTATGGATTGGAATAACAGTTGTATGAGCCCCTAATAAAATGTTAAAAAAGAAAGAAAAAAAAAAGAATGACTACTTCGCTCTAACTGTAGTGGCCTGAGGTGACCTACCAAAATGGTTCGTACTCACTCGATCCAGAAAACCCCACAAAACCCTGCAAATCAAGAGGGTCGAACCTCCAGGTCCGCTTCAAGAACACCCGTGAAACTGCCCAAGCCATCAAAGGCATGCACATCCGGAAAGCCACCGAATACTTGAAAGACGTGACTGTGCAGAAGCAGTGTGTGCCTTTCCGACGCTACAAGGGTGGTGTTGGTCGGTGTGCCCAGGCCAAACTGTGGGGTTGGACCCAGGGTCGGTGGCCCAAAAAGAGTGCTGAATTTTTGCGTCACATGCTTAAAAATGCAGAAAGTCATGCTGAACTGAAGGGTTTAGATGTGGATTCTCTGGTCCTTGAGCACATCCAGGTGAACAAAGCCCCCAAGATGCGCCGCCGGACTTACAGAGCTCACGGTCGGATCAACCCATCCATGAGCTCCCCCTGCCACACTGACATGATCCTGACTGAGAAGGAACAGATCGTTCCCAAACCAGAAGAGGAGGTTGCACAGAAGAAAAAGACTTCCCAGAAGAAACTGAAGAAGCAAAAACTCATGGCTCTGGAATAAATTAAGCTTAAAATAATAAAAAGTTGAAGTTAAAAAAAAAAAGACTACTTCTCAGACCCAACCCAGAACTGCCGAATCAGAACTCCATGGTGGGAATCTGCATTCTATGTTGTAACAATTCTTTCAGGCAATTCTGATGTATTGCCTTAAGTCTTTCAGGAGCAAAGCCCACTGGGGAGGCTGAGTTAGCCAACAAATGTCCGGTGTCTCTGTCCGAAGGATCTGTTTCTGTGTATCACATCACCCAAGAGGTAGAGCTTAGAGAGCTATTAGCTCTCGTGACCTGGGTTAGACAACCCAAAGCACTTGGTGCTTCTGGCTCCTGAGGACCTGAGTGGGACTGATGAATCTGCATCCGAGAGATGACTGAATGACTGACTGACTGACTCCCTCCCCCCCATGTTTGGCAGCAGGGGGCCTCAGCTCTTCACCATGCAGAGCTCCACATAGCACTGCCTCAGTAACCTCAGCACCTGGTAGGCGGCTTCCTCCAAAGTGAGGGATCTATATGAGAGCCACGTAGGAATTTCAATTTCTTTTTTGACCTAGCCTCAGAAGTCACATTCTGTCATTTCTGACATTTTCCATGCACTCTGCATGGCATTCCTATTTAATGTCGGAGGAGACTACACAGGGGCCTGACACCAGGTGATAGGAGTCATTATAGGTCATCTGAGAGACTGACAACCATATCCTCTCCAAATCATAAATAACATTTCGGCACCCTATATTTCCTAAACCTGGCATGTATTAATAATCAAAGGACTCTTTTATTTCTGTCTGTGCCCATTTCTCACTCTGTTGCCGACTTGGATGGGGGTGGGGGTGGGAAGATGTTAATTATTGAACTCTTTTAAATCCAATATATAAGATATTGCTAATCATGATAATACTTCCCTGTGTTTTTCCAATTATTTGGCTATTCTACATTTCTTCCACATCATTCTACCTCACCTCAAAATTAAACTCCTGATCTGTCCTGCTAAACTCCTCCCACATCTTCTTTTCATCATCAACAGCATCAAGATCCATTCAGCTACCCCACTCAGAAACCTGAGAATGATTCTTAACTTCTGCCTCCTTCTTAATTTATCCCCTCAATCCTATTAGTCTCAGAGTTCTGTTTGTTTTACATCCTGAACAGTTCTCAAAATGGTCTACTCCTAATTTTTACTACCAAATTGTTGTCTCGCTAGAGGATGAACACTACAATTTTCAGCAATGCTTTCTGTCATCCCTTTCAAAGTGGATTACAGATCGACTGGGATCATGTGCAGTAACCTTGCTAGGCATGATTTTGTAAATCCACAAGATTGGGTGGGACTATGGCTAACCAAGGAAATTGATTAGTTCACGGTCCCTATGGGTAGGACATGCCTTGAAATTGACAAGGGCGTTGCCGATGTAAGGGCCAATACCACAGATGCGCAGAGAAACCTGACTACCATCGAGAACGGATCGGACTGAACACACATCTTTCAGACACAGGATCCAGGGTCACCTCACTGAGAACCATTCAGCTCTAGAAGGAATTGCTGTAGCCCTGAAGAAGGCACATGATGTGAGGAAACAGCAGCGAGGGTGCATGGCTACCGCGGGCTTGCCAGCCCGGAGAGTGGGAGTGTCTTTGGGCAGGACACTTGCCAGAAGAGTTGGAAACATTGCCAGTTCAAGGCAAAAGTGTGCCCAGTGCAGGTGGCTGCACACTTCCAACCAGGCAGCTGGAGCCTCGGGAGTCTGCCAGCAAAACAGGCCATCAGGCATGAGTTAATATGGTGGTTACCAACCTCACAGGGCAGCAAAGCCCACTGATAGAGCAGAAGTGCTGGGCAGCATGGTGGTAGCCATCGAAGTGGTGAAGAGAACACAGTATCTGAGCTGATCACATGTCTGACCAGAGCAGTATGAATGAATGCAGGCAATTTGAGAAAGGATAGCATTTTCCCTTTGAGAATTTGTTATTGTTTACTGTTTACTTTTCGTAAGTAATAGTCAAGGGTTTCACTTTGCCAAGTGTCTCGCATGTCTGGCTGGATCACAAATGAATTTAGCACCTATAGAATGGTTGATGTCTGTGGGTGTGCCTTGAAGTTTGATATACAATCTATCCATATGTACAGTGAAGACATACAGTCATGCATATACAGCAGGATTCACTTTTTCCTTCTATATACCAACCATGGATTGTAATAATTACTTAGTTAAAATCTATGAAAAATTTGCATATAGCATACATATGTTTATGAATATGAGTGTGTGTGTGTGTGTGTGTGTTGTTGGAAGCTGGGAGCTGGGATTGAATAGGAGGCAGACTAAAAGAACATTATATCTCTACTAGTCTCTCTTCATCCCTAGATTCTACCTGTGAGGAAAAGCTTTCCAAGGAAATCTACAGCACTTCAAAATGCGGAGGTGTTAACGCACCTGTCTCCAGTCACAAAGCACGGAGACTTACCTGTTAGGTGTGCTGGTACAGTGGCTCTCTGGAGCAAAAAAGAGCTGTGATTTATAGCATGTGTCTATTCTCATGATGCAATACTTCGATGTTTGATTTCAAACTTCCAATGTGACATCAGTGACCATGAAGTGGGATCACCTCTCAAAAGCAGATACATGCCAACTCCAGCACCCTATGGTTATGTCCAGGGGAATAGGCTTCCAGAAAAGGTAAGCTAGTGAACTATGGTGAGTTTTCTCAATGCCCTGGTCTTCTATGAAACGTGCCTTTCTCATGGTATAGTTTTTGAATGGGACTGCTTATTCTGATGAGATAGTGACACTGGAATCAGGGTGGACTAAGAAAATGTACTTCCTAGAAAAGTTGGATTTGGAATTAGCCTGACTAGTTTCAAGAACAGGGGAGATATATATCAGAGGCTCATTCACTGGCAATCACGTTCGCATTTACTAGGAAGAAAACGATCCCATCTGCCATAAACGAGAAGGGGTCACAGGAAACAGAGAGGAAGGATTGCCTCAGTTGCTATAGGTCTTGAATGTCTTAGCATGGACAATGTCTTTGTCTAGGGATGTGTCAGACTCCTTGCCCACATGGTTTTCAGTTCTTTTTAGAAGAAAAATGCCTTAGGTTGAGTTCTTTAGAGAAATAAAAACCAACGAAGCTTTCACATGTATACATATGGCCATATTTTGTATTCTTCCTTTTCAGTTTTAGTTTTCCATGGTTTATATCAAGAAAATGGCTCACACATTGTAGAAGTAAACAGGTTCTAAGTGTGTGCAAGTTCTGAGTCCATGGATCAGATAGGCTAGAAGCTTCTACTGACTCATGGAGCCGTGGGGACTGATGAGCCCAAGGTAGGTAGGAAGACAACAGGCTTGTGACTGCAGGGGCAAATTAACCCCAGAGAAGCAGGTAAGATGACAGGCTGCTGATGACTTGCAGGGTCTGCAGGCAATATGAAGGCTGGTGGTTCAAGTGCAAAGAACCAGAAGCTCACAAGCAGGATCCAGACCCAGCAAAAAAGTAAGCAAGCTTTCCCCCAGAATCTACTTATATTGGAAGCAGGTCACATCTTCAAGATCTTATCATGGGGTCTTAAGGACCAAACCGCTGATAATCCTGACCTACCCAAATTGACACAAAACCTTAACTAAATAGTTTACACAAAGGACCTGGCTGAAAACAGCAACCACCAGCTAAGCCGTTGTTCCAGGCTTTCCGCCTCTCAATCATCTATTTGGACATTAGCTTCAGAATTCATAAATTCTCAATTTTGGATTTAAAGAGAGAGAATGGTTCTTATATCAGGAATCTATTTCACCACAACGCCTTCTTATATGATGGTGATTTTCAAAGCATCTTTCCTGAAACCTTGGAGTTCTTCTGAGCTTTCCTGGGTACTGGACGAACAAGTACAATGGGCAGAGTTCCCGACTCCAATTGTAACACCAGCCAGAGCAGCTCTAGGTTTACCCATGCTAAATGTTTTTGTTCCATTTATTTAATGTGCACAAAGGTTTCCCCTGCTGAAGCCTTACGTAGACGAGGTCAGCTTGACTCCAGAGTCCTTGGCATTCCCTTTCAGTTCCTGCCCTCCTCCCAGGCATGACTGCCCCACACTCTCCTTCCAATCATCCCACCACCAGCACCTATGAAAGCAGCTCTTGAGAAAGCACAACTTAAAACCCATGAATATGTAACTGGCTGCTCAAGTTGAAGGCGTTACTCCCTAAGGCCACCTGCATCTAAGCAGAAAAGAATAACAGAGTTGTCAGGGAAGAAGCTCTCATAGGATTTCCGTCTTCATTTAAGAGGCAGAGAAAGTACAGGTGCAGTGGATGTGTGTATATGATATGGCCTGGGCTGGGTTGATTTGATGGCGCCTCTGAAATTTACCACGGAGTTCTGGTGGTGTAGTGGTTTACGTAAGCGCTGGACTGCAAACCTCAAGGCTGAAAGTTCAAAACCACCAGTTGTTCTGTGGAAGAGAGATGAGGCTTTCTATTCCCATCAAGAGTTAGAGTCTCGTAACCCACAGGGGCAGTTCTGTTCTGCCCTATGGAGTTGCTGTAAGTCGGAATCGACTTGATGGCAGTGGGTTTGGGTCTGGAAGTTGTTGACATTTCTGGAGAATAACATCCTTCCTGAAGTCAAGGGAATGACTTTCAGCCCTTACCTGGGAATTGGCCTGAGCTCTACTCATAAGCTTGGGTGGTTTTTTTTCAGTTTCACTTAAAATACTTGAATTACTAATACCAACAGTTTTTTTTGTTTTATTTTTTAAATAGAAAATATGTATGAAAGTGTTGAGCTGTGGCATGTCTCTGATTGCTCAATAGTCCTTAATGGTATTTGTGAGTGATTTTCTTGGCTCAAGATGGGAACAGGCTTTTTAATAGAACCTCACTAGGCTGTAGGCTGTGGTGGTGGTCTGAAGTCCAGCCCGCAGAGAGAATCAGCAGGCAGATGTGCCTGTCAATTGAGGGGGGTGCAGGTGGGGGTAGGGGAACCAGAGGCCACCCATAAGCACAATCATTTCTTTATGGTAGAAAGGCACTCTGCCCGAAGCAGAGGGGAAACAAGCTGCAGAGTGCTCTACAGTGGATGAGGCGTTCTGACATGCCTTAGGCTTCCTGCAGAATAGAGGCATCACTCAGAAGCCTCTAGGGGAGGAGGTAGTGAGGCATTTTCAACACTTGTTTACAGTGTGGAAATTATCCTTGAGTCCCCATGGGCTTTTTTACTGGTCTTAGACATTTAATCACATATAGTAGAAGTATTTTAAAAAATAAGAATATTGGGTTAAGGGTTGGGCTGCTAGGTGAACTCTGCAAGGTCGGTGGTTTGAACCCATTACCTGCTTTGTGGGAGAAAGATGAGACAGTCTTTTTCTCTACGGCTTCACAGCCTCAGAAATCCCATGGATCGGGTCTATTCTGTCCTGCAGGGTTGTTATGCATCAGAATCCACTCATTGGCAGTAGGATGGGTTAATGGGATTTTTAAATGAGCTAATTGACAGAATAAGCCAACTAACAGAATATTGGACAGACTTTTTAGTTAGTACATTAAGAATACTCAAATAGCTTTAAGGGCAAATAGAAAAGGCGATTTCATTACTAAATAAACCCATAATGGCCATATTTTGTATTCTTCCTTTTCAGTGTTAGTTTTCCGTGGAATAATTTCACTCTGAAATTTTGCTGTGGGTTCTTGCTAGCATGCTCGCTCAATTGGACAACTTACAAATGAGTTTCATTTGAATACAAAAATTGCCTGTGATGAAGTCACTTATCTGCCTATCTTACACTCAGTGACTGAATTTTATTCAATTAATAATCATTGTTTTTTTTCTTTTCACCTCCCTTAGGTAAGACTTTCTTTCACATGTCTTTTTGTAGTTTTATTTTTAGTGTCATTGATTTATTAGTGTCTGCCATTTAATGCTGTGATTCTATCTTCTCTCTCTCTCTCTCTTTTAATGATAGGCTTTCTATCAGCCGTTTGTTTTATGGTTCCCTCTTTGCCACCATTAAGTGCAGTTTCTGTGCATGAACAAGTCTGTTTCAGCACTTGACACTTCCCTCCATAAGACTTTGAAAGGTGACAGGAACAAGATCACCTAATATAAAAAGTGTTTGCCATGGTCAAAACTTTTGTTTTACAAGATCAATGAATAGATGTTTACTAAGCATTTGCTTTTCTTCTTCTCCACTCTTCTGTCCAGATCACAGAGGAATGGAGATTGACATTTACTGAGTATCTACGAAATGTGAACTGCTGATATCTGAAACATACCCTATCTATTTTATGCATTAGAACAGACCCACATGTGAAGTAGTATTACCCTCATGATGCCCGGGATGGAGCTTAAATGTGGATCAAATAGATTTCATGGAGTGAGTATTTTCTTGTAAATTTCTGTATACATTTTCAAGGTCGTCATTGAGTGGGGTGAGCTGTAGGCCATAGAAAACGATTTCTGATATCCCTGGCCTTACACTCTTTAAATCATATTTTATTGTGTTTTAAGTGAAAGATTACAAAACAACTTAAATTCTCCTTTAACAATTTTTATGCAAATTCTCCCATGTCATTACTTACACTTCTTAGACTTTGTCAACCTTCACATTATTTCCAATCAACTTGTTCTGTTTTCATTAACTTAACTTTCGGTCATGAATATAATTGTTTCCCCCCCCCAATATGTATCAACCTGCTGGGCCAGCATTTCTGGTGGTTTGGCAGTGATGTTATGCTATAATGTGGCAGATCCCCAAAGATATGGTCTCATGTGATAAACCACTAAGAGGAGTAAGGGTGGGATCCAACAGCCTGGTATTCTCACAACCTCCCCTGGTGTGTGTCCTATGACACCTTTTCTCTTAAAAGAGAGGAAAGGAGAGAGGGCCGTAAGCGTGGGAGGAAGGGCCTTCAACCACCAGGAAGGAAGAGCCAGGCGTGGAGCGAAGTGTTTGACTGTTCCTAGACCCTGGGGAAAGGCTGATACTAAGACGCATGGGGATCTCCAAGGACTATTTGGGCTACAGATGCTAGAAGGACTTAGACCCATTCCCTAAAGCTGACCAACACGCAGAGAAAACCTTCCACTAGAGCTGGCGCTCTAAATTTGCACTGCTAGCAGGCGATCATGAGCCAGAACGGACCCCATGATGCCTAACAAGAGCCAACCACTAGATAACCCTTCTTCTCCATTGCTTTGGGGCAAATATGGATCATTTAATGTTTCATAATTAACATTGAAGGGAGCATGTTACTCACGGATTTACTTCGTAAGTCGATCTGCTATTTGGCAGAAAGGTGACCTGGAGAAATAGCTTTAATCTCACATTCTAAGAGTATCCTATAGTCATAGTCCTGGGAGTCCCTCTAGTCTTGATCAGTCCAGTGGTCTTGCCTTCTTTTTAAAAAAAAATGTTAAGACTTGAGGTTTTATTCTATATTTTTATGCCATTCTATTTAAGATTTTCTACTCTGTCCCTGGTCAAAATGGCCAGTAGCTGGGCCCCATCTAGTTCTTCTGGTCTTAGGTTAGACATGTCTGTGATTCACCTGTGCTGTATGTCTGATGGACATATACCTTTTGGGAGCCTTTGATGCCTCTCATTCTCCTTTTCTGCATACGAGTAGACAATAGTTACATCTTTCTTGGCCACCCCCAAGCTTTTAAGACCCTAGATGCTACTCACCAAGCAAATTGTGTTTAGCCAGTGAACTGAGTTGTCCTCAGAGACTGTGGTCTCACACTTTTAATACAATAAACCCATCTCAGAGTTGTCTGCCTGTAGCTAGGAAGCCTCTGGAAGGAAGCTCTTGGTGATTTATTTCGCACAGATGCATAATCCTTGGCATATTTCTGAAATGTCACCTACATATGGGTGGCACTTATGCTTTGTTTCTTCCTCTCTGTGAATGGGAAATGGTTTCATAATTAAGGGAAATAGTTTCATAAAAAGTTATTAAGATTCCATCATCTCAGTTTGAGGTAATAGAAGAACTAAATAAAACTAAATACTTGGGATTCAACTTGACTTGATTACAGGATGGTCACAGCATAAATATTTTTAGAGAACTGACAATATGTGAAACTATTTATGGTGGATAGATATTATTACTTCTATCTTTAACTCTGCTTTTAACTATAGAGGATGGATCACACTTTAAAAAGCCAAGATAAAGATACACTTTTCTGAGAAAAAAGAAGATAGAAAGATGGAGGTATGGATGAAATTGGGAAGGGAAAGTGAGAGGAGACACGTGGCTGGCGTTGCTGGGAACTTTCGGAGAGAGATGTGTGTTTCATTTTCATGGAAGCCTTTAAAGGAGACGTCATCCGTGTTTTGTATACAGCCGAGGAAACCACGGATTCCAGAGGGGTCGGGCTCTGCCTCTACCAACTGAGCAAAACCCAAACTACAATAAAATATGTTGAACGAGCGTTTATAAAGTTTTAGTGTATCAAGTCCACAGGAAAACTTCCTTTGCGTCTCACCACAAAACGAGTGGTAAAAAGTCTCTTTGTGAATGGAAAAAGCTAGTCGGTGGTGTGGTGTATTTCTTGTTAATGAATGGAAGTTTGAATGAATTTTGTACACTGACGCCGGGTTTGCGTTTTACTTTAGCGAGAACTGCGGCTTAGAGAGGTTGAAACCGTGGCATGGGCCGGCCCTAAAGCTGATGTGACTGCTTTTATCCAGAGTTCATGGGCACCCCAGTGCCTGACACAGGCCCCAGAACGCCTTTGAGGGGTCAAAGTGCTAGCAGGAGCAATGGTGAACTGGTAAACCGCTCTACTTATTATTGCTTTCAACCATGACTTTTTAAACCTTATTTTTGAAAATCAATTGCCCAACCAGTGTCTTTGGATGATTCATTAAAAAAAAAAAAAGTCAGTTGTCAGTTCCAGGTGGTTTCTTTTAGTATTGAAGCCTCCTCTGTATCCCTGAACCCATGTCAACCTCGTTGAGGGGAAAGAATCAACTATTGACCAGCTCTTGCATCATTTTTATTTTTTCAATCCCAAGACGTTTTGATTTTTTAGGATGGAAAAGTGCAGTGAAACAGGGTTGACCAAGTCTTCTGCGTAAAGTCGCGTCTTGATCCACGAGTATCATTTAGAAGGCCGTCTCTGTGGAGTCCTGCAGCTCCTTGAGACTCCAGGGGCAACCTTCTTGCCAGGCAGCCAGCTCGTTAAAAATGACAGCTCTCAGGCGGCCCATGCCCTCGGGGCTAGATGTGCATTTTAACAAAGTTCAATGGCGATTCCTAAGAACAGGACAGCTTGAGAAACCCAGCTTTAAGCTAGTTTTAGTCTTTGAGATAGATTTAAATGAATAATAATAATAATAACAATAAAATGGTGATGATAATAAATCACGTTTGCCCTGCCTGAGTCGGCTTGAGATGGCAGGTCCCCGAGAGCACGAGGACTGGCAAGGACCAGATGTGGAGGAAAGAGCTCAGCGTCAAGCCAGAGCACCAACTGAAAAGGCTGTTTGGTGCCTTTCAAGTTCTTTTGATTTCTCACACCTGCCAGTGACATCTGCAGCCACAGGGGGCAGTGTGGTATAGTGAAAATCAGGGTCGGTCCTCTCCTCCGAGTTGATCCTCTGTCCTGTCACCCTGGGAAATCTCAGGACAGCCCACCTGCACCTCAGGTTCCTCAATGGCAAACTAACATCCTTCTCCTAAGAATCATAAGCGAGGGAAATACGTGTTATGTCGAGTTGAGTTCTTCTTTTTGGTTTCTCCTTGCCTCCATCAGTCCCTAAGTCAGAGTTAGGATGAAGAAGGCTGGGCTCTTCATTAATGCTTAAAGAATGTTAGGGTGGCCCACAGAAAGGAGACAGTCTGGAGGAAGTGGCCGCAGGCAGACAGCTACGCTTCCAGCAGGGCCTTGTTTGTAACCAGCAGGGCAAAGGGAGGGCAGTCTAACCATAGACCTCATCTGGGCCTATAGGAATTCAGAAGTTGGTTTCAGCTTCTTGCTGTGTGTCTTACCCCTCCAGGCAGTAATCAATTCAAAAGCAAACTTCTTCTGAAGAAGCACCACAGACTTGGGTGTAAAGCAGCGCTCCTGCCCATTGGAATCTCCAGGGGGATTTGTAAAAGGATTGATGCCTACTGCTCACCACTGACCAGCTAGTTAGTCTCCAGGGTGCTGGTGGTGTTTGTGGTGGTGGTGTATGTGGGGCTGGTGGTGAACAAGGGGATTTGAAGAAAACACCCCAGGTGATTTTAGTATATAGCTTAGGTTGAGGACCATCATAAACCATGCATTCCCCCTAAAGTTGAGGACCACCATATGCATGCACGCTAGTGATCCTGTAAGACATGGTAGCACTGTTCCTGAGGGTTTCCTAGACAAACTCTTTATAGGAGCTGACAGCCTCATCTTTCTCCCGAGGAGTGTCTGGTGAGTCTGTGTAGCTGATTTTGAGAGCTAGCCGTTCAACACTTAACCCTCTAAGGCACCATTGCTCCTTAACCCACGTACTACAGGCTTAGGATTTAAATACAAGCCATTGAGAGACTTCTGCTCCAACCAATAGCTGTGGTTCCTCTAGCTGTCAACGAACTCAGGTGGTACCTGTATCTTCTGAGAAAGTTTTAAATTTAATCTGTTTTAGACTGTGACAGTGGAGAAAGGAGGGTTGGGTGGGTCTGGGGATGGGTAAAAAATCCAATTGAAATAAAAACTAAGTTTTATCTATCCAGATGTTATGTTCTTTTTTCGCCCCCCGCCCCCCCAACTTTAAGTGCAACATCTGAATCCTAGTTTGTTTCATTCTGCATACCTTATAACATTTGGAAGATTTGGTAATAAAGTGTTTATTGCTTAGGAATTTGCTTGCAGTTCTAGATTTTCTTTATCTCTTCCTGATGGAGAAATCATCTTCAATCTGGGTTGCAAGAGAGATTTATTTCCCCAGGATTTGCATGTTTCCTACGTTTTTGTGTGACTTTTGCTTGGGTATTTTCCCCAAAACTCAGAAAATGAGGCAATGAAGACATGCTGCAGGACACATGGGGGGAGGCTTCAACAAACACACTGCTTGATGCCAGTATGGCTTCAAGTTTGCCCTTAAGTTGGAAGCCCAGGGAGCAATCAACATGTCTGAATTTACGAAGGATGAATACACATAATAAGAGTAACTTCCTCATTCAACTGACATGAGGATTCTTACAGAGTGCTATGAACAGTGCCTGAGACCTCGTTGTCACTCAGAATCGTTAACTTTTATTCTCAGAAACATGGATGGGCAGGGTGTAACAAGTGTGTTTGAAAATGAGGGCACGGATTATTTGGATGTGGTAGTGAAAGACTTTAATTTTCTAACTTTGTGAAGAATTTGAGGCAGTTCGAGAATGAATAAAGCAGTGGAGTGTTTCACAGCTGAGGCAGCTGATTGGAAGTGTTTGTGTCAGTTTGGAAATGCTACTGAGAGCTTCAGGGTTTTGGGTTGTCTTTTTTTCCTTCCCTGACAGAGGATGTGTACACAGGAGTGGGGTGGGCAGTGCTGTTTATGCTTTCCATAGCCATGCAATTATTGCTTTTAATTTTTAACTTCTATAGAATTTCATAAGGCACCGTTGGCGATGTCCGGTAAGCATTGGACTTCTACCTGCAAGGATGGCAGTTCTAACCCACCCAACGCTCCAGGGGTGGAGGATGAGGCGATTTGCTTCACCAATCCTTTTGGTGTTAGGTGCCTTCTATTCAGTCCCAACTGATATCGACCATATGTATAATAGAGTGGAATATTGCCTGGCCCTAAAGCATGCTCACAATTATTGCTATGCAATAATCTATTGTAGTCATTATGTCAATCCATCTCACTGAGGTGAGTCCTTATTTTCCCTGACCCTCTGTTTTATTAAGTGCAATGTCCTTTTCCGGGAATGGGTTCTTTCGAATAACATGTCCAACGTAGGTGAGAGGTGGGCTCACATCCTCTGAGTTGGAAGGGCTTGATGCTAAGGAGCATTCTGACTACTTCCTCCAAGACAGAGTTATCATTTCTTCTGGAAGTCCATGAACTTTTTCCATTCAATAATCTTTACCAATACCATAGTTCAAATGCATCGATTCTTTTCTGATTTTCCAGTCTTACACATAAGTAATTATCCACTGCCTCCACTACTCACTACAATCCAAGCAGGAGTCAAAAGACTCCTGTAAAGCACAAATTGAATTGTGTGGTTTCTGTGCTTTGAATGTTTCCATTGGACCTTAGACGTCCCACAACAAAACCTAAAACTAAAAGGATCTGATGTGTTTAGCATGGCCATCAAATCCTTGCATGATGTGGTCTGCGCCTAAATTTTCAATCTCCCTTTTTAACATTCGTCTTTGATAGTTATGATAGTTGTGTGACTCTGGGTTGATTAGAGAAACAAATTCATAGACACTCATATGTGCATAAGAAAGAGCTTTATATAAAAGAGCAATTGTATATTGAGAAAACATCCCAGTCCAAATCAAGTCCATAAGTCCAATTTTAGCCCATATGTCTGATACCAATCTATAAATTCCTCTTCATTCTCACAAAAAACATGCAATGATGCCGAATGCAGGAAGATCACATGCCAGTGGGTGGAAAGTCTTGTGTATCCAGTGGAGGTGGAAGCATCTTAGCACTGGTGTGGGTTTCCATGTGGCTCCTCCAGCTCTAGGGCTCTGGCTGCATCAGCATAGCTCCATGTAGGTTGTCAACAGGAATGTCTCGCAGGGACTGAGTGAGTGTGTCCTGCCTCCAGTGAGCTGTTTATCTCCTTAGTGCCTCCAAATGAGGTCATCGAGCTGCGACCTGGTTGACAGGCTAACCTCCATCCCCTTCACTCTTAATAGTCTCAAATTGACAACAGGATATGTAACTGCCACAATAGTCCAACAATATTTTGTTCTGGGAGTCGAGCTTTCTTTCCATCCCCAGCTGGTGCTCTCCCCGTGGCTTGAAATACTGTTTCCTCTTGTTATCAACCCCCTCCCTGTCTCAGTCTTCAAAGGAGCCTGCTTTCCTTTTCAGGACCTCAGCTTATATGTCACCTATTTAGAGATGTTCTTTCTGGTCAACATGTGGGTATGTTTCGTGCTTTCCCACATGTTTGTTGACTGCTATTTTCAATCACTGAAGCTTGTTTACTTTCTTAACATTCTTTATAATTTGTTTATTTTCTATTTCTCCCAAGAAACTAAAGTCGCAGGGAAGGAAGATGGCATCTTTGTCATAAGGAGATATGGTTTCTCAAATACCAGGGCATTTTTTTCCATTCTTGATTGTGCTAATTGTCTGCCACCTGCTACTTGGAAGATGTTTTCATGCAAGAAATCCACCTTCTTTGTGTCTTCTCAATGGCATATGGTATCCAATCGACGTTTTAGAGATAATGCAAGCATGAGCTTAACAAGGTATTCTTTTTTCATGCAATTTTACTAACTTTCTGTTGAAATTTGAGCCAGTTCTAATTAGAATAGGTGATATATTGGAAAACGATGTCAAAGTATTAAATATAAAGTACATATTTTCATATGGACACTCAATTTTAGTTTTCCAAGGAATAAATCATACACACAGAACAATGTGTTATGTTTATAAAGTTTATGTTGAGCAACCTTGCTAAACATGAAAGGTTCTCAGAACACTTATTAATGAAGGTCAGAGACTACAGCCTTCGGTATAAATTGACCTCAATGTAAAGAAGACACAAATCTTCTCACTGGGACTAAAAGATGTATCGCATGGGGCAAATCTGCTGTCAAAGACCTCCTTCAAGTGTTCAAAAGCAAAGGTGTCCCCTTGAGAACTAAGGTGAACCTGACTCAAGCCATTTTGCTGCTGTTCAGTGCCCTTGAGTCCGTTCTGATCCACAGTGACCTTGTGACCAACAGAACGAAAGACTGCCTGGTCCTGCGCCATCCTCACAAGTGTTTCCATGCTGGAGCGCCTGGGTGCAGCCATGGCATCGATCCATCTCCTTTAGGATCTTCCTTGTTTTCACTCACCCTCTACTTTACCAAACAAATTGTCTTTCTCTAGGGACTGACCACATGTCCAGAGTTTTGCCATCCTTGGCCTCTAAGGAGCACTCTGGTCATATCTCTTCCAAGAGAGATCCGGTTGTCCTTTGAGCAGTCCCTGGTACTTTCAACATTCTTCCCCAGCACCACAGTCAATCACATAGATTCTTCTTTGATTTTTTTTTCAGTGTACAACTTCCACACACATGTGAGGCAGTTGAAACTATCATGTCTTGGATCAGGGCCATCCTAGTTCTCAAAGACACATTCTTGCTTTTCAATACTCCAAAAAGGCCTTGTGCAACAGATTTATCTACTTCAACTTGTGTTTTGATCTCAGGACACAAGCCATCGTATTTTCAATTGCCTCATATGCACACGAAAGCTGGACAATTAATAAGGAAGTCTGGAAAGAAGAATTTATGCCCTTGAATGATGACCTTGGTGAAGAATATGGACTATATCATGACGTTCCAGAAGGACAAAGATGTCTGTCTTAGAAGATGTATACCTGAGTGTTCCTTAGAAGCAAGGCTAGCCAGGTTTCATCTCACATGTTTTGAACATGCTATTAGGAAGCATCAATCTCATGAAAAGGACCGTGATGAAAATTGAAAGACACATAGAAACAATTAGTCCAATGGATTAATGGACCACACAAAAATCCGTGTCCACAATCCTGAGACCAGAAGTACCATGGACTGTCAGAAGAACAAATAAACTTGTCTGGGAAGAAGTGTAGCCAGCATACTCCTTAGACGTGGGGAGGGAGAGACTGTGTCTCAAGTACTTTGCACATCAGCAAAGCCCAGGCCTGGAAAAAGACAGCATATTTGAGTGTAGTGAAAAGTGGAAGATTGTCAAGGAGATGGAGCAACACAACAGCGGCAACCATGGGTTCAAGTCTAATAACAACTGTGCGGATGGCACAGGACCGGGCCATGTTTCCTTTGGTGGTACACAGGGTCAGCTATGAGTTGTAACTGCCTTGACACCACCTAACAACAGCAACATGGAGTAGAGACTCTGCTCAGTGCTTCACACCGGGGTATCCACTTCAACGTCGACAACCCATTCCAGTGTGTGCAATGATTATTTTACTGATGAGAAAAGCGAGGTTTAAGAAAGTTAATCAATGACTATAATTCATACATTCGGACTGTTGGGGAACTAAACGTCAACCCAAAGGGATCCAATAGCCAACTGAAGCCATTGAAGCTTCTAGTTCTCCCTCAATGTTTTAAAATAAAATATTTAAAACTTACAGAAAACTTGAATTGACAATGAACATTTACCCTCTAGTACATGAATTAGCACTTGGAGATATTCTGCCACATCTCTCTGTCCACATCCCTTTTTTAGAATACTGTAACATGTGAAGGTAAGTTTTAGATATGACATTTCATTCTTCAATAATGAGACTTCATTCATACGTTGAGCTTATCGATATATTTAAAGGGTCCTTTGAAAGACTTATTACTTTGCTGGCAATAGAGGAAGATCTTTACTTGAGGAAGACACTTTTTAAAAATCTTTGAAATCCAAGGTTTAGCAAAGTGCCAGGAATGTAGCACGACACTAATAGTTGGTTAAAAGAAGACCTAGGTGAATACCGAAGGAGGTAAAAGTGATCTGAGATAAAAACAGAAAACAAACTCCTTTGAATATAGATTTTGGGAAAATGTAATATTGAAGGAACTAGTTATTTTTTTCTGAGAATTACGGCAGAGTATTTCACCCAGTCAAGGAATGGAAAGGAAATTCCTAAGCATATCAATGAGTATAAGGGTTAGTTCATGGCCTGTGTTGTTCCATTAGATGTGGCTCCTTGGGGTACGTACGGACACTCTCTTTTCTCTATGTATCTAATCAATTATATTGATCTTGGAACTACTGAATGCATGAACCGATGGATCCATTACAATGTGGTCTTTGTTGTATATGGATTTTCCTCTGATTATCGCCATTGTGCCTCTTACTGAAGTCCATTAGTTGATCCTGAAATTGTTACAATTACTGTCACCAAGATATCTGAGGAAGACAAGACACAGCCGGAAATGTTATTCCTACTCTATAGCTAAGAAATACAGCTAGAACTCAGTTTCTCCCCACCCTGTTTCCCCCTTCACTTGTCCCCTTTCCCTTATTTATGTTGGACTCTCATGTACCTCCCTAGGTGTGGCCTGCCCTCCCTCCAACTGTCTATGCTTCCACCCGTTTATTGCGAGATAGGTGTTTATTCTTCTATTCCTGACGTGCTGATTGTACTTACCTCAGGGGACTCATGTTATACCTGTCCTTTTGCTTTTGGCTTACTTCGCTTAGCATGATTCCTTCCAGCTCTTCCCACCAGGTGAGGTGTTTCATGCAATCCACCGGGCTTTTCAGTGCTGCATAGTATTCCATTGTGTGTATGTGCCAGAGTTTACTAATTCACTGGTCTATCGATGGAAACTTAGGCCGTTTCCAAGGCTTTGCGATTGTGAATTGTGCTGTAATAAACATTGGAGCGCAGATGACTGGTTGTATTTTATTTGTTGCTTCCACCGGGTATATGCCCTGTAGAGGGATGGCTGGGTCATACGGTAGATCAATTTTCATTTTCTTTAGGTATCTCCAGATTGCTTTCCACAGTGACTGTACAAATCTACATGACCACCAGCAGTGGAGGAGGGTTCCTACTTCACCACAGCCCCTCCAACACTTGTTGCTCTCTGATTTGCTGATTTGGGCTAGCCTCAGGGGTGTTAGGTGGTATCTCATGTTGTTTTGATTTGCATTTCTCTTATGGCTAATGACCTAGAACACTTTCTCGTATGCTTATTGGTCACCAGGATCTCCTCCCTAGTGAAGGCTCTTTTCAGTTCTTTTGCCCACTTCCTTAGGGGGTTAACTGTTTTCCTCTTCTTGCAGGCCATGAGGGTGTTGTAGATTTTAGTAATGAGCCCTTTGTCTGATGTGTCATTACTAAAAATCCTCTCCCAGTCTGTGCGTTGTCTTGTCACCCTCTTGGTGAAGTCTTTCGAGGGGCACAGGTGTTTTATTCTTATTAAATCCCATTTGTCGATTTCCAGTTCATCTGCATGTGTACCCTTCCCTATTGCAGTGAGCCTATGAGTTCCCTGGGCCAGTGCTCTGAGGTTAGTCCCAATTTCCTCCTTGATGGTCCTGAAAAAAAAAGAAAGAAAGAAAGAAAGAAATACAGCTAGATTACTCCTTAGGTGAAAGGATGTTGACACTTCCTCTCACATCCTTTGGACATGTCATTCAGTGCACTCTGTTAGATAGCAAGGCTATTTATATCCCTGGTCCATGGTCAGAGGAGATTCTCTCGAGGTTTAATCCATGTGGGGACCCTGCAGGCAGATTTGGGGCTCTCACCTGTCATCTATAACCTTCAACAAACTGAATACTCAGAATTTATGCTCCTTTTAACTTTGATTTAATTATTTACAATCCTTGGATCCCACAATCTAGTGTGACCCTTCCCTGTGGAGTTGGCTGACAGTTCACTTAGAGGACAAACCTTTAAGACCCCAGACGCCATTCTTTCTGATCCAGGGACCATCTGGTTTCCTCCCCACACTTTGCTCTAGCACCCATATCATCAGTGATCTCTTCATGAAGGCCAAGATCACCCATGGACCACACAAGATTGTGAATCTTTATGGGAGTAGAAAGGCTCCTCTTTCTCCCACTGAGCGGCTGCTGTTTTCGCACTGCTGACCTTGCGGTTAGCAGCCCCACCTGGAAATTGACTGAAGGTGGGACCTAGTGGTCATAGAGTAAGTAAGCATTTGGGTTGATTGGCTTTTACAAACTGCCTTTGTTATGCCTGCACTAGTTTCTAGCTTTGAGTCATCTGATAGACTGTTCCACTCTGACCTCTGAATTGATTTTCAAGTTCACAGAAAGAAGCAAACATTGCTAATTTTAGAATACATCTCTTGTGCAATATTTTGCTGCTTAAAGTGCTTAGGTGGTGTGTGATGGTTTGCCTCGTTTGCAGTCATACTTACAGTGATACTTGCTCTGGAGTGTGCACTCAGTAACACTCTTTCTGGTTATCTGCCATCTCGTCACTGTTATTCACACATCTGTTACATAGGAGCAAAGGAATACTTGTATATTGAGTATGAGGTATCAAGTTTAAGAACATGACATATGCTGAAAATCGATCATAAACTGGTATTTCCATTTTATGCAACACTCAGCCTTTGGCAATAATGATGTCTATACTATCTCCGCTTTTTCCTCATTGTAAGGTGCTGTCCTGGGTGAGGGGAAGGGATAATTTGAATATTATAATTTTAATCTTTAAGAAATATTAGTAATATCTATAATCCTTTGTATGGTAAATGTTTAGAAGAATATCAAATATGCTTATAGTAATAAATGCATTCTTTTTTTAAATTATCATTTTATTAGGGGCTCATACAACTCTTATCACAATCCATACATACATCAATTGTGTCAAGCACATTTGTACATATGTTGCCAT
>NW_022103908.1:24445969-24512573 GCF_000313985.2 Echinops telfairi | reverse complement strand
CTTGTTTATCTTCAAACCTTTAAGACCCCAGATGCTATGTCATTTGATAGCCGGGCACCATCAGCTAAGAAATGCATCTTAACAGCATCTTATTTCTTTTTTAAGCAAAATGAAAGGAAGCAAAAGTAGTACCTCCACTTCATGCTGCAGAAGTTTTAACATAGACATAACACAGATGTTCTGTGCAAACAAGCCAAGCAGTAAAACATCATCGTGAAAGAGTGAGGAAACAAGGAGTGAGAAATCTTTGGTCTAGACTTCATTCATGCAGGAACCAATGAACTGCGAGATTACAATAACTGTTTGCTTTCATGGATAGGATCATGCACCCATGTGGTGAAAAATGGCTTCTTGGTTACCCTTTATTATGCCAACCTGGAAAACATGCCTATTTGTTTGGTACTTTTTATAACTATCTGTCTTGTGAAAGGTAGTTATGATGGAAGATGAACTTATGCCGTGGCCTTGATGCTCATTAAGAGCTCGGGAGGTTAGAGAAGAGCCTAAGGTATGAGAGAAGATATAAACATCACTGAGACCACTCTGGAACCTGCTTGATCCTGAATAATGTAAATCCCAAAGCTTGCCCGAGCAACCTTCCCTTAGGATATGAGATGTTGGAATATGCCTCATGTATTGCCTATAATTAACCTATAATCTCTTTCAAGCCCCTTTACCTCCTGGGAAAGTATCCCATCACAGCATTGATTATGATCATGTAACCCAAGTTATTTTACTTAATGTAGTTGAATAACTCCCCTGACAACATGCATTTAGCCTAAAGGACTTTACTGAATGCAGTCTCTATGGAATTTTTATAACTCAGTACATTGCACAAAAACAGATGTCACCTTAAAAAGGGCCAGAGTTTTCTCTTATTTACCTTACTGTTAGTGATTAAAAACTTGGCCTGGCTATCTAGTTAGTCAACAAAGATATGCTGAAACTGGCCTAAGATGTTAACGAAACTTATAGTTCTGTTTGCTCATTGATGGTCAAGAATTGTTTCCATGGAAACCTGAGTGAATGTAAACATTTATACAGGTCTTCCCAAAGCATACATTCCAAAGCCAAAGACATAGATTCTCTGTGTACCTTGATGTGGAAGAGTCGTACCCAAAGACTGTCTGTTTTGCATTGTTGTGGTCTCCTCGCTGGAACACCTTCTAAATAAAATCTTCTCTTTCTTCCTCTGCCATGGAATGAGGACTTTGTGACACTCCACACAATACAATTCTTGCATTTCAGGTGACAACCAGGCCTGGCACACCAAAGATACACAGAAAGGATGGCCATAGCCTGTAGGTCACTGAGGAACAAAAGTGCTTTGGCCAAGCAACCAACAGTCCCTGAAAAGACGTCACCAGACATTTGAAAGCAAAGGGTCTGATAAGCCATATCCTGTCAAGACTCATAACTCCACTCTAATGCATATTCATGACTGTTTCTGTGAAGTCTCTTACATATTCATAGCCCCCTCAATTTACTTCCTGGTGTTCATGCAGAAAACTGTAAACCCCCCGTTTGGGGGAGCTTGTCTTGATAACTCTAGTCTCGGCTTGCTCCTTGCTTGATCAACCACTGTAAAACTTCCCACCTTCAATTTCATCCAGTCTGTCCACATAGAGCAAGACCTAGGTTGGTTACACAGCTATTACTCATGTGCGGGATGTTTGAGGCACAAGTTGGGAGGTGGGTGAGGTTGGAGTGGGGGACTCCTAGTGGAGAGTTTTAATGATGCTGTAGTATCACTTTCACAAGCATGTGCAGACTGCTTCACACCCTAGAATTGAAGGCAGAGAACCTGGCTTTGAATATCTGCTCTGCCACTTACTGCCATTCAATTTGCTCTGTGATATGGGATTATTTTTTGAACTTCACTATTTTTTTCTAAAGCATAGAAGTATTTACCTCTTGTCGAGTCGTTTTGAAGCCTAATATACAAGGGGGTACCCCTCAGAACTGTTTGTTTTTTTTTTAAAGCTATGTATTCAATTTTTTTTTACAAAACAACCTTATTACCTTCAAAGTGCTCTCATTACACTTAATACATTTGTCAAATCTGCTATTCAGCCTTGGAAGTATTTTTCAAACTCATACGTTTGGAATGCTGATAGCACCGCACTCCTTTTCTCCCTTCTATTTAGCCAAATTGCTGTCCTTTCACGTCCTTCCACATTCACGGAAACAAAAAGAAGTCACAAGGAGCAAGGTCTGGCGAGTCAGGTGTGTGGGGCAAGAGAGGCATAATGTTTTTTCCCCAAAACTGGCACACTGAGATGGCTGCATGAGCAGGTGCATTGTTGTGGCGACAAAACTAATCACCACAATCAGGCCTCCTCTGCCCCACACTGTTAGTATCTTTTCAGAACCTCTAAATAGAAAGCTTGATTAATAGCTGACCTGGTGGAATGAACTCCGCATGCACTACCAGTTGATATTTTTATGCATTTGGGAAGTTGGCAGACGTCTAGAATGAGGTTTGTCATCAATCAGCATTTCACCTTTTTGAAAGGAGAAACCACTTATACACTTGAGTTTTTCCCATGGCGCTGTCCTTGTATGCTATGTTCAACATTGCAACAGTTAATGCAGCATTTTTCCCAAGCAGGAAACAAAATTTCACAGCTTGACACTGTTCTCTTAAATCGGTCATAGCAAAAAAACAAGGTGGGAGCAAAACTGCATTTATGAAAAAAAAAATCACTGTGACCAGATAGAACCTTCCCTGGTGATGCCACTGGGTGCACTAACTCAGAGCAAGTTGCTTGATTGATTGCTTAGCAGGAAAAATGTGTAGTACAAAAGCCCCAGCCAGTGGAGCTTTTTCTTTTTTTTCTGGGGGAGGGTACCTCCTTGTATGTGCAAATATTTACTACTGCAAATGACACCTGTCAGATCCATAATAAAGCCATTGCCAGTTGGTTCTAATTCATGGTGATCAGAACAGAACTGGGCTCTATACAGTTTCCGATGGTGATTTTCTAGAAGTAGGAAGCCAGGCCTTTCTTTTGATGCTTTTTTGGGAGGACTTGAGCCTCCAAACTTAAAGTGAGCAGGGCATTAACTCTTTGTACCATCTAGAGACTGGAGATACATACCACGGGGTAATTATTTCCTAAAGATGAATCTCCTTTATGTATTTTTCTTTCTTCAATTATAAGCACGTTTGTATCAACATCTCATCTGACCAGTACCCAACTAGGAGAACAGAAAGGTGTCCTGCAAAGGTTGTAAGTAGCCCTTTCCCTGCAGGTGCCTAGGGGCTGTCTTCTGGCACAGCTGTCAGAGAGTGTCCACGGTGGGGATCCTCAAACTTTTTAAACAGGGGGCCAGTTCACTATCCCTCAGACCAGTTGGAGGTCCTGACTATAGTTTAAAAAAAAACTATGAACAAATTCCTATGCACACTGCACATACCTTATTTTGAAGTAAAAAAACAACACCTTGCAGGCCGGATAAATGTCCTCAGCAGGCTGCCTGTGGCCTGCGGGCCATAGTTTGAGAACCTCTGGCCCACGGTGACCATGGAGTGAGGGCAGGGCCACGGGTGTTGCTCTGGTGCTCACTGCACTCAAGGCAGACATACCCACGGAGCCATGGTCAGGCTTAAAATGCTGGCATGCACTTGCCCCATTCCACATCCCTTAAGCGAGTCCATTCACTTTGCTCAGAAAACACCTTTCTGAATCTCTGGGCCCAAGCAAGAAACATATTTCTGTCTTCCATTTTACCCTTTCTCCCAGGTGCCTGGGCCAGCCTTATCCTAGAAGACTCCTTCCCAAAGCCTCATAAGAAAAAATACTGTCTGGATATCAGTGGGGCACAGCCTCTGTGAAAAGCTACTCAGGAGCACTCCCACAAAGCCAACCCCACTGCTGATTCCCACTCATGGGCACCACCTCTGTGCAGAGAAGAACTTTCCCGTAGGGTTACAAGGCTGTCACCTTATGGAAGTAGTTCTCTATGCCCATCTTGGGAGGTTCCTCTGGGTTTGAACTGATGACCTTTAGGATCCCTATGGGCCCAGGAATGAGTATTTAGGACCTGGACTCCTGGCTTTCTCCATTATTCTCTGTCTGGTTCCAAATAACTTTATTAGTTTAATTGCAGTCTATGTCTCCATTGAGATGGTTAGCATCCCGAGGACAAAGCCCATTTTCCTCCCCGCCCCCCACCCCAAGTAGCAAGTGCCCTGCCAAGCAGTAGAGGAGTGAATCTTTTCTATTACCTGCACCTCATCCGAGCGCCCGACTGCCAGGTGTCACTCCCTTTCTCAGTGCCTAGGAGCTGTGAAGGCAGGCCCGGTCACACTTGCCACAGCCCTACCCGGTGACTGATTAAGTCCCTCTCACCTGCGCTGCTGTGGAGGAAGGCCTGCGGGGACCGCGGAGGAGCGGAAGGAGGTGAGCAGCCTGCGAGGCAACCCCCAGCGTGTCCTGGGATGCTCTTTTCCTAATGCGAACAGAGTAGCGAGCGTTGCTTCAGTAGTTTCCCTCTTCTTGGCAAGGGAATGGAATCAGCTATTTCCTAGGTCAATTCTAGTTCCAATCTCCATGTTTGTATTAAAAGGTTAATTGCTTTACACCTGCACATCCCCAGCCTGGCTCCTGTGAAGAAGTAAAACAGCCACCACGAGAGCGCATTGCTGTCCCAGTATCATTCGCCGCATCGACAGCATCTCTTTATTTGAGGCCAAAGGCCGATTCCCATCTGAGAGCCGGTCGCTGTGCTGGCAGCGAGTAGTGGATGGCGGGATAACTTCTTGTCCTGAAAACCCTTGAAGACACTGTTTACTGTGGCCTGTGGGAGGATCATTCCCTATTTCTGAAGGGCAGCCTTTAATCAGACATTTTCATTTGTGGAAGAATTTTGTATTGAACTCTGTCTAAAACAACACGGCCTTTGGGACACAGAAAATCCAATTTGATAGCAACAGTCCTGCCTTTTTCTCCCTTTTCTTTCTTTTTCCTCTCTCTTAAAGACACTCTATCAGTTACGGGGGAGTCCACACCGCAGCTCTTTTCCCCCTGGAAGGTAATTTTGGACCGGCTCCATGCTTTTGTTAGTGACTTTGAACAACCACAGTTATAAGCAGACCCATCTTAAAATGACCCAAATTAATACCTAGCACTAGAAAAGGTGGGAGAAGAGAGGAGAAATTCAATTATGAATCTGTATGCCTCCATAGGCCTAAGGTGCTCGAGGACTTCATGAGGACAATTGGCTGCCGACCCAAAACTTACTATGAGAACTGCAGGAATTTGGGGCTGACCGTGGAAGCTTTCAGGGACCAGAAATTAACCATTCTTTTGACTGGAGTCATGCAGTCAGTAGGGGGTGGTTTTCTCAAACAGAGAGCTCATCTTGAGTTAACATGCATATGATGTCTTCAGTAACCTATTCAAGACGTTTAAGAAGGGCTACTTTGTGTTAGGTAGGGTTAAAAGAAGACCTAGAACTGCGCTGAGGGGTTAAAGATGTGTCAATCATCCCTAACATGGGCAATTAGAAGGGTTCAGATTCTGTAATACACAAGGACCTTATCAGCTCTGAGCAGTACTTCTCAACCCTTTCTCATTAGTCCTAAAGGAGCTTTAAAAGAGCCCGAGTGGCACAAGTTAAGCCTTGGGTTGGTAACCACAAGGTCCATGGTTTAAATCCATCAACCACTCTATGGGAGAAAGATGAGGCTGTCTGCTCCCATGAAACTGTACAGCCTCTGGAACCCTATGTAGCATCTCCGCTAGTTGGATACAACTCTGTGGCAATAGATGTTGTTATTGTTGTTAAAGGAGTGTTTGTAGATATCATTCTGCTACTTCTCCCTGATAAAGTTCCCAATTGGTGCAAACAGTTTTCCCTGAACTTCTAACCCAGAGGTTGGCAGTTCAAACCCACCCAGCAGTGCTGCAAGAAGAAAAAAAAATCCCAGAAATTTGCTTCTTTCTAGTTTGTGTTGTTGATGTTTTTCCTTTTTTATGGTGACTCTCTACTTTATCAAGCATGATGCCCTTTTCCAGGAGGTGAAGTCTCACCATCCTAGCTTTGAGAGAGCATTCTGGCTAAGAAAGATATGCTGCTTCTTCTGGAGGCCCATGGTGTGGTAACCTAGCTTAACATAAGGACCTCCATTTGCTTTAAACTGCCTTTAACCCTGCTAGCAGTTAGCCCCCATTCTCTTCTTCCCTCTCCCAGCTCTCCCAACAAGACCCTGACTCTTCCAAGACATCTGTAAATTCTGCCTGCCCAATTAGCAAGAAATATATACTGTCTTGCAAGACCTTGAATCAGTACCTGCAGCTGTGTTGTCCCCCTAACCTCATTACCTTGCCAACCTGATAAAAATGTAACCACTAGAATATCCCTCCCTTGCAGCCAGCCCACCACTTTGAAGTCTAAGAATCATGGAATATTTTTGTTCTGGAATGAAAGATTTCCAGGTACAAGCCTACTCTTGGTCCAGCTGTTTAATATAGGCTTTAATTATTAATATAGTTGTGTGGTTGATCTTGCCCATTTTCAACTCATGGTACTTTCTATATTTTCCTCTATCACCACAATTCAAATGCATTGATTCTTCTCTGTTCTTCCTTATTCATCTTTCAACTCGCATATGCATATTCGGCAATTGAAAATATCATGCCTAGGGTTAGGCAAGCATTAGCTCTCAGATGACATTTTTGCTCAGAGACACTTTAAAGAGGTCTTGTGAAACAGATTTGCTCAAAGCAATATGCCATTTCATTTCTTGACTGCTGCTTCCATGAGCATTGATTGTGGATCCAAGAAAAATGCAATCCTTGATCATTTCAATCTTTTATCCATTACTGTTGCATATTGGTTCAATCGGGAGGACTTTTGCTTTCTTTATGTTGAGACATAATTTATACTGAATGGTATAGTCCTTGATCTTCACCAGGAACTGCTTTAAACCTTCCCATTTGGCAGGTAAGGTTGTGTCATCTGCATATTGCAGGCTTTTAATAAGCTTTCCTCCAATCAAGATGCCACGTTCCTCTTTTTTATAGTCCAGCTTCTCACATTATTTATCGGCATACAGAATGAACAAATACAGTGAAAATATATAACTGTGACACACACTTTTTGTGATTGTAAACCATGCAGTGTCCCCTTGCTTTGTCTGAACAACTACCTCTTGGTCTGTGTACAGGGCATGTATGGGAACAATTCAGTATTCTAGGTCTTGGTCTGTGTACAGGGCATGTATGGGAACAATTCAGTATTCTAGGTCTTGGTCTGTGTACAGGTTATGTAGGGGAACAATTCAGTTGTCTAGAATTCCCATTCTTCACATAGTTTTTTTGTGATCCTCATGGTTGAAAACCTTTGAATAGTTAATGAAGCACAGGTATATATCTGTGTTAGGCCAGGTTGACTGAAACAAATCCAGTGATACGCATACACATAGATAAGAAAGACTTGGATATCAGGAAGCACTTAAATATCAAGAAAGCATCCCAGCTCCGTCTAATTCAAGCCCTTAAATCTGATACTAGTCCAGGAGTCCCTTTCAGACGCACCCAGCCACGTGCAGTGATGCGGAACCCAGGACGATCACAGGCCAGTGGGCGCAGAGTCCTGTGGATCCATGGTCGGTGGGAACATGACGAGGCGCCTCCAGCTCTCAGGGCCAGTGGCAGGGTCAGGGTCTCCAGCAGGCAGGAAGGCAAAGTGGCAGAGAGAGAGAGAGAGAGAGAGAGAGAGAGAGAGAGAGAGAGAGCAGTTCTCAAGGTCCTCCTTGTAAGAAGACCATACCTCAAGGAGATAGCATCAGGTTGTGACCTGATTGACCAGGTTGGATTACACCCCTACAGTTTTACATATCTTCAGTTTGACATAAAATTATCTAACTTCCACAATTTCTTTCTGGGATTCTCTGCTTCCAGCCATCTTATATCAACGGTGATAATCCGCATTCCATGCCCTCTTTTAAACCTGGCTTGAATTTCTGATGGTTACCTGTTGATGTGTTGCTGTACACATTTTTTATTTATCTTCAGCAAAATTTTACTTGTATGTTGTATGAATGAGTTTATTATTTGTTGGATTACCTTTCTGTGGGATGGGCATACATATGTATCTATTTCAGTCAGTTGGTCAGATGTCCAAATTTCTTGGCCTAGACCAGTGGACATTTTCATGGCTGCATCCACCTCAATTGGTATTTTATCCATTTCTGGAACTTTGTTTTTCACCAATGTCTTCAGTGTAGTTTGTACTTCTTCCTTTAGTATCATCAGTTCTTGATCATGTACGGCTGCCTGAAATAGTTGACAATTAACCAATTCTTTTTTTGTATAGTGCCTCTGTGTATTCCTTGTATCCCCCCTCGCCCCCTGATGCTAGTCCCTCAAATAAAAATCTAAATTCACTACCATTGAATTGATTTGGACTCATAAGGACTATATAGGACAGAGCAGAACTGTCGTTGTAGGTTTCTGAGGCTATAACTTTACGGTCATAGAAAGCCTTATCTTTTCACCTCCGAACATCTGGTGGTTTTGAACTACTGGGCTTGAGGTTAGAGGCCCAACACATGACCCACTATGCCAGCAGGACATTTTTTTAAATAACTCATTTTATTGGGGGCTCTTACAGCACTTATAACAATCCATACATCAATTGTATCAAGCACATTTGTACAATTATATCAAGCACATTTGTACATATGTTGCCATCATCATTTCCAAAACATGTTCTTTCTACTTGAACCCTTGGTATCAGCTCTTTTTTCCACGTCCTTCCTCCACCCTCCCACCTTGCTGAAGCCTTGATAATTTATAAATTATTTTCATTTTCATATTTTACACCATCTGCTGTCTCCCTTCATCCACATTTCTGTTGTTCGTCTCCCTGGAGGTGAGAGGTTATACGTCTATCATTGAGATGGGTTCCCCCTTTCTCCCCCTTCCCCTTCCCTTCATGGTATTGCTACTCCCATTATTATTCCTGAGGGGTTTATCTGTCCTGGATTCTATGTGTAGAGAATTCTTATCTGTACCAGTGTACATGCTCTGGTCTAGCCAGATTTGTAAGGTAGAACTGGGATCTTGATAGTGGGGGGGAAGGAAGCATTAAAGAACTAGAGGACTGTTGTGTGTTTTGTTGTTGCTCTACTGCAGCCTGGCTGGCTTGTCCCTTCCTTGTGATCCTTCTGTGAGGGCATGTCCAATTTTCTACAGATGGGCTTTGGGTCTCTACTCCATACCCCCCTCATTCACATCAATATAATTGTTTGTTTGGGGTCTCTGATGCCTGATACCAGATCCCCTCAACAACTCATGATCACACAGGCTGGTGTGCTTCTTCCATGTGGCCTTTGTTGCTTCCCAGCTGGGTGGCCGCTTGTTTATCTTCAAGCCTTTATGACCACAGATGCTGTATCTTTTAATAGCCACTACCAACAGGTTTCTTCACCATATTTGCATATGCACCCATTTTGTTTTTAGTGGTCATGTCGGGAAGGTGAGCATCACAGAATGCCAGCTTATTAGAACAAAGTGTTCTTGCGTTGAGGGAGGACTTGAGTAGAGGCTCAATGTCCATGTGCTATCTTAACACCTAAACTATACATATGTGTACATAGACCTATATTAATATATTTACATATGTACATGCCTATGTTTATACCTCTACAAATGTCTTCTGCCTCCTAGTTCTTTCCTGTATTTCCTTTTACTTTCCTCCTGTCCCACTATCACCTTTGACCTTCCTTCAGCTCTCAGTACTTCCTTTTGGCTCCTTTGCACTTGATCAAACCCCACCAGGCCTTCTATGCCCTCCTTGCCATTGAGTTCAGATCTTTTTTTTTGTTTCCTTGTCCCTGGGTTTGTTGGCTCCCCACTCCCTTTCCCCCACCTCCTCCTTTCCCCTGTCACCCTAGAACCATTGGTCCCATTGTTTTCTCCTCAGGATTGTTTATCCTGCCTATCTTATACAGATAGACATGAAGAAGAACAAGAAAAAAAGAAAAATACAATACAAAACAAAACAAAAAATATCCTATGAATAATTCCAGGTCTGACCCTTATGAATGTTTTCTGATTGGGTCTGATACAGTGCCAAGCCCGGGGACTTTGTTGCTTTGCTCCCTTTGCTGCTCTGTTGCTCTCCCTTCATGTTAGGCCTTGGTGGTGGTGGTGGTGTCAGACTGGGCACAATTCCTACACTGTGTCTCTGGTGTTGCCCCCATAGCACCATGGGCCAATAAGGGGACATTGTGTATTGTGGTAAGGCTGATCCTGTGGTCCTCTCTGTGCACTGGCTGCTCCAAGCTGGAAAGTCATCCTTGAAGCGTGGTCATTCTTGAAGCTAGGATGCTGTCCTCTCTCTGTCTCTCTGTCTGTCTCTCTGTCTGTCTCTCTCTCTTTCTTAGTTTGCTCCCCTGTGGTCTGGGCAGACCTGCCCCTCTCCTCGGGCTGTATCTTCAGTGCTGTCCTCTGTAGTGCACTCTTCTGGGGAGGGGGGTCTGTATAGCTGGGATAGGGACCACGCCTGCAGACCTCTCTGTTCACTGCTTTGTGCCAGTGTGTTGTCCTCAGGGCTTGGCGCACCAGGTTGAGGTCTGGTCCCTCTCTCACTTTCCTGTGGAGATATAAATAATACCCTCCTCATGGTGGAGTAGTGCCCTGCTCCCCTCAATGCCTTTCTCTTTCCCTACATTTTTTTCTTCTCCCCCGTACCCCACTTTTCCCCTTCTTTATGTTGGTATGCTGCATGCATCATTGGGCTTGGTCTGTACCCTGCCTGTGTGCCTGTCCCTCATCCCATTAACTATGTAATAAATAGTTTTTCTTCTGTTTCCACTGTGTTGATTGGCCCTCCTTCAGTGGACTCATCTTGTGCTTGTCGTTTAGTGCTTGGCTAACTTCGCTCAGCATAATCTCCTCCGGCTCTCCCGAGAGACAATGTGTTTCCTGTGGTCCATCACTCTTTTTCAGGGATGCAGAGTACTCCCTTGTGTGCATGTGCCACTGTTTTCTAACCCACTCATCTAGTGATGACGAGAGGTTGTTTCCAGATCTTTGTGATTGTGAATTGCGCCACCATAAACACTGGCGCGCAGCTGACTGGTTGTGGTCTATTTCTTACTTCTTCTGGGTATATGCTCAATAGAGGGATTGCTGGGCTGTAAGGTAGCTCAATTTCTGTTTGCTTTAGATAGCGCTAGATCGCTTTCTACAGTGGCTGTGCGTATCTACAAGACCTCGTGCAGAGAAGGAGAGTTCCTATCTCCCACCTCCCCTCCAACATTTGTTGCTCTTTGAACTGTCCTAGCCTCTGGGGTTTTACGTGGAATCTCGTCATTGTTTTAACTTGCATTTCTCTGATGGCTAATGATTGTGAACATTTTCTCATATGTTTATTAGCTATTTGGGTTTCCTCCGTGGTGTAACTTCTGTTCAGGTCCTTTGCCCACCTCTTCAGAGGGCTCTCTGCTTTTTCCTTGTTGCGGGCTATTAGAGTATTGTCTATTTTAGTACTAAGCCCTTTGTCTGATGTGTCATTGCTAAAGATCTTCTCCCAGTCTGGCGGTTCTCTTATTACTCTCTTGGTGAAGTCTTTCGTCTCACATAGGTGTTTTATCCTTAGTATATCCCATTTGTCAGTTTCAGCTCTTTCTGTGTTTGTGTCTTTCCCTATTTTGGTTAGCCTGTGTATTTCCTGTGCCAAGATTCTGAGGTTTGTCCTGATTTCTTCATTGATGGCCCTAATAGTGCAATCAGGACTTCTTGATGCTAGTGCGTACAGTCACATAATTCATCTCTTTACAAATTATAGCAAATGTTTGCTATGTGCTGCCTGTTCTGTTTTTGAGGCGCTTTGCTGGTCCTGTTGGTTAAGCATTGGATGGGTGACTGCAGGCCAGGGGTTTCAACCATAGGAAAATGATTTGGCTTTCTGCTCCTTTAAAGATTCACAGCTTTAGAAACCCTGTATAGGGATACTATGAGTTGAAATGAACTCGATGGCAGTGGGTTGTTTGGTTATTTTCCAAACTGAAACTCTTTAGGGGAGCAGAAAACCTCATTTTTCTCCCACACAGCAGTTCCCAGATGAGGCTTTAGTTTTGGAAATCCACGGGGGTGGGGGCAGTTCTCCCCATCCTATAAGGTTGTTATGCATCATAATCAACTCAAGGGCAGTGAGTTTAGAACCAGTGAGAGGCCAAAACACTTCATTGTCCCATGTCAGAGTTAAATTCCTCTCCAGCTCTTGATTTCCTCTGACATTATTGCTGGTCAACTAATTTGATGGGATCTTGCTAGCTGGACTTATGAGTAGAAAGTTGCAACTATTTGAGACACTTTGGTAAAACATGAAAAATTAAGGGTAGGAAATAGATTCCTCTAAAATTTGAGGTCTTTTACTTATCAAATTTCTAGCTATGTAGTGTTGAATTGACATACAGTATTCCTTTCAAATTCAAGGACAAGTTACTGCATCTGAATCCTCCTACAACAAAGAAAGTGCATAGCCCCTCATGAGCCTGCTTGGGCTTTTGAGGAAACACGTGTTTCTTAGAAACCATCAAGCAAGTAAGCTGAGATTTGTTGAGTTTTGAGGTTACATTACAACTTGTCGAGTGTACCATGCAAACTGCACTAGCACTTGGGCTTTATGACCCAATAGATGTGTCTGATAGCACCTGAAATATCTGTGACTGGCAGGAATGCTTTTGGGACCATCGGCAGGCTGCTATCATGGAATTACATTAGAATGTTGGAGCTACACAAGGCCATCTTTTCAGGAAAGTAGTTTCTGAGAAACAGTTTCAGGCTCATTACAGTAGAGCCCTGGTACTCGACTGCATCCATACGCAACGTAATCTGATCTCAAGGAGAAATATTGAGAAAATTTTGCATTGGAGCTCAAACAAAACACTGGAATCTGACCCTACCAGCTGCTTTTTGTAAACAAAGGCTGTTTGTGTTTCAGTCACTTGGTGTTAGTTGCCATTGTTAGTACGTTGTTTAAACCGTTTGTGGCTGTCTTCCAAGTATTTTGCTATAATTTTCTTAGTTTTTGTAGCTTTTAGTACCATGTTTAGATAAAAATCATGGGTGATTAAGAGTTTTTTGAAAAGAATTATCATGATAAGGAACTGGTGAACCGTGTTATCGATATTGTTGACGATAATTTATTAAACCCTTTTAGAAAACAGTTAAGGAAACACCAATAGCAGACCACATTAGACAGATTTTTTTTTTTTTTAGAGACAGCCAGCCAGGTCCTAGTGAAAAAAGGCCAAGAGAGAAAAAACTCCTGAGAAGCAGCTACCGGTTGATTTGATGGAAGAGGATCCCCCTTCCAAACAAGGACTCTCTCTCCATCCCTCCTCTCCACGTCTGTGTCCACAGATCCAGATCCTCCTCCGTCTCAAGGTATGGGCTACACTGTAGTTGTTAAAAACGTATTTTAATGTTGTATTTCTTATTTAAATGATGTTATTTAACTCTTAACTTACTTACTTTGAAATTTCTGTGTAATGTTTTGTATAAAAAGGCAAGGCTAGGGTAACAACTTGGTGGTCGAGAATGGATTAATCCGTTTTCAATGATTTGTTATGGGAAAAATTGATTCAGAACTCAACTGCATCACCATCTTGACTCTCCTTCTAGAACCAATTTGTGTTGAGGTCTGGGGTTCTACTGTAGTAGGATCTACAGCTGATGAGGTTACCCCTAAGATGCCCATAATAACCAGGTGCTGCCTGACTTAATGTGTCATTAATGCAGTGTGTTTAGTAGCATTTCTTCATTCAGCAGAGGTGATACATGTGGTATCAGGCTTAAGCAGGGCTCCAGTAAGTTGTAGGAACAAGTACCCCAGGGCCTCCTGGTTCCTCTTTCGGCCACTTCCCCTCGCCTTCTCCTCTCAGTCTGAATATATGGCTTCGTGATCTGGTGACTGGACAATAGAAACATGCTGTTCTAGTTGGTAGATGACACATCCAGTATGCTGGCATCACCTGAAATCAGGCAAGGATGATACGAGAGCCCCCTCTGGGAGGTTCTGACAGAATCGTGGTAAAGGGAATTCCTCACTAGGCATGCTTTTCAGTACTGCACTTGCTTCTTTCTTTTTTGTGTTTTGGAATGAGAGATTGACAGGACAGGCATGGATCTCCAGGCATGGTTCTTAACCTCCCTAATGCCTCGACCCTTTAATGCTGTTGCTCATGTTGTGACTCTCCCCCTCAACCATAACATTATTTTTGTTACTACTTCCTAGCTGTAATTTTGCTACTGTTATGAATTGGGCAACTTCTGTGAAAGGGTCGTTCCACCCCTCAAAAGGGTCAGGACCCACAGGTTGAGAACCACTGAACTACACCATGATGTCATCGTCAGCTCATCAGAGAGTTGAGCTGCTGGTGGGTTTGAACTGACCTTGCCGTTAGCAGTCCAACGCTTAACCAACAGTACTACCAGGGCTTCCTAGCAGAGAAGAGCAAATTTAGCAGGGAATCTTAGTGACCAGGTAGGTAAAAGTATGTGTTTTGTGAATTTTCGTCTGTCCTCTCAATGCACTCATGACATGGGGCCGTGGTATTTGTGCTGGAGGTTGTGCAGGGTTCAGCAGCATGGGCTTCCACTCACCAGGCTGATTTCTCTACAACAGCTGCTGAGTGCCCGACAGGCCCACAGGTGAGACCAATACTTTCAATCCCTGATATGGCCTCCCTCCCTGGGGGCACCAGATGCCACTTGGTAGCAGTTGCTTTATACCGGGCTACTTTCATGTTGGAGAAGCAACCCCCTGTTCTCATTGAAATAGACCTATTTCAAGCTGACTTGTCTTCTCTACTTACAATGTTTCTGTAAAATCCACTCCTCCAATCAAATCCATGGTTTCATGGGAAACCTTATTCACTGCCATGATATTTCACACAGTATTGATTTTGTGGAAGCAACTCATTTTACAGCAAACATTGACTTCATTCTACTGTGATGGGCTCCAGCTTATGGCATTGACTGGGTTTACCCTCACTCCTCTCTTGTGGTATACCAGCTCTGATAGACTGATTGAGTGCAATTTTGAAGACATGGTACCAGCTGACTGGCAATATCTTATGGGGCTGTGGATGGTAGAATTACTGAATTACTGGAAATGAGAGAGCCTTCTCGCACTACCACCTCTGATGAGCTCCTACTCAAAGTTTGCTATTGTCACCGCACATTTGGACACTGCTGGTTTTCGAGATTTTAATTTCAGAGCAGGGAGAATACCTTTGCCAGAGGCCCAACAACGTCCCATTCAACATGAACAGAGGATTTGCTTCTCTATTTTCTGCCAGGCACCTGGCAAATTCGGTTTTGTTTTCCCAGGCCAGTGAACCAATAGGCAAAACAAAGAGGTTCCAATGCTGGGACGATTTATTCTATTGGGAAATGCTGTTGCACATCCAGGGCAGAGAGAAGTAGGTGTGGAACCCAAATATGTGGAGAGGCCTAGAGAACCTCTAAGGCAGCGGTTCTCAACCTGTGGTTTGCGACCCCTTTGGGGGTCAAACGACCCTTTCACAGGGATCGCCCGATTTCTAACAGTAGCAAAATTACAGTTCTGAATTAGCAATGAAAATAATTTTATAGTTGGGGGTCACCACAGCATGAGGAACTGTATTGAAGGGGCGTGGCATTGAGAAGGCTGAGAACCATGTAAGGTCACTGTGAATCAGAATGAACTCGATGACAGTTGGTCTAGATGTTTTAGTTTGGATGTTGTTGTTTTTAAAGACTTTTATTGGGAAGTCTTACGTCTCTTATCACAATCCATACATTCCTCCAGTGTGTCAAGCACATTTGCACATATGCCACCATCATTATTTTCAAAGCATTCTCTTCCCACTTGAGCCCCTGATATCGGCTCCCCATTTCTTCTCCCTCCCTCCCCTCCTGCCCTCCCTCACAAACCCTTGATAAGTTATAGATTATTTTTTCCATCTCTTACATCATCCTCCATTGCCCTTCACCCACTTTTCTGTTATTCGTCCTCCTGGGAGGGGGTTATAATTGGGGTTATAGATTGATCCTTGTGATCAATTCTCTCTTTCTCCCCCCACGCTCCCCTAATCCTTCTGGTATCTCTACTCTCCTTGTTGGCCCTGAGGGGTTTATCTGTTCTGGATTCCCTGTGTGTGGGCTCTTATCTGTAGCAGTGTGTATGGTCTGGTCTAATCTGATTTGTAAGGTAGAATGGTGGTCATGATTATGGGGGAAGGATAGTTTGGGTCTTTATGGAAGCGGGCTGCCACATCCATCTCCCACGGGCTGGTCATTTGGACCACCAACTTGTCTTTTAGCAGCTGTGCACTGAAACATTATGGCACCAGGGCTCTGTGTGGTAAGGGCTAAAACTCAATACTGCTGATTCTTAGAGGAATAGCTTTACTGGGATTTTACTTCAACCATAGAGAAAGGCAAAGTGCAAGCCCCAAGAAACTGAAGAGCAAAATAGATCAGCTGAGTGGCTCTAATCCTAGGAACTAAAAATCTGAATTTTAAGCAAGGTTCTGGCTCCGGTTTGCTCTATCCCAATATCTAAGTCATTTATCATTTTAGGATCCCTCATGTTTTAACAATAGCGAGCCAGAGCACTCTGCAAGGATATTAATCCTACTGCTTCTTGGGGATGTAATAATAATTGTAAAGTTCTTTGAAATGGCAAATAGAAGGGAAAAAAATCTGATTCAATGTTCTATTTCCATTTCAATATCAAAGCCCAATGCTGCCAGTTAAGGATAGAATGAAATCACTTGAAATCAAACGGTTGATGAAACTTCCCAAAGTTCAGCTGTATCTCATTACATCAGATTCTTTAGTTACAAGGCTGTGCAACTATTTAAAAAAACAAAACAGGTTACACTGTTCAGAAGATGGGTTGAATTTCTTTCCTTCACTCTGAATTACCACCTAGGCTTGCTTTTTAAACATTATTCTAAACCATCTTCGATGTCATGAGTGTGTGTGTGTGTGTGTGTGTGTGCGCGCGCGCACGCGCACATGCACAACATTCAAAGCAAAGTGGAGCACACCAGATCTCAACAAGCCCTTTTCTTCTCTTCACAGTGGGAGCTCAGTCTCACCTGTCCTTTATAACACTTTTTTTTCCACAGAAAGTTTCTTTCTGCTTCCCTTAAACAAAAATAAAAATCTGATATCTGGAGAGTAGGTTATTATTGTAGTGAAAAGTGAGTAAAATGAGCATTAAGGCAGAGAAATCGATTTGAAGGATTGATCAGGCCCATTTCTGTGTGTGCCCTGTTAGCCTCCTGCGGGATCAGGAGTCTTCTGTAACACACTGAAGGGAGAGCCACAAAGCTTCCAGTTGGCCTGGGACCCCGCGAAAGGGCCACCCAGAAATCCAGAGGCCAACATCATCCATATCAGGATCGAAAGAAGTCCACACTTTCCTTTGTGGCTAATATCAAATTTTTCTTGTCAATATAGAATTGATAATGGTATTATTTCAAGCAGAGATGGGGGTGAAAGGAAACTGACAAAAGGTAGGGAAAGCATCCAGCTCACACAAAACCGCTCAGGCTGGTCCCAGCCAGCACTGCCAGGGGAGCATGAGGTTTTCTACTCCTGGGAAGCTTTGAAAGTTCAGGGACTCACAGGGGCAGTTCCACTCTGCCCTACAGGGTGGCTGTGCATCAGCTTGACTTGATGACAATGGAAATGATGCCCCAGGGGGATGACTGCTAATGTTCTCTAACATTTAATGACAATGATGTCTCTAAGGTGAACCAGAGACATATATAAGCCAATGATGCATGAACAGGTTTGGGGCTTGCACTTAATTCTAGCTGAGAATTCACTATTTCTGAGTGCAATTAGTTCTTATGATATGGCCCTGCTTGATGCTCACCCCCATGAAGATCTCACTGAAGATATGGGTGCTTTAGCAAAGTGTGGTGAAGAAACTAGATGGTACTTGACTATCAGAAAAAAGTGTCTGGGGTCTTAAAGGCTTGTTTTCAAATAAGCAGCCATCTACGTGAGGTGACAACTGAGTTCACATGGAAGAAGCCCAGCAGCCTGCGTCATCCAGGGATTGTAAATAGTAGAATCCAAATCTAAAGGAGAGAGTGGTATCAGAGCTCAAATAGTGACATTCTGGTGTGCAGAAGTCTACGGATGACAGGGGAAGCCCAAAATTTATTTCCATAGTCCACACATGGATTAAGCCTCAGGTGAATATATGAGGGGTGCGAATCACCCTGTTATCGCATGGAGAGCTTTGTAAAGTTGATTATGGCAGATGCAATTAGGTCAAAATGTAATGTCATGGAATGTGATCTCCCTTTTGACTCATTTTAAAGCTGCTTCAGTTAAAAAAAAAAGCGAAGGGAAATACACATGGCTTCAGCCCCTGGTGAGCCCCTCTGGCCTCCACCAGGGGTGTGAATAGCCCTGCTGCAGTGCAGCATGCGTTGGGAAGTAGATTGTTGCTGACGTGGTTAGGTTAAAATTTGGCATCCCAACATTTGGTCTCTTTTATGATCCATTTAAATTTGTTCTAGTTTTTAATATTTTCTGCTTCCTTTTTGATTGTTTTATATGTTTTATTTTATTTTTCTTAGTTTTCTAATGTTTTTCTGTATATGAAATCCAGGATAGGTAAATGTATAGAGACAATAATTGGATTAATAGTTCCTTGGGGGTATAGCAGGGAAGGTTGGGGGGAAATGGGGAGTTAATAACAGCGAGTACAAGAATAAAGAAAATGTTCTAAAACTGATTGGGATGATGATAATACAACTCTTCTTGATGTGATTGAACTACTGAATTGAATGATATGTTAATTATACGCCAAGACAACTTGAAAAAAATACTCTTGGAGTTGACAAGCCAGCACACCTGGTCTCAAGTACACTGAATAATTCTGAGCTAGGGAGGCATACAGAAGAAGGGTGGGAATTTGTGGAAAAGGAGGCTCTACATATTGTAAGGGCCAAATATTGGGAAAACTGGGAATGCATATTCACGATTTAAAATTTTAATCTCCTGGAACTTTATGTTAACCAAGAGATTAATACAAGAAGATTTGTGATTTGGGGACATGTAATATGCAGTAAAGCTAGAAAGATTAGTAAGGAGGCTGGTGTGTTAAGTCGGGAGAAATCAGTAAAGCCTGAGCCATATTAATGCCAGTGGGCATAAAGGGGAACAGATAAATTTATGAGACAGTTGATGGGTAGATCTGAAAGGTGGCAGAGGGTAGATGGAATAATCTCAAACTCCTGAGATTGAGATTGGTTTATTTTATTACTGATTGGCTGAATGGGGGGAGGGTGATGACATTCACAGATAGAGCCATTTTATATGAGGGGAAGAGCATACTAAGTAAGGACCGCGTGCCAGGCAGTGTTGGAGGAGCGAGTAGCAGGTCGTGGTGGTCCAGGGGTGGAACGCTTGCCTTCTACCCGGAGACCTTGATTAGATCCTTGGGCAACGTACCTTATGTGCAGTCCCCGCCCATCTGTGAATGGAAGCGGGAAGATTTCCTTGAAGCTTCTAAGGCACCATGAACTGGGAAGAAGGGTCTGGTAATCTATTTCCAAAATTCGGTCAAATCGAATCCATAACTAATCAGAGGGTTGGCACAGGAGATAGCTTTTCATCCTGGTGTGCGCAGTGTCACGGTGATTCAGTGACCAACTCAGTTGTGGCAGCTAAAAACAACAACAACAACAACAACAACAACACAGCCTTCAACACAGGAATGTAGACACTCCAGAAGAAGGGCATTTACATTCCAGAAGGAAAAAGCAAATGATAAACAAAGATAATTATTAGCTAATTTACCGTGTGTGTGTGTGTGTGTGTGTGTGTGTGTGTGTGTGTGTGTGTGTTAAGGGGCTTCAAAAGTTCATGGAAAAATTCTGTTATCTTTTAATTCCAATTTTCCATGAACTTTTTGAAGCCACAATTAATACCACTACCACCACACCTACAGACTGTATGGTGCCATGAAGGGAAACTGGAGGTATGTGAGAGAGCTAACGAGCTGCAGGGCGAGGTGCTGGTGCCCTTTCAATAGGATGGGGATCGAGGGCCGGGCTGATTCAGTGATGTTTGCGAAGAGACCTGAAGGAGGGAAGTGATCTGTGTTGAAATCTGGAGAAGCACCTTTCGAGGAGAGATACTAATGATCAAAGGCAAGAAAAGGCAAAAAGGCCAATGTGGATAGAATTGAATGAACCAGAGATTTTAGGGAGAAAGCAGTAGATAAAAGAAAATCATTTGAGCAATTCTGAAACTTTACAAGGATCTGGGCTCTTATGCTGAGTGAGAAGTTTCCACAAAGCTTGGAGATCTGGCTATGGAATCAAAGTTCTTGAACCTCACACTTAAGAGGTGGGCTTCAAAAAGTTTTGGGAAAAGGTGCAATGAAAAGATAATGGAATTTTTCTCTAAACTTTTTGAAGCCCCCTGGTACACTTGAACTCTACATTCAAAGTCATGCTAATAGAGGCATATAACACATGGAAGGCAATAGAAATACAAAAAATAGACACGTACTTTAGAAAGATATTATATGACTGTATAGGAAGATATTGTATTTGAGATAAATGACTATCAAGGTAGGTTTCACAATGAGGGATAATCAGGCCAGTGTAGGAGACAAAATCTATCTTTAATTGCTTAAACCAATTGACGTTCCATGCCCTGTAAAGCGGGATGGTGGCGACATGTTGGGCCAGTAACCGCAAGGTCAGCAGTTGGAAAACACTAGCCGCTCCACAGAAGAGACAAGGCTTTCTGCTCCTCTACGGAGTCCCTGTCTCAGCAACTCACAAGGGCACTTCTCCCCGCCCTCGAGGTCATGGTCAGTCCACACTCACTTCATGGCAGTGCACGATGTTCACAGTTTGGCTTCATTTTCTTCACGAGCCAACTACTTAACACATCAGCGTCCAAAGGAATAGACAGACAATGTCAAAATTTGGTAGCTGCCCTCCTCTGTGTAAAAAGCAAAGCGCACAAATCTGTTTCAGGCTGGTCCTTAGGAATCACTGCCTCGGGGAATCTTTCCACGGTTCTCGGCTGAGCTGGCTGGCTCTCCTCTGCGATCCCACAGCACCCCATGCTTACCTCTGACTTGACCTCACGCATGATTTTAAATGCCTGTCAACTTAGCTGCGTCTTATACTCGTCTGGCAAGGTCTTCAGGAGCAGGGCTCTTGTCATATGCATCTTGCAGCGGTCTGCCCAACATTTGCTTTGTGCATTAATAGGCATTCAATAAGTATTTATTAAAATGGAACAAAAATTTTGAGAACTTATGGAAAGTTAATGCTTTATTTTCTTGTTCTACCCTTACTGAAGAGGATATTGGGTGGTGTGGTGGTTTAGCATTGGACTGTGGCCCATAAGGTTAGCAGTTTGAAACCACCAGCTGTTCTGCTGGAGAAAGATGGGGCTTTCTACTCCTGTAAAGAGTTACAGTCTCAGAAACACAGGGGCCAGAGCTACCCTGTCCTCCAGGGTCACTGTGGGTGGGGCTCGGCTCGAGGTGAGTGAGACCATCATTTAATTACTGATACTCTTCTTGAGCACTGACTTTATGCAGGCAAAGTATTTGTTATCTATCTACTTATCTACCTATTTATCATCTACTTCTATAATATTTACATACACTAGACATGCATTGTCCACCAAATTACACTGGAATAGGTTCTTTAGAGTTTAGACTTAAAGAATTTAAAGTAGTTTAATCAAGTTAGGGCCAGCTATGTTCTGGTAGCAAACAAAACTCTTAAGTTGCAGTGCTCAATGCATGAAGTTTTATTTGTCAGTCCTGCAAAATGCACCACAGATGTGATGAGTCGACAGAGCAGTTCCTAGCCAAATGTCGACGCCAAGACCCAGGCTGCTCGCCCTGGTAGATCTGCCGTGCAAAACACTAAGCTTCCAGGTCCCCATGGCAGGAAAAGAGAGAGGTGGCCAACAATGGCTCTTCGATGCTTCGGTAGGGGTGTGACAGCTTACTTTTATTCACAGTCTTTTCTTTGCTAAAAACTAGTCACTGTCCCTGCCTACTGCAATAGGACTGCGGAATGTGGAGGAGAAAGTAGCAAACGCCCTGCCATGCAGGGCGAGAGAGCAAAATCGGGTCCAAGGACCAATAGTTGCCTTTAGCTTTCCATCTGGTCAGTTTATTTTTAAAATGGTAATCCATTGATCTTTTTTGATAGGTAATTCATGCTTTCCAAGGAATTTTTGACCTAAAGATCAGGGATTATTGCCCTTACCTCTGCCTTTTGATAGGATACAAAGTTAATCATTGATTTTTGTAATGAGTTAACAAATGACAGGCAAATATCAGTTAGAAGTAATTTTCAGCACAAAATCTTCAAAAATCCTGAAGATCGTATTAAGAAATCGATAGTACCCATACTGACTCAACCCTCTAATTGAGGTTTTTGCCTGAGCAGAGATGTGTAACATCTCTTTCTCTATTTTAAAAATCTTGGGAGAGTTGGGCAAAATAACAATTGCCCAGGAACAAAGCTGTGAGAATAACTTGGATGTAAGTTACTTCTCTCCCTTGAGGGAATCTGAATTTCTTTTTGACAATTGAGAAAATGGCCAGCAAACCCATCAGCCTCTACTTTCTTATTTGGAGGGCTGAGAGGTGAGCTCCTCTACCTTTGACTAGAGACATGACAGGAAGAAAGCATGTCACAAACTCCACGGCCCAGGGTGATACAGAAGGAGTAAACACCTCCTGTCCTCTGTAACCTCGTTCTCCTTCCTTGGTGGAGCTGCCACAGATTGTCTGATGGGCATGGAATGGCTTATGCCCTGCTATCTCATGCTTTTCTAATGAAAAATTTCTAAACTTATATTTTATAAAAATTAAAAAGACACCGTATAATAAGACAAATAGGCAAGGAAGTCCTCTCATCCTCTTTCTTCAGGATTGTCCATTTCTAGGACATTGGAGCACACAAACTACATGTTGTAGACCCTGGGCATCTTAGTGGCTTCATAGAACTAATTTTAGGCAATGATACCAGTTAAGAGAGAGTGTCCCAACTCCGTCTCTCTTTTCCCCACCAGCCCTGCAGCGAATGAAGGAGAGAAAGAGTTGGCAGATGGAAGCTGTCTGGATTCTTGAGTCACCCTGAAGAGGAAGTTGCAGGCATTCCTGGCCCTTAACAGACTCTGATGTCAATGAAAAAAGAACACTTGTTGGGCAATGCCCTGAGATATCAATGCTGATTGATCCAAAACATAGTTGTGAACACTCTGTAGAGGTTGCTATAGCCCCTCTGATTTCAGCATTGCCACAAGACCGATGTCAGACATGCCTTCCATCTTTCTTAACACCAATTGTTCTCCCCATGGCATTCTACTTTTCTGCCGGGTTTGATGATTCATTGCAATCACTGCATACGACTCACAGACAATACTCACAGTTGGGGGGGGGGCGCGGTATTGGGAAAGGCAGCAGATTGCCACAAACCAGGATCGAAAACATTACAGAAACAGTTCTTGGTTCCCAAGGATTCCCCTCTTCAGTCAGTAGCCACGTTTCTCCCTCTAGTCCTTAGCATCTCAGGCACGTGATCCCTTGGCTCCTGCTTCAATGGGCCAGCAAGTCAGCCTGCTGTTTGGCCTCACTGTCTCCCAGTCTTGGTTCTGCTCCTCTGCTCTGTCTCGTGGTCTCCTTGCCTTGGGCTCTGGTGCCTCTGGTCTTGGCCTCTCCCACTGCAAACAGATATCTCAAATGTGCTGCATGGGGCTGTTCTTCCGATAGGCCTGGCATTTCTCTCTTCGAGCCTGCTTCAAAGATGGCTCATCTTTATAGTTTGGGGGATGGGTAGGGTGTTAGTCCAATAGACCAGAGAAACAAATCCATAGAAACTCATATGGGTAGAAGAGAGAGTTTTATATAAAGAATAATTGTACATAAGAAAGCATCCCAACTCAGTCCAGTCCAAGCCCAGAAGTCTGATATTAGCCCATATGTCCAATACCAATCTATGAAGTCCTCTTCAGACTCATGAAGCACATGCAATGACACCAAGTGCAGGACGATCACAGGCCAGTGGGTTGAAAGTCTTTGGATCTAGTGGCGTTCTAAGCATCTCAGCGCTGGCGGGGGTTCCTATGTGGCTTCATTAGCACCCAGAGCTGCATAGGTCCATGCGGCTCCTCCTCAGGGATGTCTCGCAGGAAGTTAGTCATCAGTAGAGAGTCTGCAGGGAGTGACTCGAAAGAGAGAAGGCATCTCCCACTCCAAGGAGGAGATACAGGACTTCCCAGAATTCTCAGGAGAAGGCCGTGCCCACACAGAGGCCTCATTGGCTATGAGCTGATTGACAGGCTAGACTCCACCCCTACCCTCTTAATCTGCTCCAGCCCCAAATTAACACCAGATTATGTAAAACCCACAGGCAGTGTGTTACTAAAACTGACCAATCTCTTCTACTAGTGTTACACACACCCTGTCTGTGTAGTTTTACACAGTCCTTTGGTGAGAGTTACAGAGATTTGAATAGAAGAGCCGTATTGGAACATTTTACTGCATCACAATAGTACAGCTTGTTCTGCTCAACACAGATATAATATATGCATACAAATTGTGCACATGCCCAGAATTCAAGAACTGTAAAGATCTCATGATCCCTTTGCCAAGACCAAACAATATTTTTTATTTCTTTCAGACAGATGTTCTTTGCTAATGACTGTAGAAATAATTATGATAATAGCAGCAAATATGTAATAGGCCCTTGCTACATTAGTTAAAGGAGCCCTTGTGGCAAAGTGGGTTATACCTTGGGCTACTAACAGCAAGTTCTCACCACCATGGAGCAGTACTGACTCATAGTGACCCCTCTGTGGGCTTCTGAGACTGTAACTGTGCATGGGAGTAGGAAGTCCAGTTTTTCTGCCTCAGAGCTGCACCTGGTTTTGAACTGCTGATCATGCAGATCACAGGCCAACTCATAAACACTATGCCACCAGGGGTTAGAAACCAACAGGGGTGGTTCTTCTCTGTCCTATTAGGTGGCTCGGAGTCAGATTCTACTCCACAGCACTGAGGTGTGTGTGTGTGTGTGTGTGTGTGTGTGTGTGTGTGTGTGTGTGTGTGTGTGTGTTAAAAGGTTAGGCCTGGGCCTGCTAACCTAGAGGTAAGTGATTTAAGCCCACCAGGAGCTCTGCAAGAGAATGATGAGGCTGTCTACTCCTATGAAGATTTACGGTCTTGGAAACCTTGTATCGGGTCACTGTGAATCGGAATTGACTCCACTAACAAGGGTTTTAAAGGAAGTCCCTGAGTGGCCCAAAAGGTGTATGCTCGAGGACTGATAGAAAGGTTGACAGGTAAACCTAAAGCCAGTGAGGCTGCGGAGGGGAGTTCTGCTTATCTTCTGGAAAGGTTACAGTGAAGAAAAGTGATGGAGCTGTTTCCTTTGTGACATCCCGGTTGCCATGAGTCAGAGTTGGCTTAGCAATAGCAGATTTAGTTGGTTTTTGTTGTTGTTATTAGTTGAGATAATATTATGTGCTCTAATAATTGGCCCTGGTCTTATTCTTCAAATTCAGAAGATGATGATCTAAGTCAGCTGTGTGTGTGTGTGTGTGTGTGTGTGTGTGTACATGTGTGTGTGTGTGTGTGTGTGTGGACATGTGTATGATAAGGAGTGTTTGCTCCACAGTCAATTATTCAGACTCTGACTGACATATTTTTGTTTGTTTTTCCCCCATTTAAGAATACTAGATTCTCCTATTTGTTTCTGCATCAAATTTGTTATTCATTTGAGATTGTTTTGGTTGAAATCCATGAAACATATTTGGCTTCATATAATTAGACAACGGAGTATTTTAATAGCATTTTTTTGTTGTTGTTGCTGCGAAAGGAAGCTTTATTGTTTCCATTTGGTCCCCGGCTTGGGGGATGGGCTCCAGGGCGGTGGTGCTGTGGCTGGTGCAGGGGCAGGTTCAGGGAGAGGGGCTAAGGCCGGCAGGGGGGAGGCAGAGGGCCCTTCGTAGGTGGCGCGGCGACGCCGCAGTTCCTAGTCGGGCTTGAGGGTGAGCCTCTGGAAGAGATCCTCGCCCAGCCGGCCTGGGGGTCGCCAGCCTGCGGAGGTGGGTCAGGGGGTCGCCCATCTTCTTGAGGCGTTTCACCTCCTTGTCCAGGAAGTGGTTCTCCAGAAAGTCACAGAGATGGGGCCAGCGTGAGTGGACTCCACGGCGTGCAGGTCCAGAAGGGCCTGGTTGAGGGTTTTCTCCAGGGATAGGGCAGCTTCCATGGCGTCCAGGTTCTGCCCGCTGATCTTGGGACGGATTTTGCACATCCTGGGAGAGGGCGCGGCCGCCGCGCTGGTCCCGCAGCTTCCAGAGACGCTGGGTCCCCTCGGGCTGCCCCTTCGCCAGCTCGCGGAAATGTCCCTGTCCTCCAAGGCCACATCATCACGGTCGAAAAAGCAACCCAGAGGCAGGTGTCAGAGCCCCTCGGATGCAGGTTGACCAGACGGTGTACGCCGGCCTCAGCATCGGTTTGGAGGTCACCACCCTAAATAAAAGTGTTCGCTGGTCCCAAGAAGAGGGGCTGGCCGAGAAGATGGTCCCGAAGTTACTTCCGGAGAGGAAATGACCGTGCAGAAGGTTGGAGGCAGGGAGTCCCCGGATCTGTTCCGTTCAAACACTGTTGAAGCAAGACACAGATCCACGGGACCACAGGGCGTGCTCAGCCCTTTAATAGCATTTTCAAAAACGTTCAGATATTCTTTGATATGCCACCAACAAAGTTTCAACGTACAGTCCGAAGCCCTATCCATAGACATTCCTGACTCGGTCCCATTAAAATTCAGTGGCTTTTCGTGTATCTTGAATAGATCTTATATTTATGCATGTTTTCCAATATTAGGTGTTGTTTGGGAAATGTTGGCTTATTGAGTTATGCCGATCAAATGTTGACATATTTCACGATATGACATCGAAATCACATTTGTTAATATCACCACACAGACAGACACGCACACACACACATTCAAGAATGTTTAGGGCCGCTCCTTTCTTATAAGGTTTTGGTCTCAACCCAACTTCTTGGTGGAGTAGCCACTTAGCTGGCCATTGGGAGGATTAAAAGGTAATTCCTGAGAAATGGTTAAAATAGTGCCGAATCAATCTAACTGTCATTCTTAGTCAGGTACTGACGTAGAAGTGTTGCTTGCTTCAGACAAATAATTTGATACTTTTCTATTTCCTCTACTTGAGACTAGTTTAAATAGCATTTGCAATTTCTATTACTAGAAAGATGAATAAGACATATTTTCTTCACTTGAAGCATTTTCCCATTCATCAACTTGTTTGATTCTTCAGGTTTCTTTTGGTAAAAAATAATTACTCTGTTTCATAAATATGGAATCCACTAGTCAGTGAGGCTAAAGAAACTTGATTCTAGGCTCCTTTACTCTTAAAGTCAAAATCGTGATTTAAAGACTTTAACATAGTAAAGAACCTTAGGAAACTCTTCATTTACAAAAATAGGGCATTTGGATTATAAAATGTACTCCTTCACATCTGCACATTCACTGATTCAGGCATTGTTTTTCTGTAACACTTTAAACTGTACTTTAATTATGTTGGTGGTTAATTGGTTTATGGAAAAGTCTTAAGTATAACTTCAAATAGAGAAAGAAGAAAAAATAGTTTGATTTCAGCAATATTTATTTGTTTATTTATTTATAAGATTTTCCTTTCTCTATCATTAGGATTCCTGAGTGGTCCCAACAGTAAAATTCTTGACTACCAATTAAGAGTTGGTGGATAGACTTCGCCCAATGAACGTGGACGGTACAAAGGAAATTACAAAGTGGGGTAGTACTGCGGAAGAGATGCTTGGCAAACTGCTTTTGACAGATGACAGTTGCCATAGTTTTACTCCGACAACCAGGGGGTCACCTTGTGATGGATTTTTTAAAAAAAGACTGGGTGGAGAAAGATAGGATGTTCACTTTATCTTCACAATGACTGAAAAGACTCATGTTTGGCATCTGGAGACAAGGGCACAGCATGAAATCTGGGGTGCAGGAGTGCAGGGACCCACAGACCTGGAGAGAGGAGGAAGACTACAGAGAACTAGCCAATAGCAGAGACTCACCTGAAAGCCAGTCAATGGTGGGAAGTCCACTATTACCAGAATAAAAGGTCCAAACCACTACCAGCTCCACATTCTCCCAAGCCTTCTAGACAAGCTACAGGCTCTGTGTTGTTCTTTTCAAAATATTTCTTCAATAAACTCACTCTTTATGTTCAACCTTTTTCTCTGACTCTGATCTGAATTTTGTCTCTTGCTGGAAATCTTTCTTTCAAGAGGACAAGGATGGAGGAGCTTCTTGAGGAGGGGGGAAGAAGGCTGTGGAGGGAGGGGAGAACCACATAGCTGGAGGCTTTCACAGCATGTTGTTGTTGATTTCATGTCTTGAGATGGGCTGTGTAAATATGCACAGGATGTTTCTTGAAAAACAAACCAACAAAGAAAATCCCTCAAGTTCCTTATCTCTCAAGCCTAAATAGTGGCTGAAAATAAAAGAGGAGCCAAAGTAAAACTGAAATGGGCTTGTTGCCTCCAGTGACGAAAAGTTCATCTCCCACAAACCCACACCCAAACCAACAAGAGCCTTGCAAGGAGTGAGAGGCTTGAAACCTTGAGCTGCCTCTTGGTAACAATTTTGAAACAGTAGTTTAAGTTTTTGACCTATTTTGTCAAAATGCCTTCCTGGTATGCTCTCTGCACCTGTAGGGTTAATATTCTGTTCTGCATTCATTTACTTGCATGGCATTCGATCCTCATACTTTTCTGTGGCTCACATTTGTGTAGAATTAATTTTTTTCTAAACTTTTAGACCAGGTGTTGTTCAGGATAGCTTTTCTAACCACACAGGTCTCCTTCCTTTATTATTTCTTATCACTGCTGCAAATAGAAGCCTTCCTGCCTGGGCTTTTTCTGTATTTCTTTTCTTCATAAATAGTTCTTTGGGAATTTTCATTTTCCTCATCTCTATTTTCTTTTTTAAAATCATGTTATTGGGGGCTTGTACAGCTTTTATCACAATCCATCCTTACATACATTGTGTCAAGCACATTTATACCTATGTTGCCATTATCATTTTCCAAACATTTTATATCTACTTGAGCCCTTGGTGTCAGTTCCTCATTTTTTTCCCTTCCCGCTGCCTGCCTGCCTCCCTCCCTCCCTCATGAACCCTTGATAATTTATAAATTATTATTTTTTTTCATGTTTTACACTTCATTTGCCCACTTTTTTGTTGTCCATCCCCTGGGAGGGGGTTATAGTAGATCATTGTGATTGAGTCCCCCTTCCTCCCCCCACCTTTCTCTTCCCCTCCTGGTATCAATACTCTCATTATTGGTCCTGAGGGGTTTATCTGTCCTGGATTCCCTGTGTTGCGAGCTCTTATCTGTACCTGTGTACATGCTCTGGTTTAGCCAGATTTGTAAGGTAGAATTGGGGTCATGATAGTGGGGTGGGAGTAGGGAGGAAGCATTAAAGAACTAAAGGAAAATTGTATGTTTCATTGGCATTATACGCACCCTGGCTGGCACATCTTCTCCCCATGACCCTTTTGTAAGGGGATGTCCAATTGTCTACAGATGGGCTTTGGGTCTCCACTTTGAACTCCCCCTCATTCACATTGATATTATAATTTTTTCTGGGTCTTTGATGCCTGATACCTGATCCCTTCTACACCTCACTATCACACAGGCTGGTGTGCTTCTTCCATGTGGGCTTTGTTGCTTCTCAGCTAGATTTCCACTTCTTTACCTTCAAGTCTTTAAAGCCCAAGACACTATATCTTTTGATAGCTGGTCACCATCAGCTTTCTTAACCACATTTGCTTTTGCATCCATTTTGTCTTCAGCGATCCTGTCAGGAAGGTGAGTATCACGGAATGCTGGATTATTAGAACAAAGTGTTTTGTGTTGAGGGAGGGCTTGAGTAGAGGCCCAATATCCATCTGCTACCTTAACACTTAACACATAAATAGATGTACATAGATCGATTTCACTATTATTATATTTAAATATATTTACAAATGTATATGCCTGTATTTAGACCTCTATAAATGTCCTTTGCTTCCTAGTGCTTTCCTCTTGTCCCTGTATCATGTTCAGCCTTCATTCAGGTTTCAGTACTTCCTCTAGGTTGCATTGCCCTTGATCAAGCCCTACCAGGCATCTTACGCCCTCCTCTGCGTGATTTTAGATCACTTGCTGTTCCCTTGTCCCCCTCATCTCTATGTTCATCATGCTGTTTAAGTTTGAATGTACTTCCACCAGGTTCTTTTCATTGCGAAGCTCTTTCCTGAAGACGACAAAACAGAAACAATTAGCTGTTGAATTTTATGTTTTCATAGGATTCAAACTGCTCTAGACCCGTCTCTGTTTAGATCGTTTAGCTTCAACACAGATGCCTTGTACTCTCCCTCAATTAGTTTAGGAACCATCGCTCCTAGCTTCAGGTGCTGTTTTCAAGTTGATTGACCATACTTTCTTATACAAATATGTTGATCACTTAAACATCCTTTATGTGTAAGACATCGTATTCGTTCCCTTTGCTTTCTTTCTCACAAAGCGATAGCAGGCAGACCTGGGGGTGGTTGATGACTTGACCCCATGTGTTTCCTAATTGAGAAGGTACGAGTCAGAATTGACTCAATGGCAGTGCGTTTAGTTTTTTGGGAAGGATGGCTTGTCACTTTGTTATAAATACTATCCATGAGTTTTTGTTTTTCTCTTTAGTTCTGTTATGTGAGGAGCCAGGAAAATTAAGAAAATAAAACAACTGTGGCCATCATCTTCCCAGAATATTTCTCTTCTGATGGGATACGAAGGGAAAAAAGAAATAGTTCTATTAATTTTATGTTTTGACTTCTAAGCCTTTTGAATCTTTTGCCTAGGCTCACTAGTGAGCTTTATGATTAGTCAACCAATCTTCAATTGATGCATAATCACAACATGAATGGTAATGTAACTTGAATACATAATTTCTTCTAATCAGTATCTCTGTCAGTTATATTACTGTAATGTATTGACCTTTTATTTCCCTTTTCTGTAGCTTCATCTTTCCTCCCTGTTTTCCTCTCTCATTTGTTGTTTCTCTTTCTGATGGTGATATATAAATGACTTTCTGAGACATAAATGACTTCTAGCTTTCTTGAGTCAGTTCATAAAGAAATCCTGAGGTCCTATTTGCACTTCTCCCTAATTTGGCACCAGCCTGTATTTAGGTAGAGAGGTAAGATGTCTCCAGTGACTATATTTGATGAGTCCTGCAAAAATATTAAGCAAAATTAGTTTGGTCTTTAAATCTAGACCTCACTTTGTTTTGCTTTATCCCCCAGTTTAAATTTTAAGTTTCATCATTAAATGTGTGGAGCCAGGTAGGAGGATTATGACCAAATGAGATAGGTGGAAAGGTTGTTGCTCTGGGTCCCAGTCAATAACTCCAGAAATAGACTTGTTTTTAACCAATGCGTGATATATTCTTTTGGGATGGTCTCCTGTTGAATTTTATTAGGTATTTACCAAAAAACCCTTGTTTTCCCCCTGCATTGCAATTAGTGTAATTAGGGTCTATGTTTGAAGTATCATATATCTTTTGTAGAGGTTCAGGATAAATAGCACACTGAATTACTGCTCTAAAAATTACTTGTTTAAATAATTAGTTCATCTAATATATTCAATTGTCCCTCCAATCAAAATAAAATCCGAAACCCAAACCAACAGTCATCCAGTCCATTCGAATCATAAAAATCCTAATGGACAGAGCAGAATAAAGCCAAGGGCTTCCCAGATTGAATGTTTAAGGAAGCATAGGGCCACTTCCTGCTCTCAGGAGGCAGCTAGGAATTCAAAAGGTTGGCTTTGTGGACAGCGGCCTGGCTATTCAACCGCTGTGCCACCAGGCTCCTTCGAGTCACAGTGACACTGAGTCATTCTCACAAGAATCTCTGCTCCCTTAAGCTTTTGCCGGCTACTCAGGGCTGACGGGGCATAATGTCTATAGATGAAACGAAAATCAGACCAGAGCAAGATAATAGGATGATTTTTTTCCCCTGCGAAGCAAATGAAAAAAAAAAGTCATGCCATACTAACCCAGGGAGAAGTGTAAATATAGAGGAGAAATAGGCTTCTGAGTTTAAATTGCTGATATCTTATGGGGATCAGCTTCCATTGTGGCCATAATGTGTTATGTTGACAGGGGCAGACAGATTGCTGAGCGGCCAGGTGGAGAGTCCCTGAGAGATTGTCTGGGAGACTTACTTGCAACACAGATTGGAGCAACCTCACAAGTGAAAATAGATCCACAGCATGTGGTTATTTGCCGGGGACACTGCATAGTCCATCTGAATTGAGTATCTGTGCATCTCTTTCAAATCACAAAATGCAAGCTGGCAAATTTTATATTTTCTGTAGACCAGTACCAAGTTTTGAGATTTATAAATGTTCTACTGTAGAGTCTGTCAAAGGCAGCTAGTAGCTGTTTGACCTTTTAGAAAAATCGAAAAATCACATTTTTCAAATGGAGTGGAGTTTCATCTAAAAAGTGGTTCCTTCCTTTTCTGACCAATTTTTAATTGATGTGCTCAGTCTAGTTTCTCTTGACTCTCAAGCACTGCTTATTGATCAAAAGTTAAATTGGACCAAGTTGCTATGCACAATGTATTGTCAGTTCTGTTAACACACTTTTTCTTTTTCCAATCTCGGTGTCCATGATTACATTTAACCAAATCACTGTCGAATGAAATTCACATAGTGTTCCCATGCAGATTTCTTGCTGTGGTGAATTTCAGAGCATCAAGTACTTTGCAAGGACATGTGTTTAATTCAGGTGAGTGGATAGAAAATACTGCAGCGGCAGTTCGTGAAGCGTGCTACGTGGAGAAGCACACTTACGCTGTGGGAAATAGGTGAGACGGTGCAGGACATATAAAGCAGGTTCAGCGATGATAAGTTTTAATCTCTTTCTAAAAAGGTTAAATCTTAGTTATATTTACCATGACAAATATTTGACTTCAAATTGCCTCTCTTAAAAATCATCATCATTATTATTTTTTTTAGCCTGTTCAACAGCAGAAGCAGCTGAATAGTATCTGTCTTCCGTGGAAGGTGAGTTTTATTAAATGCAGAGTGAATTCGTTATAACTTCTGCTTGGAAGATTATGACCTGCTGCTTTACGCAGACTTTGTGAAGTATCTTACGAAATGATGGTTTCTGACCGATGCATTTTCTCTGGATTGCTGGCGACTTGAAAGAATTCATGCTATTTCCTTAGATTCATTTAACCCTCTTGGAATTGCCCTTAAATGGCAAAGATTAACACTGTTTAACTATTTTTTAAATGCCTCCGTGAAACTCTTTAAATATGAAACTGAGAACTACCAGTTTATGCAGAATCCAGAATTTTGCGGGCAAAGAATATGAGAAAAAAATGTGGTTTTGGTAGATGACTCTTCTAATTATTAGATTGATGACTATATTAAAGGCCACTCTAGACCCACTATTTCACTTATTTGAAATGGCAGTGGTATGCAAATCATTTATACAGCTCCGGGAGACAAAAAGTTGACGCTATCATTTCTTAGTTTCCGATTAGCTCAAGAGACATTTTATTCTTCCAAGGACCCCTCCCTCGTACATTGGAACAACAGGCACCCATGCATAGCACAAACACATACTTGAGTTATAATAGTTGAGCTATTTATGTATGATCTCTGTGGTGCCGTGAGTGATTTAATTGGATTCCTCTGGCTACAATCTTTGTAATTCCCACCAAAAGATTGAGTGGGAACACACAAACATGGTGTATGAGACTCTAACCTGGGAACTAGTTAACTTGCCATCCCTCTGGGGATAAAATGAGCCATCTCAGAACCAGGAATGGGGAATTTCACTACCGTCAGGAAAGATGAGCCAGGAGTGGAGGATGGCTCCAAGATTCCTGGGCACCAAGTCTTCTCAATCCAAGAGACCCAGCTCAGAGACCCGAGGGCGATGACAGCAGAGGCAGCAGAATGAGGAACTGGAGCCCCACGTGGAGCAGTGTCCCCCCCTGGACCCCCCAGCCCATGAACTGAGTAGCGTTGAGAGCTTTGAGAAGGAGGCTAGCTATTGTGAGAAGTGAGAGGTGTTTCTAGGCACTTAATCAGGGAGAGCTAGGCTTGCTGACACTTGAAGCTAGAGCTGCATATCTTCACATTGAGGATTAAGGGGGAGTAGAGCTCAATGCCCTTTGGGCATTTGTCAACAGTGCTAAAGGAGCTTTATAACATTTGCCTGAGAAAATCAAAGAGCCAAGGACTGCATGACTTTGAAGCTAAAGCTAGAGAGAGGTGTGACTGAGAAGAGTCATACCTGACCCAAAGAACTGTATCCTGAACATTCCGGATCCTGAATTGTAACTTGCTACCGTCCCTAATAAACCTCATAGATGTATTGTTTGTGGTTTTGTGTGGTCACTGAATAAATTTTGGAACCCAGCAGAGAAGCAGAGGGAGGGACAGTTGGTGTCAGAATGGTAAAGAAGGCCATTTATGCTCCTGTGACATTATAAAAGAGGATGACTCGTTTTGCTATTACAAAGTTTCATTGTATTTGGTCTCTGAGATTTAAAAATTTTATTTTTATTACAGTTAATCCATCCAAGGAAAACACAATAATTAAAGGCAGGTGTCAGAGGTTGTTAGCAGAATGGAAGAAAGTTTTATGTTGGGCCCTTGGTTGCTGAAGGCAAGTCAAAGAGAGAAAGTTTATCTTGCCCGTTTAATTTTCAAGCTACAATATACTATTGTGTGCTACCAGTTGTAAAGAATTGGAGGCCAAAGTAGGATTCAAACATTCATTAATTCAATAAATATTTATTAAATGCCTATTTTGTTTCAACACTGTCCTATGTGTTTGGGAATAAATTAGTTAAGAAGAGAGAGAGAGAGAGAGTTCTAGGCTGTTTCCAACACCCACAGCCTCTACTTACTAATTCTTGTTTTGTTTTTGGTTAATGAGAGAAGTCATCCTAACATTTGTAGTCACAGCTGTCATATAAGTCAGTAAAATCCCACTGTTGTTTGCTCCTAATTTTTAGCTCATTATGAATGATAAACGATTTTGATTTGAGGTCCTTACTGAAGGGAAGGGATTACTGTGCCTGGATTTCTTTGGGCCTTTCCCCTGTGGCTGTAGCTTGGTTCTGACAGCAGAATAAATGGGAATTCATATGAGGTTGAGAAATAACTGCTTTTAAAATGTGCAAGGTTCGTCATTTAAAAGGAATTGCATTTCAATACACGATAAAATTTCCAGATTACCTTGAGAATTGGGGCTGCCTACTGTCAGTTATATTGAAAGAATTCAAACGTGCTAAATTACCTGACAACTTGTGGTGTTTTATGTGCTGTATTGATATGAGAGTATTTGTTTTGCTTCAATGGGTACTTAATTATTTGTTTCTTCTTGACAGGGTGCTAGAATTAATTCACAGCATTATGAAACTACACTAAGCATCCCCTTGAGAACCAGGGCTGAGTCCTGTAAACCTAGTGCATCATCTGTTTTACCCATAGTTTAAACATTAATTTAAGATCATGGATTACTTCTTAAAAGAGAGGACTTATCTGTGGGGACTTCCAAAAGCTCATGGAAAACTGATATGAAAAGATAATGGGAAAGTTTTTCATGATTTTTTTTTATGCCATCTGCTATTCTTTCTACCTTAATGTGGATTTCAAGGATGCAAAATGGGTTAAACACAACTCTAGGAAATATAGGTTGCTACCAGAAGCCTACTTATAATAAGGGACTCAGGGGGTTTGGGAATCAGCAATGCATGGTGCAATTCAAAGTACAATTCTTACTCTCAGCTATTAAAATTTATTTTCTATACTAACAAAGGAGGTTCTGTGAAAGTTCCTCTTTTGAAACACAGAAGGCATAAACTGAGTGAGGTAGTTTATTGTGACAACCTGGCTGGTAAACACATGTGGGATTAATTGAAGGGCAGAGAGATAAATGGCTTTGTGAGCCTCGCCTTTCCTGTATCTTGCTCTTTGATCGTCGGAACAGTATGCGGCTGCCTTGCTTGTTCTTTGCCTCAATTTGCAAGTTACACTACCTGTGGGACACCTAACCTGTGGACTGTGTCACTGTAATTTGAGATTCCTTCAAGACCTGCTTCACCACACCATTGGGTTTACATCTCTTGAGCTGGGGACTGTGGGACCCTGTCATCTGGCTGACTGTTGGTGACCTGCCTTGCTGTTTGCTGCCTGTGCCTGGATAGCCTGAATTGCTCTACAGACCTGGTGGCCCTCAAGACTTGAAGGACTGTCACTGTCTCACAACTGTCTCACGGGAGTGAGTTGCACTGAGCCATTTGCACTGCTTTATAATTTAATTAACTGTTTATTTCTTATGTTATATATATATATATATATATATATATATCTGTTTAAATATATATCAAATTGTTAACATTCTGGTTTTATTTCTCTGGAGAACCCTGTCTAACACACTGAGTTAATCTAAAAGTTTTGTAAATCTTCAATGTGCTGAAATCCTTCCTTAGTAGTAGGTTTTGGGGTGTTATTGTTAGTTGCCAATGAAGTTGGCCACAATTCATGGTGACCCAATGCACATTGGAATGAAATGCTGCCTAGTTTTATTCCATTCTCATGATCAGATTGCTGTCATCCATTGATGTCTTCTGGGTTGGTTTTTATAAGTGAAGTGCCGACTCTATGAAATGCAGGTGCTGATTATGCATTGGCCTGCTATGCAAGAACAGAGCTATTCAAAACCACCAGCCTGCCCCAGGAGGCTTTCTACTCCGCTAAAGAGTAAGACTTGCCCCAATGAAACATACAACCTTCCTCTAGTTCTTTCATGCTTCCTCCCCACCACTATCATGACCTCAATTCTACCTTACAAATCAGACTAGACCAGAACACGTACACCATGGCTACAGATAAGAGGCTGCAGGGAGAAAGGGGGGACCAATCATAAGGATCGACATACAACCCAGGGGGATGAGCAACAGAAAAGTGGGTGAATGGTGACAGAGGATGATGTAAGATATGAAAATAATAATCTATGATTTATCAAGGGTTCATGAGGAAGGGAAGGCAGAAGAGAGAGGGGGAAAATGAGGAACTGATATCAAGGACTCAAGTAGAAAGGAAAGGCTTTGAAAATGATGGCAGCATATCTACAAATATGCTTGACACAATGGATGAATGTATGGATTGTGATAGATATAAAAGCCACCAACAAAAATATTTAATAATAATATAAAAATAGAGTAAGACTTGGAAAGTCACAGAGGCAGGGGTGGCAATGAACTAGGATGGACTCAATGACAGTGAATTTGGTTTGGTCAGCATCTAGTTTATAATAAGGGACTCACGAGGATTTGGCCATCAGCAATGCGTGGCTGCTAGCCTGTCTTAATATGAAAGCATCGTTGAAATCATTTTACTAACGTACCGTAGAACCCTGGTACTCAACCGCATCAGTACTCGAAATAATTTGATTTTGACGCGAAAAATGTTGAGAGAATTTTACATCAGAGCTCTAACAAAACATCAGAATCAGACCTGACACAGGTGATTTTTGTAAACAAAAGCAGTTTGCGTTTCGGTCACTCGGCATTAGTTGGCGGTGTTAGTACTTTATTTGAACTTTTTGCGGTTGTGCTCCAAACACTTTGCTACAATTGTCTTAGTTTTTGTGGCTTTTTGGACTGTTTTCAGATTGAAAGGGGATTCTCCTTCCAAACAATGACTCTCTACTTCCCTCCTGTCACATCCGTGTCAGCAGATCCAGATCCTCATCACTCTCAAGGTATGGGCCATACTGTAGTTGTTAAAAACTTTTTTAATGTTGTGTCTCTTATTTAAAATATATTTAACTCAACTTATTTTCTTTGAAATGTCTGTGTAATGTTTTGTCTAAAAAGACAAGGTTAGGGTAAAAACTTGGTATGTGAGAATAGATTAATCCATTTTCAGTTATTTCTTATGGGAAAAATTGATTCAGAACTTGACTGCATTGCATCTTGATGCTCCTTCGAGAATGGATTAACGTAGAGGTCCGTGGTTCTACTGTAATAATAAACAAGCCTTCACTGATACATCGTCACTGCGCCTCTGCACAAGATACATTTGACAGGAATTAGACCTGGTCTCCTGAATATAAAAACAAAACAACACAAAAAACAAATCTGATTTAATCAAGTCAATTCCAACTCACAGTGATTCTATATAGTGTTTTAAGACCTATAGGAGCAGACAGCCTCATCTTTCTCCTGAACAGAAGCTGGTGGGGTTGAAACACTAATCTTGCAGTTGTGCTAGTCTTGCAAGGGCTGACCCACAGCACCACCAGGTCAATTATATGCCCTTTATCAAGTAAAACAAGCAAACGAAAAGGAAGTTAAATGTTAATGTTCTTTAGTTAATGCTGAAATGACAGTTTATGCTTTTCTTTAGAGGTAATCAGGAATATCAGGTAGGTAAAATAATTTCTTTCAGATGTTTATATTAGTGTTTTTCTTCTCTGAAGAAAAAGTAGTTGTAAAGAGTAAAAATTTATGTCCATACTTACTTCCATCTCCAGAGATGTGATATCTTGCTGTATAAACAATATTTTCTAAGCAAAATGACACCGATGGGTCAGATTTCATGGTCAAAATTAGAAAGCGCTGCTCTTTCATAGAATTGTGTTAGTAGTCTTGAGAGGTGATTTGTACATTTATTTTATTAAAGAACTCTGAAAATGCATTTCAATGTGATTTTGATCATCTGCTTTGCACTAGGGATCTCAGAGAAGGCTGATTTTTGTGAAAAAAAATGTATGAATAAGTTATCCTGTGATTTCTTAAAGTGGGCATTCAGGAGACCATTAAGTAAAAGAAAGAAAAAGAAAAGGGGCGGGGGGAAGGCACTTCTGCACTTATATAGGGCACAATGGTCTTTATTTATTTATAATTTTTATAATAGCAGCAGATTCAAGCTGGTTATAGGTCAAGAAGAATAAGGAAGAAAAAATCTTATAAAATTGAAACCAAAATAAAGGTTTTTTTGTGTTCCTTAGGGTGCTTGTATTTTATATATTTGGGGAGACAATGGTCAGGACAGCAATTATACGTGGAACAGTCACCAATGATTTCCCAAATGTGCTCCATTTTTCCACTTTGGCCATTTTGTTTGGCAGGTTGGACAAAACATTGACAGTATCTAAATGCAGTCTCTGCTGAGTTTGCGGGTAGTATTTTAAATTAATTCTGTAGTTTTAGGTGTTATTGAAAAGAATGTCTCCTGAAAATGGAGAGACCATTTAGGAGTTGTATTTGTTAAAGTTGTATTTCTTAACTTTTTATATTAACGCACTTTTTATTTCAGGGGAGTCAGGGGTGGGAGACAATGGAAGCACTCAGGCAGTATTTTCCCATCAAAACCTCAAATGGATGGGATTAATTAGAACATCTTTTTTAAATTCAGAAGTTCTCTTTATAGGGAAAGAAATAAAAAATCTTGTCAAACAATGTAGCATTAGAATATCAAAAGTAACATAAAGGCAAAATTAATATACATTACACAAAATATAATTTTAGAGATATTACTTATATTTTTCTTATAGTTAGTATAATTTTTTAAAGGCTTATACAAAAACTGGCCATCTGGATATATATCTCAATGATCCATTTGAAAGGAAAAATCAGAAGCTGTTTCTTTTGATACAGTGTAGAAATGAGCAATTTTAGTGAGTGGAATTACAAGTTCTTTATTTTTTCCCCAGATATTAGGTTCAAATCTTAGAAGAAGCACAAAAAAATCAATACAGCATAAAAAACATAATCAATTGAGTAATTTCTTATACTACTCTACCTATCCTATACTAACATTGCTATAGGGCTAGTTTCAGAAGAATGCTTACATACTGTAATTAATCATAACAGATATACCGAGACAGAAATGTGATATTATTTTTCTAATTATTTTCATCTTTTACTACATTTTGATTTTTGCATGGATATTCCATTTATTATAAACCTTCAAAAATAATACCACTAAATGATAGCAAAAGAGATTTGTTCATTTATAAGGTGAGTGGAGTGGCCATTCTGAGTATATTTCTTTTATTGCATCCACATTTTTCAACATTAAAGTCTTCTTCATATGACATATTCTCTTAGGACCTGTGTCAACAGCCTAGACACTGAAAAATATGTGAGTAATAACAGGAAAAACATTTTTTTACTTAATTCTTATATCTAAAGTGCTTGTTGGCAAAAAGAGAAGCTTTATTGTAAAAGGAAGGCTTTATTGAAAGAAAGTAAAATTCAGCATGGGAAAATTATAGTGATATCTCACAGTCCGATTGCAGCTCCATTTCTTAATATCTGCTTATAAATTTTCTCCAGTAATTATAGTCTGTTCTGGACAAAGTCTTCAAATTAAACACCTTGTGGTTTCCTCTCTTCCATGATGATCTACTCAACTACCATTCTCTCTTGACCAGTTGTTAGCTTGCCTTCATCCTCCTTTCTTGCCTGAGTGAACTTACCGAATGCGTATTTGGCCATGTCACGCTTCAGGTTGTTCATTGTTGTCCTAGGGTTTAACTATAGTATCTTTGCTCTGAGTTTGCCACCTCCTTGCTCAGTACTATTAAAATGATTTTCATTGTCTATGGAATAATCTGAGTTATGTTAATGAGAACCTTGTTGCCACACCAAGGATTTTATTCGACCTAATACCTGCACATTCCCAGACTCAAGCACATTGCTGTTCAGTTGAACTGCCCCTAGGGTTTCCAAAACTGCAAATCTTTTTGGAAGAAGAATGCCTTATCTTTTCCCCACAGAGCATCTGGTAGATGTGAATTATTAATCTTTGGTCATCAGCAGAGCATTTTATTTGAGTCTAACTCATCCTGACTCTAAATAAGGGTTTACAAGGCTCTAAGTCTTTATGGGAGCTAGTAGCCTCATATTTCGCCCATTGAGTGGCTGGTGGGTTTGAACTGTCTACCTTGTGGTTAGCAGGTGAGCGCTTACCCAAAAGCACCACTGAGACTCCCTTTTACATCACCTGGGATTTTTAAAAAATTGGGGTTCATACAGCTATCATCACAATCTATACATCCATTAATTGTGTCAAGCACATTTGTACATATATTGCCATCAAAACATTTTATATCTACTTGAGCCCTTGGTATGAGCTCATTCTCCCCCCCCTCCACCCTCTCTCATAAACCCTTGATAATTTATAAAAATTTTTTCCCATGGCTTACACTGACTGCTGTCACCCTTCACCCACTTATCTGTTGTCCATCCTTCTGGGAGGAGGTTATATGTAGATGATTGTGATTGGTTTTCCCTTTATTCCCTCATGTTCCCCTTCCCCTCCTGGTCTCCCTACTTTAATTATCGGTGCTGAGGGGTTTCCCTATCCTGGCTTCTCTGCGTTTCCAGCTCTTATCTGTACCCGTGTGCATGATCTGGTCTAGCCAGGTTATGATGGTGGGGAGGAGGGAGCATTAAAGAACTAGAGGAAAGTTGTATGCTTCATTGGTGCTATACTGTACCCTGACTGGCTCATCTGTCTCTTCCTTGTGACCCTTCTGTAAGGGGATGTCCAATTGTCTACAGATGGGCTGTGGGTCTCCACTCCACACTCCCCCTCATTCACATGGATATTATTTTTTTGTTCTGGGTCTGATCCCATTGATACCTCATGAACACACAGGCTTGTGTGCTTCTTCCATGTGGGCTTTGTTGCTTCTCAGCTAGACGTCTGCTTGTTTATGTTCAAGCCTTTAAGACTCCAGACACTATATCTTTTGATAGCCAGGCATCATCAGCTTTCTCCACCACATTTGCTTATGGACCCATTTTGTCTTCAGGGAATGTGAGCATCACAGAATGCGGGGTTATTAGAACAAAGTGTTCTTATGTCGAGAGAGTACTTGAGTAGAGGCTCAATGTCCATCTGCTACCTTAATACTTAACATATAAATGTATGTACATAAATCTATTTCCCTATCATTATATATAAATATATTTACAGATATACATGCCTGTATTTAGACCTCTATAAATGCCCTTTGCCTCCTAGTTCTTTCCTCTATTTCCTTTTACTTTCCTCTTGTCCCACTACCATGTTCAGCCTTCATTCATGTTTCAGTAATTCCTCTCGGTTATATTGTCCTTAAGTAAGCCTCACTAGGCATCCTATGCCATCCTTGCCATAATTTTAGATCACTTGTTGTTCCCTTGTCCCTTGGTTTGTAGACACCCCCTCCCCCCCTTTTCCATATTCCCCTGGAAACATCAGTTCCATTGTTTTCTCCTTGGGATTGTTTATCTTGTCTATCTTATCTATATAGACATGTAGAAACAATAATAAGCACAAAAACACAACAGATCAAAACAAAACAACAACAAAAACAAAGACCAAAAAAGAAAAGCCTATAAATACTTCCAGGTCTCTTTGTTGACCTTTATGAGTATTTTCTGGTTGAGTCTGATGGGGTGCCATGCCCTGGCCCCAAAGTCTATTTTTGGTATTTGGACTTCATTGCTTTGCTCCCCTTGCTGCTCTTTTGCGTGCACTTAGTGTTTTGCCCTGGTGTGGTGGAGTCAGATTGGGCACGATTCCCACACTGTTTCTCCAGCATTGTTTCCCGTCAGTGAAGGACGTCATGTCTCATGGTAGACTGGCCCTATAGTCCTCTCTGTGCATTGGCAGGAATATCGTCCTTGGGGCTTGGTGGGCCAGAAAGTGCTCCACTCTCTCTCCTTCCCTCTTCGTTTGCTCCTGTGTGCTCTGATCAGATGCACCCCTCTCCCTGCTGTCTTCTGAAATGCATTCTTCTGGGGTGTGTGTGTCCACGTAGTTGGGATTGGGGTTGCCCTACAGACCTCTCTATTGGTTCCCTGCTTTATGCTGGTATGTTGCATTCACATCTTGGCACACCAGGTTGAAGTTTGGACCTCTCTCCCTCTCCTGTGGAGATATAAACAGTACCTTCCTCCTTGGTTGGATGAGTGTGACCTGTTCCACCTCTACCTATGTCTTTTTTTTTTCTTTTTTCTTTCCTCCTCCTTTTCAGTTGGCTACCTATGTATCCCTGGATAGGGGTCTGGTACCTGCCATACTGCCTGGACCTCACCTCAGGAATGTATGTATATGGTATCTTTTCCTTTATGCCCCTTTTGCATTTTTAAGCTTACCTCAGTGAGCTCATGTTGTACATGTCTTATTGTGCTTGACTTACTTCATTTAGCATAATTTCTTCCAGTTCGTCCCATGTGGCAATGTGCTTCATGCATTCATCACTGCTTTTTAGGGATGCATAGTACTCCATTGTATGTATGTGCCATAGTTTTTTAATCCATTTGTCCACAGATGGAAATTTGGGTTGTTTCCAATCTCTTGTGATTGTGAACTGTGCCACAATGAACATTGGAGCACAGATGTCTGGCCGTTGTTTGTTTCTTGCCTCTTCTGGGTATATGCCCAGTTGGGGATGCTGGGTCATATGGTACCTTGATTTCTATCCATTTTAGATCTCGCCTAATTGATTTCCATAATTGTTGTACATACCTACAGGTCTACCAGCAATGGATGAGAGTTCCTATCTCATCACAGCCCCTCCAACACATTACTTTCTGATTATTTGAATTGGGCTATCTTTGAGGGTGTTAGGTAGTATCTCACAGTTGTTTTAATTTGGAATTCTCTTATGGCTAATGATCAGGAACATTTTATCATATGTTTATTGGCCATTCAAATTTCTGCCCTTGTAAAACTTCTGTTCTGGTCCTTTGCCCACCTCTTTAATGGGCAATTAGTTTTTTTCTTATGGTAAGCTAGCAGAGTGGTGTAGATTTTAGTCATAAGGTCTTTGTCTGATGTGTCATTGCTAAAGATGTTTTCCCAGTCTGTGGGCTCTCTTATTGCTTTCTTAGTGAATTCTTTCGATGTACACAGGTGTTTTATGTTCCATATATCTCACTTTATTTGTCAATTTGTGCATCCTCTGTATTCGTGTCCCTATTTCTGATAACCCATGTATTCCCTGCTCCAAAGTTCTCAGGTTTGTCCCAATTCCCTCATTGATGGCCCTCATAATTTGGGGTTTTACCTTGAGGTCTGTGATCCACCTTGAGTGTATTCTTGTGCATGGAGTGAGGTAAGGGTCTTGTGTCATTTTTCTGCAAGTATATATCCATTTTTTCCAGCACTACTTGTTGAAGAGAATATCCGCTTACCATCTGATATTTTGGGGGCCCTTATCAAAGATCAGTTGTCTGTATGCTGATGATTTTGTTTCTGGGTCTTCAGTTCTTTTCCATTGGTCTGAGTATCTGCCAATATACCAGTAGCACACTGTTTTGACCATTGTGGCTGTATAATAGGTGCTAAAGTCAGACAAAGCAAGCCCTCCAAGTTTGTCCTTCTTGAGAAGTTCTCTGATAATTCTGGGCTTCTTCCCTCTCTACGTGAATTTGGTAATCAGTTTATCCAATTATTTGAAGAAAGATGATGGTATCTGTGTTGGGATAGCATTAAACTTATATAATGCCTTGGTCAGAAATGACATCTTTACTATATTGAGTCTTCTGATCCACGAGCATGGGGTATTCTTCCATTTGTTGAGGTTACTGTTCATTTCTTGTAATAGTGTTCTCTAGTTTTCCTTGTATAAAACAAAAGTAAAATATTTTGGATTTTTAGTCAGGTATATCCCTAGATATTTCAATTTTTTGCTTGACTATTGTGAAGGGTACTACCTTTTTGATCCCCTTTTCTGTGGTCTTGTCCGATGTGTATAGCAGTCTGATAGACTTCTATTTGTTGATCTTCTATCCTGCCACTCTGTTGTATTCCTCTATCATTTCCAGCACTCCCCATGTGGAGATTTTGGGATTTTCCATATGTAATATCATATCATCTGCGGATAACGATAGTTTCACCTCTTCCTTCCCCAGACAAATACCTTTGATGTCTTTTCTTTGCCTTATCTTGTTAGCTAGGACCTCCAGTACAATGTTAAATAAGAATGGGGACAAGGCATTCTTGTCTAGTCTCCTTTTTCAGTGGGATTGTTTTCATCTTTTCTCCATTAAATAACACATTGGTTCTTGGTTTTTCATATATAGCTTGTTTTATATTGAAGAATTTTCCTTCCATTCCTATTTACTTGAGTTTCTTAAACATGAATGGGCTTTTGTGGTACTTACATAATCTGTCATCAATTTGAAAGGATTAAGAGTGAAGGTGTGGAGTATAGCCTGTTGATCAGATTGTAGCTTCATGACCTCATTTGGAGGCGCTAAAGAGATAAATAGCTCACTGGAGGCAGAACACACACTCATTCCCTTAAGAGAAGCTACATGAATTTACCCTGATGCACCCAGAGCCCTGGGAGCTGGAGGAACCATTTGGAAAACCCTGCCAGCGCTGAGATGCTTACAGCACCATTGGATCTACAAGGCTTCCCACCCCCTGGCCTGTGATCTTCCTGAATTTGGCATAATTGCATGTGCTTCATGAGTCTGAAGAGGCCTTTATAGATTGGTATCGGCCATATGGATTAATATCGGACTTATGGACTTGATCTGGACTGGGTTGTGATGTTTTCTCAGTATTTAATTGCTCTTGTATGTAGATCTTTTTCCTATACACATAGGTGTGTCCATGAATATGTTTCTCTAGTCTACCTGGACTGACACCTATTACCCTGGGAGTGGGGTACTAGAGAAAAAAATCATAAGATGGGGAGTGGATGTTTATTTGGCTTCTGCTTCATGGTATTGCTTCTTCTTGGGCTAGTCTGAGGTCAGATATGTCCATGCAGTTTACTGGGTTGTTTTCTAGAAAGAATATGGGAAGTTAAAGTTTTGATTATTTTGTTTAATTGTTGCCTTTAGTTATTCCTGTTTGAAATAGAGAAAATGAATGTAATGTATATTTTGAGCCCAGAGGGCGAAATTACCATTCGAATTTCTCAGAGTTGCTTATAGCAAATGGCTGACAGAAAGCCTGGCCCCTGTTTGATGCTGTCAGAGGCTTAAACCCATATTTTACATCAAAATAAAAGATTAGATAAGAATTAAGATAAGTTAAATAAGGATTGAATTTGACTGTTTTGAAAATTGAGATTAGGATCTGATTCTACTTTGTTTATACGGATTTCTAATGCTTACTGTTGTTGATATAGTGATTGATAGAAATGATTATTGAGAATTATGAAAAGAGAGAGCTTGTAAGCTCACTTGCCTTAAGCCATTCAAATTTGATCTTTAAATGGGTTTATGACATGCCTACAAAGAAGGTTATGAAAAGATTAGCCTCACCTAGTGCTTTGAAATACTCAGGACATTTGCATTCCAAGAGCCTTACTGGGGGCTGTTGACAGATGAAGAAAGAGGAACTCTTTGGCTTTTTGAATCTTGAACTAGTGGTTTTTATCAGATGCTGGAAAAAAATCTAGAACCAAAAAAATCTAAAACTAAGATTTAAAAATCTCTAAGACAGATTGTTAAAGGGAGCCAATGGCAACCTGAAATGCTCACTAGGTGACCACCTGGATCTACTTGTTGAGTTGAAGTGGGAGAAATGCCTCAATAAAGAGATGGGTTGAGTCTGGCCACTAACCCCCATGACCCTGGTTCACAGGGACTACAGGAGAAGATGAGAGCAAGTTGACTGGTCTGAAGTTCATGACCTAGCACCAGGGGGCTAGGCTTGTTAAGAATTTTTGATGAGCCCATGGTCTTAAGTTGAAGCAACCAATGGACCCCCTGGTGAGGCTAAGTGAGGCAGCCACATTGAGTTGACCAGAACCAGACCAGATGAAGGGAAGCTATTTGAGCCTGTGAACTGGTGCATGAGGCAGACTTTATGGATGACCTGTCCTGATTTGATTTTGCTTATGGTTGCAGACTCACAAGGTTCCAACTGGAATGAAGATTCTTCACATCAAAGAATATGATTGTCTCCTCAGAGCACTGGGTTGATTTAAGAGAGGGCAGTATAGAAATTGGATACCCAAAATGGGGAGAATAAAGGCATGAAGTGGCTGGCTTACAAACTTTCATAGGTGGGGGAATATATTCATAGTGTTTTCATGATTGAGGTATAGGCGTTACTTAACTGCAATTGTTAGGCATAGGATATATTTGTTTTGTTCACTTATAGATTGTTTAAATGAGGGTGGCACATATTGAATTGTATGCATTTTAGTTTTATAATATTAGGCACAGATGTGATTTTATTATTGTTTGTTTGAAAATCATATATGGCTAAAGAGTTGTATGAAAGTGTCAAAATGACAAGGGGTAGTCTGTGGTAGTTATAGTCTGTTGTCAATCTGAGAGGATTAAGAGTGAATGGGTGGTGTGGTAGTTACATAACCTGGTGTCAATTTGCGGATTGTAAGAATGTAGAGGTGGAGTCTAGCCTGTCAATCAGGACATAGCAATGAGGCCTCTGTGTGGGCAAAGCCTTCTCCTGAGGATTCTGGGAGCTCCAGTTTTTTCCATAGTTTTCTTTCATATACCTCAGCCCTAATTTTTATTTATTTTTTCTTTTGCTATTAGTAGGATTTTCCTGTTGACTCTTCTCTAATTGCTGTAAGTTTTGTGTCAGTATATTAATCATAAGCCTCTCTTCCTTTTTTATGTGTGCATATATTGCTATCAAACTTCTGCTGATAAATACCTTTGCTGTCTGATACCCCAAAGGTTTTAGTATGTTGAATTCTCATTCTCATTGGTTTCTAGAAACTTCCTAATTTTATCTTGATCTGGGCCAGTACTCATCCTTTTGCAATAAAGAGTTATTCATCCTCTACTTGTTTGCCCTTGTTTTCTTAGTCATCTTTTAGTTGATTTTCAGTCTTATGGCATAGTGCTCGAATGGAGCAGTCTGTATGATTTCTAATGTGCTTAAATTTACACAGATTCGACTTGTGTACCAGTATGTGGTCTATCTTCAAATATGTGCCATGTGGGCTTAAAAAGAATGTGATTTTTTTTTTTTTTGCATTTGGGTGGAGATCTCTGAAATATCTATCAGGTCAAGTAGTCTAATTGTAATGTTTAGATCTGTAGCATCTTTGTTAAGCTTCTTTCTCTGTGATTTATCTTTCTCAAAGTGTGGTATATTAAAGTCACAAAGTATATTGTTGAGCCCATAATTTCTTTTTTCATCTTTTGGAGCATTTGATTGATGAATATCGTGGGCCTTTCATTGGGCGCATATATATTTATTATGCTCACTGGTTATTTGTCTACTGTTCCCTTGAGCATTACATAGTGTCCTCCCTGCCCCCCTTTATATCTATTTATGGCTTGTACCTTGAGATCAATTTTGTCTGAGATTAGGATTGCAACCCCTGATTTTTTTGAATTGCCATTTTCTTGGTATATTTTTCTCCAGCCTTTGATTCTCAGCCTATTTTTGCCTGTAATCTTGAGATGTGTCTCCTGTAGGCAGCAGATCAATGGGTTGTTTTCTAAGCTAGCCTTCGAGTCTCTACCTTTTATTGCCTGAGTTCAGTCCATTGATATTCAGGGTTATTATATCCATCTGTGGACTCGGTTATGTCATCTGGTAACTTTTGGTTTGGGTGTTTTCCTACCTCCCTTTCTTTTCAATGTGTTGTGTGTGTGTGTGTGTGTGTGTGTGTGTGTGTGTGGCTCATTCTTGCCTTCTTTCCACCACTTAGCCAATGCTATCTTGGAGGCTGTTTTCTCTTTGTTGCCCTCTAGGTGGAGTTGTTCTCTGTGTTGGTCTCTTATTTGTGCTCAGTGAATTCTGTTCTTTTGTCCATACTGTGTGGGCAAGTATCTTTTGTAGGGCTGGGTGTCTTTTAACATATTCCTTGAGTTTTTCCTTGGCTAAGAAGACTCTTACTTTTCTATCTATCTTGATAGATAATTTGGCTGTTAGAGTATTCTTGGGTTTGCGTTATATTTTTTTCAATTTTTGGATTATGTTACTCGACTCCCTCCTTCATAGTGTCTGCTGATAGGTCTGAGCATATTTTTATTTGGGTGCCTTTACAGGTGACTGCTTGTTTTTCCCTAGCTGCTCTTATGCTTTTCTCCTTATCCTCTGAGATAGTTAGTTTATTGGAGAGTTTAACTATTTTATGCCTTGGTGACTTCTTCTTGGGATTTAGTCTAGCAGATGTTCTTTTGTCCTCCTGAATTGTTGCCTGGTTTTCCTTTATTAAGTTTTCCTCTAAGAATGTCCTTGCTATTTTTGCCATGGACTTCTTCATTGTGTCTTGTTCAGCTAGTCCAATTATTCTAATGTTGTTACTTTTCATAACATCAGACATGGCTCTCAGGTTTTCTTCAGCTTCTCTGATGATTTCATTTGACTGCCTTTCCCATTTGTTGAAATCTGCCTGGTTATGCTCTAGGCCACCGGTGCGATTCTTTGCCTCCTCAAATCTGTTGGTGAAACCTGTGAATTTGCTATTGGCTTTTGTTATCTCGTCCTTTAGGTCTTGTGTTTCCCTTTAGTGCATGGCCTTTATGTCCTCTATCATTTAATCCTTTTTTCTGTATTAGTTCCCTCATATCCTGTATGTCCAAGCAGTATTCTGAAGATTTCTTTCTGTGGCAGATCTGCTTCTTCTATGCATGTCGTTAGGTTCTGGACTAATTCTGACATTGTCTTTTGTTTTCCTGTTTTTTGTTGAGATTGTTGGAGCTGGTTGCTGTTTGCATGTTGTTTTAGAGGAGCCTGGTGCCATTTTCCAGAGAGTTGAAGAGCACTGGGCTCTCTCTTTGGGAGATTCATAGGAATGCTTCTTTCACTACCTGCAGCTAACTAGGGGCGTTGGGCTACTGCTTTAGCCTCCTGTGGTTTAACCTTACCTCTAGCCAACCAATATTCTGTTATTTGGAGGGAAAGTTGATGGTCCTAGCAGGGGACACTGGTTGGGTGATTGTGGACCCACGAAGATGGCGCTGCACTGGATGATCACACAGGAAGCCATGATGGTGTGGGCCATGGAGGTTTGGAGCACATCAGAGGGCATTCAAGGTTGTCTGCTGCAACGGGAGTGCCACAGAGGGTGGGTGGGTGTGTTCGCTTTGGTGTAGAGCTCCACTGATGGCGGGCAGAATTGCCATAGTCTGCAAGATCGCTGTGTAGGTTGGGCAGCATTTCCCACAGCAGCCTGATCGCATAATCATGGGGCTGGTGCAGTGTAAACCCTTCCTAAAGGCAGTTGCAAGCTGTGGTGTTGAAGTAAAGCCTTTAGCTCAGTCAAAGTAGCCCAGCTCTGGCCGAGACTGTGTTGGGGCTGAGCCTAAGCCCCAGTCAGCCTCTGCAGTGGTAAACCAAAAGCCTACAGCTCTTCTAAGCCTATTGGATCTGTGTCCACTTATCTTTATGATGCTCCTCCTGTGACCTGGAAGTGTGGAATTTCCCTGTGCTAATTTCTGCAGAGTCATTGTGTGTGTTACTTGGTTGTCATCTTGCCAGAACTTCCAGCTGGGATTCTTATCTTCATGTTAGCTACAAACAAAATGAATTCCTTTTTGTTTTCTCACACTGTTGATAGTTTTACTTTCAAGATTTTGCTCCTGATAAACTATCCCACAAAAACATATTGATTAAAGATCTGTTTATATTCAAAATGTTTAGATATTACTAAATTGTTCTTTAAAATAATTATACCAAATTTACTCTCAATAATAAAGCAAGAGTTCCTATTGCTTCATGTTCTCCTCAATACTTGGTTATATTATATAATGCTATCACATAGGTTTCTTATGCATTTTTTCAGTTTTTGTAAGGTTGAACAACTTTTCACACGTTTATTGGCTATTTGCATATTTTCCTCGATGAAGTAATTTTTAAGATTCATATATTTTTCTCTTCCTTTGTTTGTCCTTGTCTGTGTTAAATTGTTTACACATGTTTTTCAGACTGTCTTATCTTTTGATTTTTTTTCTTTAAATGTTACTACTTGATGTAAATACATTTCTAACTTTAAGGTAGTCTAATGTACTTATTTTTTCCTTTACAGTTTATTTTATCTTTTGCAAAGCACTACTTGCCTACTTTTCCTCTCACTGTTTAACAGTTTTATTCATATTTACATCTTCAAAGCATATGAAGTTTGCTTTGGTATAATGGCTATGTAGAGGATCTACTTTCCCCCCTGTGTCTAAGTAAATGTTGAGCACCACTTATTGAATTTTCTGTTTTCTTGACTGGTCTGCCATGATACTCCTCTTTCTTTAAAAAAAAAATCATTTTACTGGGGGCTCATACAGCTGTTACCACCACCATACATACATTCATCGTGTCAAGCACATTTGTACATATGTTACCATCATCATTTTCAAAACATTTTCTTCTACTTGAGGCCTTGTTATCAGCTCCTCATTTTCCCCTCCCTCCCCGACCTTCCCTCCATCATGAACCCTTGATAATTTATAACTTATTATTATTATTTTTTTATGTCTTACACTTACTGTCTTCTTTCACTCACTTTTCTGTTTTCCTTCCCCCGGGAGGGGGTTATATGTAGATAATTGTGGTTGGTTCCTCCTATCTCCCCCTACCTTTCCCTTATCCTCCTGGTATCACTACTCTCATTATTGGTCCTGAGGGGTTTATCTGTCTTGGATTCCCTGTGTTTCTAGGTCTTATCTGTACCCGTGTACATGTTCTGGTCTAGCCAGATTTGTAAGGTAGAATTGGGGTCATGAAAGTTCGGGGGGAGGAAGCATTAAAGAATTAGAGGAAAGTAGTATGTTTCATCGTTGCTATACTTCAACCTGACTGGCTCACCTCTTACTTTTGACCCTTCTGTAAGGGGATGTGGGATGTCCAATTGTTTACAGATGGGCTTCGGGTTTCCACACCTCACTCCCCCTCATTCACATTGATAGGATTTTTTGGTCTGGGTCTTTGATTCCTGATACCTGATCTCATCAACACCTCATGATCACCCAGGCTTGTGTGCTTCTTCCATGTGGACTTTGTTGCTTTTCAGCTAGATGTCCATTTGTTTGTCTTCAAGCCTTTAAGACCCCAGACACCATATCTTTTGATAGCCACGCACCATCAGCTTTCTCATTTGCTTAGGCACCTGCTTTGTTTAGTGATCGTTTCAGGAAGGTGAGCATCACGGAATGCCAAGTTATTAGAACAAGTGTTCTTGAATTGGGTACTCCTCTTTCATATATTAGGTTTATAAATATTTAAAATCTGTTTCTGGGCTCTGTTCTCTTCCATTGGTCTAATCATTTATATCTGATTTAATATTTTTACTGTGATAAATGATAGAGTTTATTATAAGGCTTATTATACTGAAAAGTAATCTCCTTTTCTCTTATTTCCAAATTGTCTTTTTTGTCTTTAAGGAATATTTTAGAATTTGCTAGTCAAGATCCAAAACAAGATAAACCTATTGAGATTTTGTTTGCAATCATAGTAATAAATTGCTCTTTCTAATAAAAAGAAAAAACATCATAAACAAGCAACATCTGATTGTACTTTATTTCCCACTCTTCTGGTGACAGCTTTGTGTCTTACCTCTCAAAGGGCCTACACCCACACTCTGGAGACCAGCTGTCTTTAGTGATCAAAAGAGGTCAACTCTAATGACCAATGCGAATTTTCTAGCACTTTCTTCTCTAACTAGCCTAAAGGAGAATAATTAAACAAGTTTAATCTCTGAGGGGCTGCCATTGAGATAGAAAATAAAGTCTGTAAAAAAGTACAAAGGGTTACAAATCAGTGCAATTAAGGCAGATATGACTCATTTACGTTCTTTCAAACCTTATTGCTTCCTGTGTCTTCCACCATTATACACCATTTACCAAGATAAATGGAATTTAGTTTTAAGAAGGGAGGGCGTGATGTATGAAATGAATTTATCATTGTTAGATACTATGATTAGATTTGAATAAGGCAAACCAAATAATAATAATCGATTTAATTTTAAAGAGCATGTATTTTAAGTCACTTATTTTATAGATGAGAAAAATGAGGTTATGTTACTTGCCTAAAATGACCCCACTAATAAACAGTAAGCCAAGAATTATCAGGTTCCTTGGCCTATTGTCCCATGCTCTTCAAATTGAAATAGTTAAAGTCTATTAGATATAAGTAATTCGTATTACTATTCATATTATAAGATTTTATTAAAATAAGCTCTGCACCTAGGCAAAACCCAGTTTCTACACATTTTACCATTATTTGTAATACCTAAAGCTTTTTAAAATTTAAACTTTCATAGTGGAAACAATGTCCCAATAACTCTCTCTTGCTCTCTTTTCTTCTTCCTGGGTTCAATGCTCCATTCCAATAGCCACACAAAACTCAAGACAACTCTCACAATTATGGGATTTACTAGGCAAGTTAACACTTTTATAATTTGGGATTAGAAATGTTAAGGATACAGTTCTTTGCTCAGGACAACCTCTTCTCTGTCACGCCTGAAGGCAGGTCTTTTATGGTCTTCAGATCTTTGGCTTCTGCCCAACTTGGCCAATGTTACAAAACTCCCTTAGCACAGCCAAAAAATGTCCAGAGTATACCAGTTCACCATAGGCCCCATCCTGAAGGCACTCAGTTCTAGCTTCATAGGCCAGTAAATCAAGTTTCCTCAATTAAGTGCCTGGAAGCACTCCACTTCACAAGCACGCCTTTTTCCATCTATACCTATGTGCATAAGGCAACCAACTTTATTCACACCTTGGGCAAGGAAACCCACTCAATTCTGCTAATGCCACTTCTTTGTCTCTCCTTTACTGTCACAGATCTTGTCTTGCATCAAGGAAGCTCAATGAGCAGGGATCTTGGGCTCCAAAGGACATACTGCACCCCTGGATCTTCTTTCTTTATGATAGTGAGATTCCCCTTTCTGCTTCTAAGAGGACTCATTTTAGATCCAAATGATGACAAAGTGACTACTGTCACTCCTGTTAGATTTTCCGGTTCATACAATTACAATGAACTCTGTTAGCAATTGCTCACAACTGAATAAAATAAACTTCTCAGCATCTTCTTTAACCTTCTCTTACCAGACCCATCAAGAAGAGTTGTTCCGTGAAAGTCCCAAAGATTGGCTAGAAGAGCCTTTTCAGCTGCTGGTTTGTAGCATTGGCTATGTGTTTATGCAATTCTGAGTAATAACTGGAGCAGAAGGAGGTTCATTATTCCAATCATATGCTTTACTTTTTTCAATGGATAATGCGACATCATAATTTCTGTGTTGTGTGTCATTGAGTCATACAATGTGTAGGGTAGAATAATGACCATATAAAACAATAGAACTACCCCAGAGGTTACAGACGACCAAGTCTTTCCCCAACCCCCTTTCACACAGATTCTGTTGCATTCAAACTACATTTGATTAGCAGGTAAGCCCTTAGCCATTGCAACACAAAACTCAAAAAGCAAACCCACTGACATCAAGTTGCTTCCAACCACTAGGATAGGGATAGAATGACTCTTTTGTGTTTCTGATACTGTAAATCTTATGGGAGCAGACAGTTTTATCATGCTTGGTAAAGGAGAAAATCAGTGAAAAAGAGGACAACCCTCAATGGGATGAATTGACACAGAGTTATAGCACTGGGCTCAAACATAGGGTATATTTGGGAATGGTATAGGACTGGACAATGTTCCATTTTGTTCCCCATAGACTTTCCATGAGTCAGAACTACCCTCATGGCATCTACCAACAAAACAATAATAAATACCCTAAATGGAATAAATAATAGAGGTTGTTGGACTGATTTGAGGCCCATTTTGTGTTAAATTGTCATTGCAGGAGAGGAAATCATGAAACTATATGAACTATTAATCACAGCCTTCCCTACCCCTTCTGTTTCATAAAGTGATTTGTTGAGTCTTTTTTCGCATGTTTATTCCTCCAAGCACACACAAACTGCCTCTAACACTACAAGTAGAATAAAGGCAACAAAAGAGGTCAAAAGGTATGTTTTGTAATCAGATTTATGGTATCAGAATTAGCCTCAGGCCACTCACTTCTGTTCTCTGTTCCAATGGTCCTACCAGGCAGGCTATGTACTTGGGAGAGTACTCACCATGGAGCCAGTGGTTGAGTTTAAGGAGGGCTTGTGGGAAGTAAGATGAAGTCTACTGATTGCCTGCTGAGTATAAACACCATGGTGCCTGATCATGCAGCATCTCACATCATCCTTGGAAATAAGGTGCTTTTATTTAATTGAGAAACTAGGGTTCAGAAACGTCTAGTGATTTGTCAATTCACTAGAAATTGTGAGAATCCCAGATCTAGAACTATGATTTTAAAGCCAATATTTTTCTTGTTCCCCAGTGACTTTGACCAAAAGACAATAAAGATTCTCTCTTGAATACAACATACTTTTCTCAGCTCAAGGGGAATAGTTCCATACATCACATTGCTGACAAATTGCAATTGATTGTGTAAAATAACAGGTAAGATTTTCAGTTCTCAAACTAAACATCCTTACAAATACATATCAGTACACTTGACCGTCACTACCACATGTGGAATCTGACAAGCAGTGCACATCGTTGGCATGCTTGTGCAAATAATCTTAAAGAGGTAGATATCATCACTTCTAGTTTACAGAAGAAAATCAGAAGTGTGATTAGTCCAAGGTCTCACAGTCTGTTGTGGAGGTGGGGAAGACACTCACATATTTGTCTCCCCAAGCGAAGTGCTATTAACCACTCTGGTCTATTGACATTCATCTGTGCACGTGATAAATATTTACTGAGTACCTTAGATATGCCTCAGCATGCACGGTAATGTCTATATAACCAGGAATATCACTTAGCTCCTATGTCAAAGGAGCTCAGTGTGGTGGAGGAAATAATTAAGTAACCATAATGAGATGCATTAAATGATGCAGGGCCATGATATGGAGACATATCTAAGGCCTGTACATGTCTTCTCCATGCTTGCTCAATGTAAAAACACCCAACTTGAACATTTTTTGGTGAGTGGTTGAGAATTAAATCAGCGGAGAAAGTTTACAGGTTGAGGTGGTTCTTTATAAAATCTTAAGTCAGTGAGAAAGAAGCATTAACTGGTTACACAGAGCTGAAAGGGAGAGAGCAGTGTAATAGAAGGAACAATGGGCTCTATAATGAAGGCACCAGTGTAGAGGAAAACATGCGAACCAAGCAGATTAGATGAGGAAGAAAGATGATAAATTGTCTTGTGATGCTGAGCCGTAGTGCAAGGCAGAGGGTTAAAGGGGATGAAGTTAGAGAGCTTTGTTTGCTCCAATAGGAAGCTTAGAATTTGTCTTCTAAATGCATTGTTATGGATCTCTGAGGATCAGATGAATCTATGTACACCTTCCTAGAAAACTATGCACAGCTGGCTCTGCACACTGCTGCAAACACTCCTTCCCAGAAACCTGTACAATTCTTTATATAAATCACCTGGCTCTGTAGACCCACTGCAGCCCACCATGCTCCATAGGCCCTAGGTTATAAAGAAACTCTGTGGTAGAGATTGTGTTACAATAAAATACAGTTTTCTGTATATGAAAAATCCAGGATAGGTAAATCTGGAGATAGTAACTGAATTAATCATTTCCTAAGGGCATGACAGGGGAGCTTGTGAGGAAATGGGGAGCTAACAACAATGACTATGAGAAAGAAGGAAATGTTCTAAAATTGTTTGTGATGATGATTGCACAGCTCTTCTTAATAAGATTGAACAGTTGAATTGTATGGTATGTGAATTATATGCCAATAAAACAATTTAAAAAATACAACCTTTTAGTTCATGAAAAAAATGAAGTTAGAAATACAGGAAAACAAGAGAATATAAAGTTGACTTCCTTCTGCAGATAGTTTTCTGTCTATTTATCTTGAAATAATTTTGAGCTATGGATTGATATTAGAGAGGAAGAATGAAGAAGATAGTTTAAAAAGTTTCACCATTTCTTGGGTGCTTACTGAGTACCCAGGTATGACAAATTATTTCTCTTATTGAATTTTCCCATAGTTCCCAACCAGCATTATGTTTATTTCAAAGAAAAAAACATTAAGGTTCAGCTCAAAGACCTGGTATAAGTTCACCCCGCTATTAAAACGAAGAGATAGGATGTGAACACAGAATAACCATTTTATGAAGCCTCATGTTTGGCCTGTACCACCCCTTGGTTTCTCTAGGGTAGACTGCGGTTGTGTACATAGGCATATTCCCTTTTACTTACAGAATGTAGGCACAGTTTTGCATGTGGTCTGCCGTCTGCATTTGGAGTTTTATTTACTGCATGGATTTTATGTAACTTCATAAAAGTCAATAAACTCGGTATTCTAGAAATCATATGCAGCTGAACATCTAGATAATTAGGGTAACAAAAAGGAATTCAGTCCTGGTTTATGAGGGTGATTAACTTAGTCCCATTTTATTCCCCAAAGAGAGAAATAGTTCAGGAATAAATAATGCAAGTTGGCTGCATCCAAGGAGAAAGAGACAAGAACAAAAGATTTGTTGTAAAACCCTTAAAATTGCAGTGCCCTTTTTAGCTAATTATGGCAGCTTAATTAAAGCTATTTTAGGTAATAGTTAATTATGCTTAATTAAGGCAATTATGGGATTAGTCAAGGGAATTTGAATGAACCATAACATAGATATGTTTGGCCTCTAAGGATCAACTATACCACTTTACCCCTATCCAAAAAACATACTATACATGTGCATCTAGAATAAAATATGAAATAAGATCTAGATGGTACATATAGGATAAAATATGAAATAAGATTGAGATTAAGGTTTTGATGACAAAAGCAATCCTACTAATATGGAATGCAGTCACACATGTGACATGTCAGAACCGGCTACTTTGTTTCTAAAATGAATGCAGCATGAGATTGTATCCGATTTGATTCCTTTCAAAGCATGATTTCTGTGGGTAAACAAATGAAGATTAAAGGGCTGATAGTGCAGTTTGTGTTTTGAAAGCCACCACACCCTTTTGTGTCCATGCATTGGTCAAATGTACCACATACTTTGGGGACTCTGGTCAACTCTAGGAAGCATCCAGAATTTTCTATTTGGAGATAGAATTTAAACTGAACTATCTATCTTCTTGATCCAATAAAAGCCACTGGACACACCGGAAAATGCACAATCTTGTATGTGCATTGGGAATGTTTGTTAAAAACATCCCTTAATGTCTTTTTTGGCTTTGCCGTTGTGGTAGGATATCAGTCTGTTGGGAGAATTCCCAATGAATGATGGTTATTGTGTCAGTGGCTTTTAAAGTATAGTATCTCCAAATCTTGTAATTGGTGTACTTACAGACTAAATTTAGTCTACTCAGGTTAATTCAACTTTACCTCTCCCTGGGTAATAAGCTGCTGGGTAATAATCTCAGGCAGGTTTATTATTGATCCCAGTTTTCACCTAGATGTTCTGGCTACTCAAGTTTCTTATCTGATAATGTTTCAACAGTATGCATATGGTTTTCATTGGCTACTTCCTTAAGATAAAGAAGACCAAACTCCTCCCAACTGGATTAATAGGTCACATCATGATAAATGACATTGTCAAGGAGTTTGTCTAGTGTGGGTCCACGATCAATGCTCATGGAAACAGCAGTCAAAAGATCAAAAGATGAATTGCCTTAGGTTAATATGTTGCACAAGATCTCTTTAGAGCATGGAAGAGCAAGGATGTTACTTTGTGGACTAAGATGCACGTGACCCAAGCCATAGGATTGACAATTGCCTCATATGCACGTGAAAGTTAGACATTGAATAAGGAAGACTGAAAAAGAATCTATGCATTTGATTATGGTGCTGGAGAAGAATATTGAAAGTACCATGGATTGTCAAAGGGACCAACCAATCTGTCTTGGAAGAAGTACAGCCAGAGTGCCCCTTAGAGGCAAAGATGGCAAGTCTTCTTACATACGTGGGGCATGTTGTCAAGAGAGACCAGATCCTCTCTTGGATCTGATCATCATGCTTGGTAAAGTGGAGGGGTAGCAAAAAGGAGGAAGGCCCTCAATGGGCTGGATTGTCACAGTGGCTGCCATGATGGGCTCAAGTTGTGAGGGTGGCCTAGGACTGGGAAGTGTTTTTATTCTGTTGTGCGTAAGGTCGCTATGGGTCAGAACTGACTCGATGGCACCTAACAACAACAATACATTTCTCACTAGGCTTTCTGGGGAGGGATGTTTGTTCTTACTCTTCAACAAGGAGTATTATAAAATGTCAATGATCTTGACTCATAACTTGGCCTTAAGAAGATGAGGAGAACTCATTTATTTATTTCCTCTTGATGATAAATCCCACTGGGGGGATGGAAAGGGATGAAGGCCTCAGACCATCAAGCCAAGAAGTCTTGCTAGTGGTGTCCAGACCTCAGACGGGTTATGGTTAGTAGTGCCCATGCCCACTCTCATGTCTCGGGGCCTGTGTTTCAGGGGTAGCCTGACTGGTATTGCCCAATAGGAGAAAGTCACTGCAATAAGTTAGCCTGCATAAAGTCTGTTTTCTCTCAAAGCCTATCAAACATCTCATCAGATTCTCTGAGACTTTCTGGGTGAAAGTTCAAAGCATTGATGGACTTTCACAAGGGACCTTTTTATTTTTTGCTCATAAAAATTCAGCATTTATTTTAAAGATCAGAGATACTGTAGAAGCACAACAACAATCTGTTGGTAAAGTAGATCATCCCACTGGCACATAACTTTGTATGACAGTAGCCCTGGAAATGTTAAATAGACACACATCAACTTTTATTGATTGGTCTCTCCTAAGTATAATGATGCCAAGTTGAACGTGTATGGCTGTGTATCTGTTGGTCAGCCACCGCACATCCATGTGAAAGGAGACTGCCTATTGTGTAATTGAAAGCGTAATTGAGGGATGAGAGAGAAGATTCCATGCTGCTATATGAGCCCAAAGATTTGGCAGTTTCTGAACAAATTCTCTCTCCTGTCACTCATGCAGAGATGATTAGCATTGCACGTGTTTACATAGCTCCTGGCAACGCATGTCCTCATCATGCTGGCAGTTCACACTTGTGTTGTGCAAGGGTCAACTGCACTTTTTAACACAGAGGGGAATGGACACTTTACAGTGGGAACACTGGACCCACACCATCTTAGTACTTGTGATAAAAAGTTAACCTCATCACTGAAGACACCGTGGCATCATGTGCCCCTGAGATGAAGCATTGGGAAAGGCACCGCCTCGGTGGCACTCTTTCCAATACTGCATAGGCTAAATCTAGTCGTCAGAAAACTGCCTTCAATGGAAGGAAATTCTGCAAAAAAACTGATCAGCCCCCACCAAAAGTGCCAAGGTCATCAAAGCACAGGATTGTGACACAACAGAGAAGGCGAAGGAGACACGATGACTGAATGCAATATAAGGGGCTCAATTAAATTCTGGGGCAGAAAACGGGTGATATCTGAACAATGTAGTGTAGGTAATGGTGTGATAACAATGCTACTTTCATAATTCTGCTACCGACGCTATATAAGATGTTTGCTTAGAAGAAGTTGGTGAAAAGCAAAGGATAATGGTCTGAACTAGTGCATATACTTGTGTAGAAGCCACATTTTCCAGCACATTTTTAAAATTAAATAATCATTTTATTAGGGGCTCATACAACTCATCACAATCCAATCATTTGTGTCCAGCACATTAGTACATATGTTGACTTCCTCATTCTCACAGCACCCACTCTCCACTTGAGCCCTTGGTGTCAGCTCATTTTTTCCCCAGCACATTTTTAGTGCAGTTTTTGTGGTAAAATTAGGTGCCTCGTCTGATATTTGGGTCGTCTTATACACAAGTATATATGGTATTTTTTAACTCTTCTCTAAATTTAAATTTATTTGAAGATTAAAAGTTAAGAATAGGACATAAGAAAAGAAAGCAGGGCAGTAAGTGGACCATAAAAATGGGAGAGAAATGGCATTGACTATTCCACAAAGTTCTCCTGGGGCAGAATATTCCTTAATATTTGGTGATGAAGGATCGGTGGTCATTGGGGTTGTTGGAAGGGATATTCCCTTTTTCTCCTTCAACTTGTTCACATCCCGTTCCTTGCTTTTGGTGAGGGTCTGGCAGATCCTTGGTCAATATTTTTAGTGTCTCACCCTATTGACCCTCCATTTCTCTTTCTCCATTCATTAATATTTAAATAGAAAGTTGTAAGAAGGGAAATCAGTCATCTGTATGGTTTCATTATCATTTACTGATTTATAAGATTGTTTTCAATGTAATCCCAGTAATTTTAGATAGGTGCTGAAGATTTTGGGTGTAAAGCAACTTTCATTATTTTTCTACAGTCTCCATGATTAGAGTAGTACTCAGACCATAATAGGTGCTCAATAAGTGCCCATAAAATTGTCCTTTTATTTCAATTATGCATTTGAAAACTTATTAAATAATTATACAATGGTCATGCGCTTTGCAAATCATACTATTCTGTCATTGAGCACTTACTAGGGAACAGCCACCATGTTAAGTGGTTTATATCCATAAGTATGAGTAAAACAAAATTCAAAGGGGTTAAAGAACTTGACCTTGTCCATAAAGTTACTGAGTTGTCAGCCAGGGAAATCTATTCATTATCCAATCTCTGCCCTTTTCTCCTGTCTGCTGCACTCTACTCATTGCCTTTCTGAAAAATGCCAAAGCTTTTCAAACAATTGCAAGGTTTATATATTGAAAACAAACCTTCAAATTATTTTAGTTTAAATATATAAATGTAAACCTTTTACTTTTATAATTAGAAGCAATACATTTAACATTCAAATAATTTGCTAACTATGTCAAACAAATTATCTTGCATAAAGGTAAGCCAAAAAGTATTGCTACAAAAATGTGAAGCTTTTTTTTTTTTAACATATCCTCCTTTAACTCTATTCATTCCTAAAAGAGATGTTTCCATCACTCTAACCCTTTCCTGACGAATTCTGTGTGCTTTGATTTATATCATTTCAAAACGGCAGTTTTGGCAACCTTAAGGAACTCAGATGATTTTCTTTTCCAATATTATTTGGGTTTGGGAATGAAAGGGAAACCGGAAGGGGAAAGATCAGAGCTCTCAGGTGGACGGCGTAAGGTTTCCCATGGAAATCTTTCTAGAACAGCCTTTACTACCCTCGAAGAACCACCAGGTCCCTTGTGGTGGGGAAAATATTCCTCTAAGCTGCTTTCTTGGCCTTTTGTTGTGCAATGCAGTTTTCAATGGTCTTAAAATGTCTCCAGAGCACCCTCCTATGTACTTGAAGAAAATATACCTTGTCTGCAGCCATCCACTGATCACATAGGTGACACGTTTCATTGGGAATGTACCTGTAGACGGATGAACCCTAGTAGCAATACTTTTTATTTACTCCTGTATATCCAACATCTAATGGGAGAAAGAGGAGGCTTTCTACTCCGGAAACGAGTTAGTCTCAGAAACCCCACAGGGCAGTTCTACCTTGTCCTAGAGCAGTGGTTCTCAACCTGTGGGTCGTGACTCCTTGGGGCTGGGGGTGAAGGTGAAAAGACTCTTTCACAGGAGTCACCCAATTCATAATAGTATCCAAATTACAGTGATGAAGTAGCAACGAAAATAATTTCATGGTTAGGGGTCACCACCACATGAGGAATGGTATTCAAGGGTTGTGGCATTAGGAAGGTTGAGAACCACTGTCCTATAGGCTCACTAAGACTCAGCATCCACTCGGTGGCAATGAGTTTGTTTCTTCGTTGTATCCAACATGTTTAGAATTTGAAGACACAGATGATTATATAACTACTGTTCCATCTCAGGTGTGTAGTGCTAAGATTTTTAGCTTTACAGGCCCAATTTACCAGAGCTGACAATTTGAGATGGACATGCTGATATGTATGTGTGTCATGGTTAAACACACTTATGTGTGCACACACACACACATGACTAATTCAGGCTACAAATGCATATGCCAGTTTTATACGATGTGCAAGTCAGTTTTGGGTGCTCTTCAAGACAATTGGAAAATGGCATAGGATCAAGGAAAGTTGCAAGAAAACAAACCAAAAAAGGTTGAAATGTCTTAGGACTTTATCTTCTGTATATTTATTTATTTCTGTGTCATAAAATAAGCACTTTCAGAGCCAAGTGGGGCCCTTTTCCTTTTTATGCTATTTCGTTTCTAATTGCTCAATGCGATTAAATGCACAGGCTCTTCATTGTAACATAAACTTTCATATAAGCCCAGTCCATTCTAAGACGCCAAAACAGTTTGAGGAGCCAGAGGACCCTGCTCTTGCTTTGCTTCATCTGCTTCAGAACCCGCAAGAAGAGCAGTCTAAAGGAAACTATCCACGATGTCAGTCGATGAGAAACGATGATGAGAATTTCTTCAACCTCCAGAAGTCTTTGTGCTCTTACTGTGGCGTTCTATTTTCTGTGCCTGCAACAAAATCATACCCAGTGAAAGCTTTTGATGGCCATTTTTGAAATGAGAAATGAATGGTGGGGTTTCCCCATTAGAGAGCAGAATACTCAAGAGCTGCTAGCTCTAGGCGGCTTTCTCGTCTAATGTAAGCTAGAGCCACGTGTGGGTGGGGCTGTCAGGGACCAGCTCAGGGAAGCGGCATGGCAAGTGAAAGGGAACAGCTGGCATGGAGAACAGCCGGCTCCTGGCACAACACCAGGAAGTTCAGAGTTATTTTGCAGAAAACTTGAATGAATTATTATTTTTTCCACATATGACTATCTGGGAATGGAATATACGCTATATTCCATTGAGAATATAGAAGGAGATGAGAAGAAAATGCTCTATCAGGGTTTGGTTGGGTGAGTTATAGGGCAGGTGAGTTATAGGGCAGGTGAGTTATAAGTGTACGCTTAGGAGACCCAGGATGGATGGATTTGGGAGGAAATATGATCAGTGGTCCAAGCTAGTTCACAGCACCACAAAGCCATCTGTTAATGGCTCAATTTAGCACACCTGTCAATCTCACGAAAGAAAAGTCTTAGGGTAGGGGTATTAAGTTAGAGATACCTAGAGGAGAACAGGAAAATTGTCCCCTCAGAAAAAAGAAAGAACCCGAACTTGCTTGTGGGGTGTAAAATGCCACTATTAACTTAGAGTCACCCATAAAGGGACAGATAAGTACTTTTCTTCCAAGCAGTCATTTTTGTAGAAAGGAAAATGACTTGGTAAAAGTATGCCTTCTGTTTTCTACCGTCTAGTGTTGTGGACATTTATGGAAAAGCACATCAAGGCTTCCCACGTCAAATGGGATGTTCAGCTTCAGAATGAAGACCAGATCCTTTCTGTAGTAGTTGGAGCAGAGAGAACACATGGCTACTTGGGGCTGAGCCAAACATTCTGAGACTCGTGTATTCTTAGAGATGCTTGGCCAGTGCTGGTGGTTGAAGAGTTGTCCAGACTCCTGGGGTCTCTATGTGTGTCCGAGTAGGATTGTGCTCTGGCTGATTGTGTGGAAGGCCTTTTATTCCAGGCACCTCTGAATGGATTTGAACCTTTAACCTTTCAGTGAGCAGTCATGTGTTTTAACATGTCCATCATTTTGGAGTTCCAGGGATGGCATAAAGGTATAGTTTCAGCCTTTTTACTTGGCACTAAAATGTTTTTAATAAAGGAGTAGTCTAGACATATCTTGGTAGCTTTTGAAGCATAAAAATGTTATAGCTCCTATTCTCTCTTAGTCATCTTAATTTTTTATAGTAAAATGACTCTGTGGTATATTTACCTAACTATAGTCCTACCCATAACACCATCACATAAAACACTCAACATTTTGCCCCATATGGGGCCCAGTAAACACTAGTTTAATGTGTCAAAGAAGAAAATGAAAAAAGCAGGAATCTAGTGGTAAATAGGTACACGGATAGAACCTAAAACATTCATACAGTGCTCTTCCTCCTTAATCCACCATGTATTCCTTTAGAACATATTTCATAATCTATAATCCTCTAGTTCCCATTTATTGTACTTTTCTTAGATATCTCTTAAAAAAAATTTTTTTTTATCTAACCCTAGCCCTAGCCCTATGATCTCTTTTTACAGAGCATAGATTACCTTGATCAGCATTCAGTAGTTCACTGTGGGTGTGAATGGACTCCATCAATAATGGTTTCACCAGACTCTCAAGAGGGGGCTGAAAAGGCTGGAGATGAGCAGGCTACTAGCTTGGTACACAGAAGTCAGGTTGTTGCCATGTGTAGAATTCAATAGCATTTGGGCTCAAAGAATGTTGAAGTTGGCTGTCGTCATGTTTGGAGCAAGGTGGGTTGGGAGAACAAGTCAGAAAGTCAAAGAAATCTCTGTCAATAATTGGGTCATGAGGACGTCTGTTTTCTGTGGCTCCATCTCGGTTTTGCAACCTATCAGCCCTTCACATCTCACCCTCAGGACTGGATTGAGTACTATTGTTCAGAGCATAAGAATGTCCACTTATATAATGTAAAAATAAATAAAATAAAGCTTCCGGTCAGATGGTGACCTACACAGACTCATTGAGCATTCTCTCTACGACTAAGACATCAGGCATACGCACTCTTGTGTTTATTGCAGCAATTTCCATAATAGCAAAAACATCAAAATAACCCCCAACTCCAATTATAAAAAGAATGGCTAAACAAACTCTGAAACATTCATCCAGTGGAATAGTATGTATCAATCAGAAACAATGAGGATTCCTTTAAACACTACAAGACATGGACAGACGAGAGAACAGTCTTTTAAAGATAAATATTTAATGAACCATTACTATAAAGAAAAACGAAATAGAAATGTTTTTCACACTAAAGGATATGACTTTGAAAGCTATGAGGAGGGCAGGGCAGGGAGAGGGGAGGAAGAGGAAATCCTAGAGGGAGGAAGGGAGGATGAGAGGGAACAAAAGAGAGAAGCCCTTTTAGGAGGGATCTAATGGCCTATTATTGCGGATTTCATTTGTTGAGGGGGCGCTGTGCAACTACATAGAATATGATTCTTTAAAGACTAAAATAAATAACACAAAAACAAAGCAAGAGTGATGGTTCACAGCCTTAAAAAACCACCAAAGCCCTTACCCCCTTGGCTCATAATATTGGAGGACAAGTAAAATGGAAGTGGACTTGGAGTCTTTAGTGACCTACAAGTTCATTTCAAACATAGGAAACAAAAAAAGTTGGTTCCTGGAAAACTCCCAAACCCAAGCACAGCGCACCTCCCTGCCATAGAGTGATTGAAACTTACCCTATAGGACAGAGTGGAACTACTCTTTTGGATTTCTGATACTGTAACTATTTATGGGAGTAGAAAGCCTCACCTCTCTTGCTATGGGACTGGTGGGCTCACACTGTTGACATTAAGATCAGTAGCCCAACTCATAACCCACGATGCCACCAGGAGTCCTCTGGTTCTTTGAAAGTACTGGCAATAGCCGGGCACCATCAGCTTTCTTCGCCACATTTGCTTATTCACCCGCTTTGGCTTTAGCGGTTGTGTTGGGAAGGTGAGCATCATAGAATGCCAATTTAATAGAAGAAAGTATTCTTG
>NW_022103908.1:24433160-24444160 GCF_000313985.2 Echinops telfairi | reverse complement strand
CCAGGGGTTTAAGTGGAGAGAAAATGTTTTGAGAATGATGAGGACAATGAATGTACAAATGTGCTTTACACAATTGATGTGTGTATGGATTGTGATAGGAGTTGTATGAGCCCCTGATAAAATGATTTAAAAAAAAGAAAGTACTAGCAATATTGACAAGTCACTGGGAAATTTAACCAAAGAGAAAATATAAATATCACGAATAAGAAATGGCTGACATCACAACAGAACCAAACGAAATAAAAGTCGTTCAATCCTATTAAACCCAATACGCCAACAAATTTGAAAACCTGGAAGAAATGGACTGATTTTTAGAAATACACGAGCTACCTAAAATACCACAAACTGATATAGAAAATCTTAACAGACTCCTAACAAAAGAAGAAATAGAGCCTGTCATCCAGACGCTCCCAACCAAAACAGTGCAGAAACAGATGGCTTCACTGGTCCTGCTATATCTTACAGCAGGGGGATTATACTACCTATTCAGGAAGAGTTGACACCAATTCTATCCACACTATTCCAGCACATAGAAAAGGATGGCAAGCTCCTGAATTCATTTAAGAAGGAAACATCACCATGGCATCACAGTCAGGCAAAATTAGAGACCTTTCTGAACATCGATGCAAAACTCCTCAACAGATTCCTAGCCAATAGGATGAAATCTAACAAAATCTAATAAATCTAATAAGATATCAAAAATAGAATACATCATGCTATCAGTTGATTCAGAAGAGGTATTTCACAAAATCTAATGCTCATCCCTGACAGTCAACAAAAATATAAATAGAAGGGAAATTCCTTAACATAATAAGGGCCTTATATGTAAAACCAATGGCCAACATCTCACTCAATGGGAAGGAACTAGAAGCATTCCCTTTCAAAATTGAGCCAGTTAGGAATGTTTTTCAACACCACTTAAAGAAAAATTTTTTTAATAAGCCTTAATTTGAAAATCTCCAGCCCAAGCCAGTATTCCAGTGCATCCATATGGATGAGAACAGGCATCTCTGGGCTGCTTCCAGAGACTAGGAAACAGGACTAGATAAGAAGCAGCTTTACTTTGAGCAGGGGGATGACAACATAGCACTAAACAGCTAATTATTTCAGTCCTGCTGCCTTTATCAGCATTTTTATTCACTACTGTGCTGAAAGTCTTAGCAGAACTACTAGACAACAAAAAGAAGCTGAAGGCCTCCAGATGGACAAAGGAGTAGTAAAATTTGATGTGTAGGTGATATGAGCCTATATGTAGAAGACCCCAAAGACTTGACAAGAAAATTATTGGTAATAATTGACAGATTTAATAATGTGTCCAGGTACACGATCAACATACAGAATCAAATGGATTCTTATATACTAACAAAGAGACCTCTGAAAAGTCAATGAACAAAAAGATACCATTTGTCATAGCACCCAAGGAATGGAATACTTAAGAGTATAGTGAACCCTCGTTTATCGCGGTTAATCGGTTCTAGACCCCACCATGATAAATGAAATTCCGCGAAGTAGGATTCCTTATTTGTAAATCAAATATTTTCGTAGTTAGAGCATAGAGGACATGAAAAAACACCCTTTAGTCACCATTACACTCGTATTACCCAATTTATTAAACGAAAAATGGAAGATACAGTAAAACATTTTGGACGTTACAATTATCATTTATTTATTATATTATTTATGGCATCTAGTTTACAGTATTACATATTTCACATACAGTATTATTATACATAGTTCTTACAAATACTGTAATCAATGGCGTGCAACCTCCACAATTTTCTTGCCATCTTTGATCATATCTAAAAGTTTTACCTTTTCCTGGATGGTGAGCATCTTCCTCTGGCAATTATTTTTATTGTCAGAAGGCTTAGAAGAAGTAGCTCGTTTAGGAGCCATCATAGGGCTTAGATAAAATTTCTTAAAAATCGCAAACAATTACAGTACACTGTACAAAAGCAAAAATGCATCTGATACATAGCTCCGATACATAGCGATGCAGACAGAAGCGTGTACAGTATGAGCCAATCAGTGGCAGTAATGACAGAGCATGCACTGTTATGCAAAAACCGTGATAGAGTGAAGCCGCGGAAGTTGAAGCGCGAAGTGGCGAGGGTTCACTGTAAACCTAAACACAGAAACAAAAGATTTGTACACAGAAAACTACAAAACAAAACTACAAAACACAGAAAACTACAAAAAACCAGAAACCATCAGAGTCCTACATAAATGGTAGAATGTTCCATGTTAATGGATAGGAAGATTTAACATTTTAAAATGCCATTAAGACCCATCGCAGTCTATAAATGCAATGTAATTCTGATCCAGATCCCAGCATCACTCTTTAAAGAAACGGAAAATGTAAGCACCAGCTCTCTATAGTAAGGAAGGGGGCCTAGCAAGTGCAGCACTACTGATGAAGAAGGACAAAACAGGAGTCCTGTCACTTCCCAGTCTTGAACTGTATTGTAGAGTCATGGTAGTCAAAACAGTTTGGTCCTATTACCATGATAGATGCACAGACCAATGCAACAGAACAAAGAGTCCAGAAATAAATTCACCCACTTACAGACAACTGATTTTTGACAAAAGATCACAAAACATTAAATGGGAAAGGTATTTTCAGAAGAATGAGTCAGGAGCCACGAGTCACTCCATATACAAAAATGAATACAAGATGGATTTAATACCTAAATTTAATCCCTAGAACTGTAAAAGTTATCAATTATGAAATATGACAAAAAAAGAAATATGGCAAAGTTAGAAACCCTAATATATGGCATAAACACACTATCAAACAATGAAATATGCACACAAGGAAGACAAAATGAAGACTGAGACCTCTTAAAAATAAGATATGTGCATCAAAACAATTTTCACTAAAAACGTAAAAGAACCCACAGACTAGGAAAAAAATTGGCAATGATATATTGGATCAGGGACTTATCTCTAAAATATATAGAAAACAATAAGAAAAAATGAGTAATCCAAAATGGGCAGAGGACATGAACAGACAGTTCACCAAAGCCCTCGAGGCAGCCACGGAGCACATAAAGAATTCCTGGTCCCTTGAGAGATGCAAATCAAAGCGATGATGAGATGCCACCTCACTTTAGTATTGATAAGAAAGTTAAGAGTAGATAAATAAAAAGTGCTGGAAAGAATGGAACACTCATATACTGTGAGTAGGATTGTAAAACCATACAACCACTGTAAAAAAAAAAAGGGTATGACGTTCCTTCAATAATTGAGAATAGAAATATTATATACCTCAGCAATTCTGGTACTTGGTATACACCCTAAAGAAATAAATATTTGCATGCCTATGTTCTTCTCAGTATTATTCACAGTAGTAAGGCGATGGAAACAACCTAAATATCTATTGGTGGAATAATGGATAAATAAATACAAATGAGACCACTGTCATATATTTTAAAGACCAAGCTAAAGGTTTTTAAACCCAAAGAAACAGATTTTTATGATTTCCAAGGGTAGGAGGGGAAAGGGAAATTATAGGTAGGTTGTAGACATATGTTAACTTGGGTTAGAAGAAGGTAATATTCTACTAGATCAGCGGTTCTCAACTTGTGGATTGCGACCCCTTGGGGGGTGAATGATCCTTTCACAGGGGTCTCCCGATTCATAACAGTAGCAAAATTACAGTGATGAAGTAGTAACGAAAATAATGTTATGATTGGGGGGTCACCACAACATGAGGAACTGTATGAAAGGATCACGACTTGAGGAAGGATGAGAACCACTGTACTAGGGGGTAACAAGTAAAAAAATATGAGTGAGTGGGACACAATAGGGCAAGCCATTGGAGGTTATTAAGTTATAGAATGCAGAAATGATTTGATATATAAAACTCCACCCAATTCACAATAAAAAATAGTTTAAATTATCTAGCTGCTCATCTATTGCCAGTTCTTTTGAAGTCTAATCCTGGAGTGGAAGATTCTTATGAGTGTTCTCAGAGGAGTACATGAGAACAGTCTTCATTGGAATGTTGTTCATTGCTGTTGAGTATGCTTTGACTCATGGTGCTATTATGCAAAACAGAATGAAACATTGCTCGGTCCCTGTGCCGTCTTCATGATTATTGGCATATTTGAGTCTCTTGTTGTGGGGATTAATGTATTAAATAGAAGCGAAACATGGCACTTTCTAAGGCTTCACTCAAATGTTTCAGCTCATTGATAGGGCCAGATGAGTAGGGTTGGGACTCAGGGCTGGGATTACCCGTCATTCTGGATTCCTCATGACTGAAGGGGCTTCTGTGGGAGTCTGGTGGCATAGTGGATAATAAATGGGTCTGCTAAACACAAGGTCAGCAGTTCAAAATTGCCAATCACTTAATGAGGTTTTCTACTCCAGTAACAATTTACAGTCTCAGAAAACCTAGGGGGCAGTTCTCCTGTGCTCAGTATATTTTCTAAGAGTCTCAATCGGGTCCGTGGCAGTGTGGTTTTGTTTGTTTGTTTTGGTTAAGGGTGCATCAGGGACAGGGAACTTTCAGTTTTAAGACTGGACAGTTCCAGAAAATGGTCTATATTTGGGGGTCTATTGGCCAGGTAGACATGCTACCTAGAGCTCTTGGATTTGACAATGTAAAGAACATCCCACATACTTTTGTCCATCAAAAGAGAAGAAGCCTCTCTCTTCCCCACTGACCTGAAGCTGTGCTGTCAGACAGTGTTTTCTGTTTTGTTTTGCTTTTCAATTCTAGGACGGGTTGGAGAAAGCAGGATGCATGCTATTGGTGTAACCACTGTGTCTTATGCTAGGAAGTAGCAGTAATATATTAGAATACATATCTGACTGAGTTTTAGTTGCCAGTACAAGATTAATTTTTGATTCAAGATCCGTTTTGCTCTAAAACCCACCTCCCATCTCCACTTTGAATTGTGTTCTGGCTTCAATTTGATGCTCGTCAAAAACAAAGTGTGGGAGCTCTCTGTAGAAGGGAGTGTCTATACATCTGCTTCACCTCTCCTAGTTCATGTATAAGCTTCGAAATCCCAAATCAAACTTCAAGGAACACCCTCTTAGGTTGTCATGCAAATAGGGGCTAGGTCAGAGCCAGGATCAAAATCTCCAAGGTTGGAACAAAGTCTCCAGGTGGCAGTCACAGCACACTTGAGTGGCCCACGTTCTCTTGTGCCTGTGTTTCCCCTACTTGATTTCCATTTGCTCCTCGTATGACTCTGATGTTCCCAGAGAGCCTTCAGTGGGTGAAATGACTTTCAATGGCTTTCTGTTTTAGAATCAAGACCTATAGAATTTTTTTGACTGCCTTGGATTATGCTTTGAAAATTTTAAGTGCACATTCTAAATGACTGCTTTAGTAAAGGGTTTAAGCCATCAGTAGCAGCAGAGAAAGTAATTGGAATATGGACATAACACAAATACCATTTGAGGGTATTGCCTAATTTCTTTTAAACAGAAATTTTAAAAAATGCTGCATCAATGGAGGGCAAGCCCCGGTGAGCTCAGCTTGGCTTAAAATAATCATCTGTTGATCAAAAGGTCTAATGTTCAAGCCTCCTAGCTGCTTCATGGGAGAAATATGTGGCCGTCTGTTTCGTAAAGAGTTTCAGGCTCAGATAAACTATGAGGCATTTCTCTTCTGGCCTATAATGTCACTACGAGTCAGAATCTACTCCCCAGGAGTGATTTGTTTGTTTGGTTTGAACATTCATGACCGCGTCAGTCTTTCTCCTCTGAAAAACCATTTGGAAAGTTTTTGTTTTTATTTTTTATTTGCTGTAGTTCATCAAATTTGTAAATTGCCTTCAAGAGTCTGTGTTGGTCAAAGGCAGCCTGGACTCAGATACAACAGTGTGGTGATAAGCCTCAAAGAGAAGATACTAGAGTTTGTCTCGTCCTCACCATCCCATTCTGTGCATAGTACTCCTTGTTCAGAGAACCTCCGTGTGCTCCTTAGGAGCGGGCAGCAGCAGCAGCACCTGGGAGCTTGTTAGATTTGTGACTCAGGCCTAGCCGTTTTCCACGAAAGAGGCATATTATAAAGGAGCAGGGATTTGAAAGTGGGTGGCCTGAATTTTCCCAGAGGAGGTCCTAGTATACCTTCAAGGAGGAACTAGAAGCCATTACATTGTCTTCTTGCCTGTGGGCTTTCTGCTGAAGAAAAAAAAAATCAGCTAGTTCACATTGGTTTTCCTTTGAGGGTGACTTATTTTTCCCTAGCTGTTTTCAGGAGTCGCTCCTTGCCTTTGATGTTGCAAAGCGTGATTCTGATATGTTGTATGTTTCTTTTGGGGTCTATGCCCTTTGGTGTTCTGTCAGCTTCTTGAATAGTTATTTTCTGCTCTTTTAGGCTGTTAGGGAGATATTCTTCCAGAATTTCTTGTACTATTTTCTCTGTGCATTTTTTTGTTTCTTTCTACTCTGGACTCTCAAAGAGACATAAGCTGCTCCTTTTGATATCGTCTTGCATACTTCTTGGTTTTCTTCACACTACTTTTTAATTTTTTTGTTTTTTAAGGATCCGTTGTTTTTTAAGGATCAGTCTTAAGAGCCTTCCATGCTCAAACTCTTTTTTTCTATTCTCTTTCGGTGTTGACAAATTCTGTTATTTTAGTATTCATTGTCTATATTTCTAATTTTGTTGTATAGTTTCTAGTTTTTCTATTTTTTCAGTTGCACTCTTGAGCTCTTTCTTCATCTACTTAAAGTACTTGAACTTCATTCATTGGAAGTATTTTTTTCTGGTAGTTCCAGAGCTTTTTCTTCGTCTCCACACAGCATGATGGAGCTGGTGGAGGTGGGCAGTAGTTTGGGTCATGTGGGTACAGTTTACTCTGTGAAGTCATGCAGAAAAGAGTAATAGAAACAAACAAATAAAAACAAAAGGAAGAAGGAGGGATTAAGAAGAAGAGAAAGAAAACATGAGAAGTGGAAGAGAAAAAAGACAGTTAAAGGGGGAAGTTCTGTTGGAGTGGGGCCATTCTTCAACTGGAGACTGTTGTCGATGATGCCAACAAGACGGGCAGGGCCCTGGGTGCACGAAGCGGGTTGTGCAAGTTGGGAGGGTGGTGTGGCATGGAGGTTAGGCTGGCCAGGTGGGACTGGTTGGGTGGGTGGTGTGCACTGGCCGGATGGGGCCGGCAGTGCAGTGCACAGCGTAGGCTGAAGGGCGATTGGAGGAGACTGGAACAGGAAGCTGGTTTGGACACAGTGCAGTAGAATGGGTGGCCGAGGGCTGGAAGAGAGCAAGCTCGCCCTTTCTCCCATTTTTGTGCCTGTCCGCACAGTCTGAGATGTGGAGTCTTTCATTTACTTAGGTTTTAAGTTGTTTTCCAAGATGGCAGGTGACTGTTTCTTTCCTATTGATTTTCCCCTGATTCATTCATGCGTATATTCAAGCGGCCACTTTGGCTTGAAGTTCTTTGTATATTTTATGTGTATAGCTAGCTCTAATTAAAGCTGTGGTGCTGTGAATAGCTGTGTCAACTCCCCTCTGCATACCTTGCACTAATTTGTTCAGTTATTAACTTGTTTCCACCCCACAAGTACCCAGGATTTTTGTCCCATTCAGGCCTATGATGAAAAAATAATTATCTACTAATTTACACTGAGGTATAGAGAACTGATACCTCTTCATCCTGTTGTGATAATTTTATGGAAATTCCAGGTAGACAGATGGTGCAAGGAGGAAGGGGGAACAGTGGAAGGAATCCCAGCACACAGAGAGGTGAAGAACAGACACGTTTTCCTTATCAATAGTTTTCAAAAGGGAAGGGATTCTCAGTAAGGAGAGGGGGAGGCAGAAATGGCGTGGACTAAGAAGATAAAGAATTAAACCCAATCCCCAGCAATGAATGAGTTGATCTTGGGTTCTAGCCTGGCAACCAGGAGGCAGCCTGAGCTCAGGTACACAATCAGAATTTGTCACAGGGGCCCATGAAGAGCAGGCCAATAATAGAAGGTTAACAATCCAGAAAACCAGACTCACTGCTATCGAGTTGATGCAGATTTATAGTGACCCTCTGCAGGCTTCCAAGACTGTAACTGTGGGAATAGAAAGCCCAGTTTTTCTCCTGTGGAGCTGCTGGTGGTTTCGAACTGCTGACCCTGTGGCTTCCAACCCAACGTATAACTACTACACCACCAGGGCTTCAGTCCACCATAAGTACCTCAAAAATCTATATTTCCAACTAAGGGGGTTACTCTCAGTCTATCTGCAAGCTTGTGTGATGCATACCATTTGATAAACTCATTCATTCCATTTGAAATTTTTTCCTGTGTGTCGTAGGAATACTTTCCTAGAAGTAGGACAAGAGTCGAGAGAGCAGGGACTTGAAGCCTCCTGGCCCTCTGATAACAAGCATTTTCATTTTCATACCCTGAGTCGTTAGTGGGACTTGGGTTGTCGAGGGATGCCTGTATGTTTGTGCGGCTGTGTCTGTTTCACTCAGAAGGTATATCTGGGTGTATGTCAAGAGAGTGGAGGGAGTCCCAAGACACTTTACGAGTCTACCAGTTGGCCCCTGTTATGACTGTATTAGAGACCGACTGAAGCATTGAGGAACTAAGGTAGGAAATGAGGGGATCGTGAGGGGAATCAACTACGGCTAATAGCTTACAGTGTCAATTAATTCATAATAAAGCAGTAATTTAGAGAAGTGCTGAGCAAGAGGAGAAAGGAGAATTAAAGGGATTGAAACTTCAGTGAACAGCTGATCATGTCTTAATAAGCAATGAAAGTCACTGAGATGAAAAAATGTCAGGCCACTGAAAAATATATCACCAGGTTTAAAAGAAATGATTAGTAGGCTACAAAGTTTATTGTACATTTTTGTTTGGTATTGACATTGTCTTTGGTCTGGGAGTCCTCCAAGTCAATTGTCATGATTTTCCCCCCATCATTGTTTGCATGCATTCCTATTGTAAAGATGAAATTGTCTTATTTTCTCACTTCCATATGAAGGAACCCCTGTGGCACTGTGTGATGTGCTTTGGGCTGCTAACCCCCGGGTTAGCGACTTCAACCCACCAGCTGATCCCTGGAGGAAGGTTGAGACTGGCTGTTCCCCTGGCGATTTAGTCTCTGAACCTGCATATAGGAATGTTACAAGGTGTAATTTACTTGATGGCAGTAAGTTTGGTTTTAGTTGGGATACATGAATACACAGGAGAAATCAGATCTCCAAGATAAACTATATTCACAGCCACTATATCTAGAAACATTTCAAATCAGAAGTACTCTTGTCAGATGTATGAGGGATGGGGCCAACATACATTCCCAGGAAGCAACAAATAAGGATGTTAACCATTTGTTTATAAAAAGAAGGAATCGTGATCTCAACAATTGGTTCCTAGGAAGGCTATGTTCATGAACCCGATCTTGTATGACCTAACTGACTGGTACAGCTCATTTCTTCCTGTTCAAGTGGCTGAATTTTACATTTTGAAGAACTTCAAGATGAAATAGATCTCACCTATAATCAATCATTAACACACTACCATTCGTTTTGTTTCTAGATATAGAAACACCTCTCTCTGTTTGGACTGCAGAATACATTACATTTTTACTCAGTGCTAGTCAGCATAAGTTGGATTATTTCTTAATAAAACTCATTTTCTCTCCTTACTAAGATATTATTTAAAATATGAATAGCTTGAGGGTTTTTTTGTGTCCCCTGCAGGGAGGCAGGGGTGCATTCCCTTTGATGAGCCCCAGGTTCCCCTGCTGTGGCAGGGTATATGTTCAGCCATTTGGGCTACTTTCCCCCTATAACTCATGGGGATCATTTAAGGTGAAACCTTTTTGAATCTGAACTTCATTCTTCTCTATTGATAGCTCCTTGAGTTTTATTTTTATTCTTCTAAGCTGGTTTGTTTTGTTGCTACCATCATTTAAAGTGGGAAATTCTGTATCTGAAGGAGATCTGCTTCTTGAACTCCTGCATGAAGGCCTCTGAAGACATCGAGGCCCTACCCTGGCCTTCTTGCCAGAAACAGTCTCTTAGCCGAACCACTGGAGGGTTGAAGGGTATATTTAAAGCCCCTGTAGCCAGAACAGATGGTATCTGAGGCAGACGGTAGATTCAAGACCTGGACCAGGTGGGAAAACGTACCTCCTTATCTTTTTGGGTTGTTTTAGCCTTTGTTACTGTGCCTTAACAGAGGTTAGGCTAGCTTGGGCAGATGCTGATGGTCACCATTTGAAAAGCGTAATTGTTGGGCACGTTGCTTTCTCCCTTCCCCAGCTCTCAAAGCCTCATTCAGTCCAGCCCTCACTGGGGGTCTCTCCACTTCAGCGATCAGATTGAAGTGTTCTTAGTCTATGAATATAAGTTCAATGGAGAAATAGTTCATCCTTGCCCCTCCATTCCCTTGCTGTTCCGCTGCATGCCCCCCCCCCCCCACCAGTGCTTTGCCTTGGTGGGGTGGGATCAGAGTGGGCACAATTCCCACACTGTGCCTCCGGTGCTGTCCTCCACAGGGCCATGGGTCAGTGAGGGACGTCATGTCTCATAGTGGGGCCGGCCAAGTGGTCCTCTCTGTGCACTGGCTGCTCTAATTGGGATCATCGTCCTCAAAGGCTGGTGGGTCAGGATGTGCTCCACTCTCTCTTCCTCCCCCTTCATCTGCTCCAGTGTGCTCCGATCAGATATATCCCTCTTCTGGAGCTGAAGATTCAATGCCGTCCTTTGAAATAAATTCTTCGGGGGGTGGGGGGCGGAGCAGGGATCCACTTAATATTTGGGACTGGGTTGGCAAGGTCCCCAGGGAATGCTGAAGGTGGACTTTGGGGCCAGGGCGTGGTGCCCCAACAGACTGGACTGGAAAACATGCCTAAAGGCCAACAAACAATCATTGAACTAACTACAAGCATTTCTTTCATGTTGTGTTTTGTTTTGTTTTGTTTTTTGTCAGTGGTTTGTTGTTGTTTTGTTGTATATTGTTGCTTGGTTTTGCTCTGTCTTGTTTTTGTGCATGTTATTATCTCCGCTGGTCTGTCTAAATAAGACAGG
>NW_022103908.1:24384172-24432204 GCF_000313985.2 Echinops telfairi | reverse complement strand
ATCCCTTCAGGACCAGTGGTGTGAGTGGTGATACTGGGAGGGTAGAGGGAGGGTTGGTTGGAAAGGGGGAACCGATTGCAAGGATCTACATGTGACCTCCTCCCTGGGGGGTGGACAACAGAAAAGTGGGTGAAGGGAGACGTCGAACAGGTCAAGATATGACAAAATAATAATTTATAAATTATCAAGGGTTCATGAGGTAGCGGGGAGCAGGGAGGGAGTGGAAAAATGAGGAGCTGATGCCAGGCGCTTAAGTGGAGAGCAAATGTTTTGAGAATGATGAGGTCAATGAATGTACAAATGTGCTTTACACAATTGATGTATGTATGTATTGTGATAAGAGTTGTATGAGCCCCTAATAAAACAACAACAAAAAAGAAATAGTTCATCCTTTCAAAAATGAGTGTTGCTACATTTGGAACCTTACTTTATTAAAGTCACCCAAGAAGAGTTAGTCAAAAGATCTTTTAAACTTACAAACTATACTTTATATTGTAGGTGCACATCAACAACTGTAGCATGGATTCATCTAATTAGCTCTCCATGTGGGGATGCTAATCAGGTTGTCCCTCCTTGCCAGAACTATCTAACAACATCCATAGGAGTAACCCTCCCAACACCACACCTGTGAAATGCCTTCCAATGTTTGAATTTGCATCAATTTTAACATTATAAGCTTCTAATTGGTTTGTCACTGATTTGATATGACAGTCAGCTATCTATTGGATGGCCATTAATGACATTTTTTGTTTTGTTTTCTTTTGTGATACTAATATTTGGTAATGGTTCCCACCATTGTGGACTGGAAGACACTCTCTTGGTCTGGGCTGGACTCAGGAGCATATGTTACCTCAATTCTCTTTTTCAACTACTGTATACATCTTAGGAACTTGATGGTATTAATTGGTGCTTCTTTGGATTGGTCATACTGTAGTAGTGTTTTCACCACTGGCAGTTCTAGAAGATGGTATGCGCATGTAGAAATAGTAACCAAATATATATGAACTGCCTGAATCATAATGCCCCGGCTTCAGAAGATCAGCAGCAAAATGCAAGGATGAGAAAATAATGCTCAATACAATAGAATGATCCGTGGACTTCACAATGAAGCCCAATGAGTCACTTGTACCACAACACCATCTTTTGTGTTTATGCTTTTGATAATAGAGGCAATATTACACTCGATGTTAATCATATGCAATGTATGGTGTCTAAGTCGAATGATCCTATTCCTTTCCTGATATTAATAAATGGATTTTATTATGGATGGTGGAAAATTACTAATTTTTATCTTTGTGTTTCTCATACTTTTTATTATGGTAATTATAATTTTTTTTTGCTCAACACATTTTGCCTAAGAAATTCTGTATTTCAAAACCATTTGACCCTTTGTATAAAATCATGCCAGTTTCACGGGCTTTCACCAGTGGTCATGCTTCATCATCTCCCTTTTGCCGACCTATGGGCGGCAATGATGGCATGGAGGCCACATTTGGCGTCCTCTGGCTACACAAGGTAGATGCAGAATCCAACCCCACATTCTGTCAGGCAGAGGTCATTGAAACCCTAAGCAGCTAGAATCTGAATCCCTAAGGTTGCCATGAGTCAGAGTTGCTGGGACAACTACAGAATACCACAAATCACTAGAGGTCCAGTCTTGCTACTTCTCTGACAACATTTGACAAGTACAAACAGATATTCCACTAAACATTAAAATGGACTCATCTCTGGTGTGAGATTGCCTGCACTGAAATTTCATTCGTAACAATTGTTAGTATTATCTTCTCTTGGAGGTGCCACTGCAAGAGACTGAAACAAAACAATGCAAAGCGAAAAGAAAAAAACTCAACCCAATCCCCCTCAAAAGCAAGCAAATACCACACAACACATATGTTATTAGCAGAAATCACCCATTCTCTGACTCGTCTATTTGAATTCTTCTGGATTCGAAGTCATGGAATAAACACACGGCTATCAGTTGGTCTACTAACTGTGGTTTTTGCTACCAAGGAGGGTCGACCCCACTTCAACTGTAAGTCTGAGTGATACTGATTTTTAAAAAGCGACAGTGAAAACATTGCATGACCCTCTGATCTATTTGTCAAACCTGCCTGAGACGATGTGTGTGTCTCTTTTGGCGTTATGTTAGAGAGTACAACACCGCTGCCGTCCAGAACACTAAGAGAAATACTGTGGTAAAATATTTGTGGATATTTTCCCCCCTTCTTTGTACTTTGAAATGAACCAAAGCTCTCCCATTCAGCATTGTCAGCATGTGAGGGGAGTGGTTCACAAAAAGTAACATCGAGGAGGAAGAAGGGAAATGCCTACTTACTCAAGGAATCATCTGTTTAGCAGAAGCTAATTCAGCTCTGTGGAGCCCTGGTGCCACAATGGTTATGTGGTAGGCTGCGGTGAACTGCAAGGTCAGTAGTTCGAAGTCACCAGTCTCTCCATGGAAGAAAGACAAAGCTTTTTACTCCTGTATAGAGTTCTAGTCTTGAAAACCTATCGAGGTCATTCTACTCTGTCCTAGAGGGTCACTGTGAGTAGGAATCTACTTGATGAGAGTGATTTTTAAAATTCATCTGTAAAACCCTTTACTTGGCTTCTCTCTACCCCTCTCCCTCTCCCTCTCCTCTTCTGTCCCCTCTTCCTCTCCACTTCTTTGTCCCTCCCCATACATGCTGTTTCTCTCCTCTTCTCCCATCTTTCTCTCCATAATTCCTTTTTTGCTTCTTTATCTCAAAAGGGACATATCTTATAAGCAAAACTTTAATTCCAACTCAATGGCAAAATTGGGAATTATACACATTTAGGTTACATAAATATAAGTCCACAAGAGTGGGAAAATTAAACAAATACATCATTTGACAGTATAAACAGCATACATGAATTTTGTGGTCTAGCAGTGAAAAGTGATTAACCTTGCATCAGGGATAATCTCAGGAGATCACAGTATTGACTAGCTATAGTATGCACCATAGAATTTGATAAGAAACACTACCTCCTCACCACATCCCAGTGACTTGTGTAATTAAGCAAATGACATATTCTGTGATTGCCTGAGTGCTGGCTGGGAACACTGAATCTCATATTTCATTAGTATGCATTGTTAGATACTCCGCTTCTCAGCCATGGTGTTGTCTAGAACAAACAGCCTCAAGGGGGCTCATAGATTATGCAAGCTATGGATCTTGGAATGTTTTCTAATTAAAGGTAGCAAGGAATCTATAGTATGCCCTTATTTGCCTAAACCCTAGTAACAACTTCTTGAGCAGCCGGAAGAGGCGTCAATATACTATCTAGCAAAGGTTTTTATGCACGAAATCCAACCATATTCTTGCTCCCATCACAGGAGCCATACCGGTTAAGTGCTTGGATGCTAACTGAAAGGTCTGCGGTTTAAAACTACTAGCTGCTCCATAGGAGAAATATGTAATAAAGATTGATAAAGATTACAGCATGGGGTCTTGATAATGATTACAGTGTGGAAAACTCTATGGGAATGTTCTACTCTTTCTGGTGGGTCACTATGAGCACAAATTGACTAATTGCAATGGTTTTGTTTGCTTATTTTTAAAGTCGTCTGTATGTGGGATGTGGAGGAACTTATCCTAGAATTGGGTCAAATCAACACTGAATTGTCCATTTTGTTTCATAGAAAGATTAAACACGGGAATTGTGGAATGGATCTTTGTTTTAATACTTTCTTTTTTAAAATTTTCTTTTGGCAAGGCTAAACCCAGGACTGGCCAAAAAAGGAATGAGAATTATACAAAGCTAAAAAACAGATGTTGAAAGATAATATTTGAAGCTGTGTTTGCCTTGACTGTACACCGATACCATTTTTCAGTTTGATAAAGGCTGGTGTCCTCCTCCCTTAATTTCTGTGTACTCACAGGAAGCCTTATCTTCCTATTTCAGTAGCAACAGTCATGTTTTAGTACTATACCAAACATTGTATACACATAACTCTGATCTTAGAGAGTGGAGTCTCAGTTGTGGGCTACAAAGCGAAACTCACACCATTGACTGATGAGTCCCTTCTGAGTTTTTCACCCCTGTGGGAGCATGGGAAAGTAGATTCCCAGTACTTTTGTTCTTGTGACCTTCACACACCAATTGACAGGATTTTCTTCTCGGCCTTTGTGTGGCCGCGAACCACCAGTCTTTTGGTCAGTAGCCTAAGACTTAACCATTTGGACCATCCAGGGAATACTGTGTTCTGTAGTCATTGTAAACCCTGAAATGGGGAAACCTGAACCATTGCCTCGAGAGGAAATTCCAGGTTAGGTTCCTGCAAGCCTCTGGTCACATTTACACCCGTCCCATACAGTACAGCCCTGGCTTACTTGTGTTTCTGTTTAAAGCAGTGGTTCTCAACCTTCCTAATGCCTCAACCCTTTAATACAGTGCCTTGTGTTGTGGTGACCCCATATGTGGGCGGACCTGCCTGGAGACAGATAGAGGAGTGGTGTCTCAATTCCTAAGACCATAGGAAATATAGTCTTAGGTGACCCCTGTGAAAGGGTTGCTTGACCCCCAAAGGGGTCACGATCCCCAGGTTGAGAACTGCTGGTTTAAAGATATTTTATGATATATATTGTTGATTCATTGATATTAAACTCATGGCAAATGACAGTACAGTTCCTGCATGAATAAAGCGTCCCTAACACTTGTATTTTCTTCAGACAGCACATCCCAGCCTTCTTCCACTTTGGACTAGCAGGCAACACTTTAACTGGGGGTCACTATGGTTTGGGGTCACTGTAAATAGCTAAATAAACAGCAAAGAGCTCACAAAAGGCAATTTGTTGAATTCAGTAAGTAGACCCCAGAAAGGACATTTGTTTACAGTAGGAAGGCTTAACCAAGAGGAATGGCTTCTTGTTGGATCTCAGCTGAGCCCGTGTGTGTCTGTCCCTCTGCATGCCCCAAAGGCCTGTTCAAACAGGAGGGCTATGGATTTGGAGGTGAAAATGAATTATAGTGAGGTCAAATTCACAAATATGGAATTCACTACTAATTAGGATCAGTAATATCTTATAATTCTCATTTTGTTTAGAAAAAAGGAAATGAGTAAGTTGTCCAAGGTCATTGCTCATAAACAACATGATGTTCAAAAACCCATGTCAGTCTGAGCCCAGAGCCCATACATTTCCAACTAGACTAGTCTATCAGACTGTCCATCACCCACCCACCCATGTGCCACAAGTTAGGAACTAGCAAAACAGGGAGGTGCATCCTTGCCACTTATTATCTTAGTGCACACAAGTTTGACATTTTTGTTGTGCGATTAAAAAAATATCTTCCCAGTTAAAATCACTCTTGTGTTATTAGTTCTTGGAGTGGATGATTCATGTATTTTACTACTTTAAAACCACCTGGAATACATATGGTAGGGCAAATGGTCGCAGTTCATTTGCCATACTTATTCTTAATGTTTGCAAGGATTTTTCCCTACACTAGTAGTATTCATGGATACAAGAAAATAACCCTAGTGAATGTGAGCAGTCTGAACTATGCTCATTATTCCCATCCTATGCCTACGCGTCGCCGATACATAGAAACATTAAAGTAGCCGTCACCACACAAGCCACCAATAAGCAGCTGTCAATCTGTCAGTTAGTTACAATTAATACAGTCGGCAAGGCGGAGCCCCAGTGTGTCTTAACTCTACTTTGCCTTTTCCAGTCAGGCATTTCGAGCCATCGTGGTGTGTGTGATGAATACATATTAAAAATAATGCATTCTCTTCAGCTAAATAATTTTGACACAATAATGACATGTTTCTCCTCTTTTCTCTAAAGTGCTTACCACTGCTCTCCTCCTTCACAAACAAGGGAAGCAAAACAAAAGAGACAATTTCCCACAGGGCCAAGACGGCCTGGGCTTCACTCCCATGTCCTGCACGGAACCACGTCCTCCACGTCACCTGGCTGCCCTGGCCTGGATAAAAGCAGCTCAAACATTTCCTTGTTTGCCTCTAATAGGCTCTCATTCTTATAAAGGTAAAGGATTAGGGACAGTTTTAAGAGAGAAAAGATGAAAAGTCACATTCTACAGACATTGATGTTTTGCTTCTGAAAGATTTTTTTCTTTTGATGATTATATTCTCTGGATGTGGAGATTTACTGCAAAACTGTGCTCCATCTTGAATATATGGCATATCTGCAAACTCATACAGACATGGGCAACCAGGGCGAATGGGATTGCGTGGATGCGTATTTGAGAAATCTCAGTTGGTCTTGAAGTCTGACAGTTGGTCTCAGAACCCTCCCTTTCTTCAGTGATGCCAAAAGCTTTATCAAGCTTCATAGGGGTCTTGGGATAATGGACAGAGCTAAATTCTGCAGGGCATCCTCATGTCCCACAAATGAGCAGCTGATTCATCTCCTTTGTGACTTTCCAAATTTGCAGCTGGTTGAGTGGCTGTAGAAGGAACCCTGGTGGTGTCATGGTTACTCATGGGACTACTAACTGCAAAGCCAGTGGTTTGAAATCACCAGCCACTCTGTGGAAGAAAGGATGGGGCTTTCTACTCCCATAAAGAGTTAATGGTCTTGCAAACTCACAGGGGCAGTTCAATAGGGTCATTATGTGTCAACTGGTGGGCAATGAGTTTAGTGTTGATTTGGAAGTGGCTCTAGAGACAATGGCCAGGTGCTATGCACACCAAGCAGCAGTGTCTACCTTTCCCTTCTTCCCGCGGTCCCCAATCTGTGCTTCCAGGGAGCTGTTTATCAGAAAGACTGTAGAAGAGGAGTGTTCACTCTGAATCGTGTACACAGAGAACTACCCACTCTGCCTGACATCCTCATCCCAATTTTTCAGGCTCTTCTACTCATGCTCAAGGTGATTAGCAGCCGACTGGCTGTGAGCTGAAGGTCATTACATACAAATGCTGTTCTCATGCAATAGTCAACCAAGGTCCTTGGCAGTTTGCAGCCACTCGAGCTGGGCATCAGAAACCATGGTTGAGAGACGTGCTCATTGCTCTTGAGCTTGCTTTGTGGAGCTCCTGTGACGATCTCCCACCTCCTTCCAGCACACAGTACAGAGCAGACCCTGAGAGTATTTTTCTCTCTCTAAGCATGGCAGGCCTTCCCCTTTCTGCTCTCATTCCCTTCTCTCGCCACATTATACATTTTAAAATAATAGACCAAGAGTGTGTGGGGTGGGGTGGGATGGGAGGGGATAGCTGTGTTGGGATGATGAAAGCATTTACGACGTCTACTCATGTGGAATGCATGTCTGATCTATTAGTAAAATGATGAAACTTTTTTTGGATTATTATAATGATGCATTCATAAGGACCTGCTTCCCCCCTCTTAAGTTCCCTTTACAATTAAACCAGTTTCATCTCACCACGCTTTCTTGCTCGAGCACAAACTTTTTCTTGTGTCCTATTCACAGTGTCTTTCTGTACCATCCTTCAGGTTAAGAAAATTTATTTTTGTCTTAATGCGTGTTTTGGAAAAGATAGCTACAGGATCATTATGATTAATAACTATTCACAGCGAAAAATCGAATGTAAGAAAGAAATGGCTTTGTTGTGGGGAAAAACTTGGGTTCTTGAGCAGAGTTAAATGCTATTAAATATCACTTAGCTCTTTAAAAGTGGAAGGGAGACTCTAATACTACATACTTCTTGGAAATTTTTATTTACCAGCTTTCTGTCATGATGGTGGAAATTGCTCTTTTCATTAAGCTAATTTATCATTGGTCTCAATGTTTCTAACAGTATTGTGTGTTCCCGGGAAATGGCCCATGTGTGCAATTTGAAGCCTTCAGTATGATTTATCTATGTCTTGCCACAGAAGGAGATGTGTTGCCTTGCATCCGATGAATTATGGTGATCCTCTGAGCAAGGTTGCAAGCCAGGGAGAGCAATAATTGCTCCCCCAATAGAGACACCCACTTCCTTACTTCCTGCCTTAATCATCTATTTCCACCGTTAGCGATTTCCTTTTAGTGAGAATAAAATCAAAACTTGCAGCTTCAGGTCTTCCTTATTTTGATCGAACACACTTTTGAACTGTTCAAACTTTTTGGTCACTGGGCTCAGAATTCTCCTGAGCTGCCTCCATTACAGGAGGAATGGGAATTCGGAAAGCAATCGTGGCTGAGAAAGCACTTTCCACACAGGGTAGAAAAGGGAAAGGAGCTGCATCTCAGGTTGTCAAATCTGTTATCTTATCCAACTCTCTTCTTTCATAGTAATTATTTGGAAGAGAAGAAAGAAGATATTGTAGTTTGGTGATTTCAAGCTTAAGATGATATACCTGCTTGCACAAAACAGGCCCTGTGGCAGACAGGAGGCTAGGCAACCTTTCATTAGCAGGCTTCTAGTGCCTCTGAGAGTTTGAAGAGAGCTCAGATCTATGTTCCATCTGTACTCGCCATTGAAACAACTCATTTTTCTTAAAGGGCCTTTGCTCCTTTCGATGGAATGCTTTGTAAACCCTAAACTTGGTTAAGTGGTGGTGGTTGTGGCAAGGAGGTGTTCACCATATTAAAATCATTCAAAATTACAAAACTATTTGGAATATGATTTTTGAATGCAACGGTTCTGGAAAGCAAGCAAGAAAGTCACAAATAAGCAAGTAAGTGAGTTTTCTAGTGGTAGATTTATCTATGTGAACCAGGGTGATTGCTCAATTTATTTACTTAAGAATTTTGGGCTTGCTGATGATCACTACTGAGGAGTCTACTGAGTGACTGTTCTGGTCTGATCAGTTATTCATTTAACTGAAATGGGAAGATGGGTTATGTTATATCTTTCACAGGAACATATTACTGTCTATGGATTTTACTGGAACAGTACAAAAAACAATCTGAAAATTCATGTTACCTTAGAGCTCTAATAGACATCACTGATCTATTGGATGTTACCTTTGCAGCCCCGTAGGAATTATAATAGCCTGGCATCTTAATTTTCAATCTTCTTACAGTATTTTCTATCCCCGACAGAAAAGTTCTTGCAGGTTAGCCCTAGGACGCATCTACTCATCCTCATTCTCATTACTGCCATCCACTAGAGAAGATTCAAACATGGCTCTAGCTCTTGGACAAGCGCACTGCAATACAGTGCATTGCTGCGAATTATTAATATGGCCATTCTAGCCACAGTCATTGTAATTCTCACCTAACAACTTTTTCATGATGAGTCGAGGTGAGAAGATAGGGGAAGATTCAGATAGAATCATGACATTTAGCTGTGAGAGATTGTTAACACGGATCATTGTGGTTGCCATGCTATTGGGTATAAAATTAGCTATTTCACCAGCAGCAAGAGAGGAGCATCTGCAGTTTCTGTGCATTGAAGCTCCTTGATCCAGGAACAGCTTTGCTATCAGAGCAGCGGCAGCAGAGCCATAAAACCTGGAGTCAGAGCACGATCCAGAGCAATGGACTTCCAAACCCAAGACATAGTATATGTGTGGCTACAAGACAAGTACACTGCTTTTCATTCTGTGGCTCACAGAGCAAGTGACAGAGTGTCTTCAGGCAGGAAGTTGGCTTGTGGAGTGGGGCCCTCCAGGCACTTAATTGGCTAAGCTAGGTCTGCTGATCCTTTGAACTATAGCTGTGGACTTTGGGGCCACGGCTTATGGTGGAATAGTCTGCTCTTTAGGTATTTGTTGGCAGTTCTCAAAGAGCTTTGCAAGATTTTCCAAACAGGGCAGAGGCCCATGAACCATGTGGCTGGCAGCCAAAGATCCAAGGGAGACCTGACTCTGGGCATGGCTAAGAGAGGCTGTTCTGTCTGAATAATTATGTCCTGGCCTTTGTAACCTGTTAACTTTTTAATAAACCTATAAATGTGAGTATTTTCTCTGGGTTCTGTGTGACCATTGCAATGAATTATTGAACTCAGTTGGAAAATAGTGCTGTGGGAAGGAGAGTTGGTATCAGAATTCGTCAGTTTGGAAGATAGAAGCTTGCCTGACCTCAGCCTCCTAGACATTGGCGACTGATGTTGATTCTTTTACTTACCACTTGTCAAGTTAGAGAAGGCCAGACGCTGTCTTCCCCATTTTTTCCCGTAAGAAGCTACTATTTTATAACTTTGGACTATGATTTTCAAAAGCCATAGAAAAAGAGTCAGTGCAATTATCTGGTTGACTTATATAAGGCGAGACAGCCACCAAGTTCTGTCCGACCAAGTGCTAAATCAGCAGACCATGACTGACCAATTCCCATTATCAAGAACCTCATGGGGCATCACAGTTTCATTGTATTGGAATTTAGTTACTTTCAGAACCTTTCTAAAATTTTCCAGTTTTCAGGACTACAAATTATATTTGTGACACCTAGCATCTCTGAAGGTAACCAGGTGAAAAAAAAAAAAGACTTGAATTCTTAGAAGTAATAAAAGAGTACAAGATTGTTGAATACATATCAACACATCAGAATCAATAGCTTTCCTATATCCTGGCCTAAACCCCATTAGAAATTGGAATAGACACAAGGATTTAAGTCAAAATTGCAACAAAAGCAAATAAAAAATGCAAGGGATTTTTGGAGAACTTGAAAATACAAAGAAAACTGTAAATCAGTACATTCAACATGCTATGTTTATATTGAACATCACATAACAATCATATAACATAATATATTTATGTAAAAGTGTAAAATGCACTGGCAGTATCCATACAACTCAATAGTGTCTAGTTCCTTAAAATTTGGCATGGTACTGATATCACAGTATTTACCAAATAAGACATTCGTTCTATTTGTAATATTCAAATGTAGAAAAATTATTCATATACTATATGTACATTATATTTTATGCATTGCAAAAATACTAGGCTAATAGAACTAAATATATCAGAATACCAATTCAGTATGTTGCGAACTAGTGTAACTCATTTTGTTTTAGGGAGAAGTATTTTCTAAACTTCATCTTCTATCACATCAGAGAAAGAGAAGACATTATACATTTAACCAGAGAACATTAGGGACTGAAGACCGAATCCAAGGCCAGGAAGAAAAGGCTTAGGTGTGGCACAATGTGGCAGAAAAAGAACCAGGTTTGGACACTTTGGGGCAGGGTTCAAATTCAGTCTTGCCACTCTGGAAATTCAGCCAAATTACAATGGCATCCCTAATTTTCAAGTGTAGATAATAATACTAAGCTTGCTTGCTATTAAAAGGATTAAGGATAATGAACTAAAAAGCCTAAGACAAGGCTTGGTATGTATGAAAATGTCCAATAATAGAAAACCTAAGATAGAAATTCAAAAAGAGACGTGACAACTCTAATAATCCTATTCACATTGAATACCTAGACAAATCATATCTTTTAGTCTGGTTGGTTTTACTCAGATCCACAATCAATGCTCAAGGAAGCAGAAGACCCAAAATCAAAAGATGCGTGGCATTGGGTCAATCTGCTGCACAAGACTTGCTTAGAGTATTGAGAAGCAAGGCTGGTAGAGGACTAGCATGAGCCTGGCCCAAGCCATCGCATTTTCAATCGCCTCATATGCATGTAGCTTGGACACTGAATAAAGAAGACTGAAGCAGAATTGATGTGTATGAATTATGGAGAAGATTATTGAAAGGACCAAGGACTGCTGAAAGGACAAACCAATCTGTCTTGGTAGAAGTATGTCCCAGTGCTCTCAGAGGCAAGGGCGGTGAGGCATTTTCTTCTGACCTTCCTTGGACATGTTGTCGGGAGAGACAGTCCCTGGAGAAGGACATCATACTTGGTCAAGTGGAGGGGCATCAAAAACGAGGAAGGCCCTCAGTGAGATGGACTGTGGCGCTGGGACTGTGACAGTAAGCTCAAGCAGAGGAACGATTGTGAGGATGGTGAGGGCCCGGGTAGTGTTTTGTTCTGTTGGCACAGTGTCACGCGCCAGAATCGACCAGATGGCACGCAGCAACAACATGCCAGATTTGGAACCACAAAAATAATCAACAACTACAGAGTTATCCCAGGGAGAGAAGGAGGACAAATTCGAACTTGAGGCCACCATCCAGGGACTGGTGGTCAATCAGTAAAGGTCCCTGGCTCTTCATCTCTGTCCATAGAGGGAGTCTAGCCCTAGCAATGCGGTGAGTTCATCCTTGAACTGCTAACTGTAAGGTTGGCAGTTCAAACCAGTTGTTAGTCAGGATAAAAGCGAGGGTAAATCTTCCATAAAGATTGACAAAACCTCAGAAACCCTGTAGCTGGTTGCTATGAGTTCAAAGTGACTCCATTGCAGTGGATTTGGTTTGGTTTTTGATCATTTGGCTTGGGCAGGTGAATATAACAGGCTTTCTGATAGTAGAGGGGAGAGTTATTTATTATGGCTTGTGTTCTGGAAGCCCCTGCATGGTGTGTCTGGTTAAACATGCTCAGTTGCTGAGAGAGCAGAGATTCAAGTCCTCCAGAGGCAGCTTGGAAGAGCGGACTGGTGGTCTACCTCCTCAAATTCAGCAATTGAAAACCTTACATACTTTACTCTGAGACAAGTAAAGGTTGCCATGTGCTGGGACTAACATCATGGCCACTAATTCTTGAGGCCCACAGGACAGTCCTCTAGGCTGCATGTCATACTGAATGCTCACAACCGTCATACAATACCCCTATTAGGTAGCAGTATTAACTATATTTTAAAGGATGAGGAACAACATTTAAGATAGATCATTTTGTCTGAGTCCACATATTTCATGGTAGCGGTAGTATTTCAACCCTTAAAACCTATGCTCTTTCCACCCAAACCCAGAAGTGTACATCAGAATCTTTAGGTGACCATCATATGTCTATGACGAGTCACGTTTATTGAACACCTATTATGTGTCAGACACTGTTCTAAGCGTTTGTATATTTTTAAAAGGTTTACCTTTACTTCTTATAACAACCCTTTAAGATACATACAGGTGGCAAACAGGCCCGGAGGTGCAGCAGTCTTCCCAATGTCACGGCCATAATGAATTACATCCATTACTCAAGAGTTCCTGAGCAGAGTCCTCCGAAGATGGAGAATTCTCTCAACATGGCTCATTGCTAGAGATTTTCCATACGCTGTTTTGTTTCACCAAAGTGGTTGGTGATGATTAGAATGTCTACCTTTTCTGCTGTTGTGCTTTTTCCTGAAAACTGCCAGATTGACTTATATCATTCCTTCCATTAACTAGTACTTCACCTTACCCGGACTTCGTATATTCATAGTTGATTTTCTAGGTTATTTTGGATAAAAGACTGGTTCCATTGATTCACGGGTACCTAAGGTCCAGCCATACTGCTTTTTCAAGTAGAATTCCATTTCATGGTACCTGATGGAAAGCACTGTCATTACCCAGCGAGTCTTGAGACTAGGCGTGACCCTACGTGGGGGAGGCACAAACCGAGGGGAGAAGAGAAGGAAAAGAAACCCCGTAATTCACTGGAGAAATAGCAGCCGGAGCACTTAACTGGCTGGGCAACCTTGAAAAGTACAATATGTTAAAGGAAGTTAGCAGTATTACTTTTTTTATTGGACAGTTTTATGTAGGCATTGAGGCAATTTGAATTTGGGAAAGGCAGAGATGAAGCTGAACCTGCCCAGGGTTGCAAGGCCTTTTATTGGGTTAGTCAAAATATTAATGGGGCTGTTTATGGCCCTGCAGCCAGAGTCAGTGTTGTTTCCTTGACTCGATGTGTCTCCCGGGCTTGTCTCATCACCGCGCTTTCCTTCTGCTCAGCGTCCTCTCTCGGGCCCTCTCATGCGCACCTCAGATAGCTAGCTCCTCAGGTGCCCCTTTCCTCAGGCTCTTGCGCACCCAGACCCCTGGGAAGCATTTCAGACATTAGGTAAGTTGCAATTCCCAGCTAGTGTTAACTTGTGGTGGAGGCAGAGCGTCTTTACAGAGTTGAATATCAACCCTTGAGATCAAAATGGCAGCATGTACCGCAGGAAATCATTCAGAAGGGTCTGGGCAGGAGGAGGGGAAACAGGAAACACGGAAAGGGCGTAAGTGAGGTCACATTGTGGGGGTTACAGGCAAGGGGATGAAACAAAACCTGCATGAATTTTTAAATAGCAAACTGATCTGCACTGCAAACTGCCACCCAATTCACAATTAAAAAATATTTAATGAAAGAAAAAGTGACATCAGGCTGTTATTTCACAATAATCACAAGCGGTAGCACATTTTTGATCACGTCAGTTGGAAGGAATCCGTAGTTATGACTGGTGAAGCTTATGTAATTCCTATATCTCCTGTCTGAGTGCATTTTAGGTATGAGATAGATAAATCCTTTTTATAAGGACAGACATAAAACAAATCAATAATCAATTTACTTTACTGATGCTGCACAATTACGAAAGCAGAAAAAATCCATTTTTCTTCACAAGAGTTTCTCTTTTTCCAGAACAAAACCTTTCTTTCCAAAGCTATGCAAAAAATCAAAACCCAAATGTCAAATAACAACTAGCATGTTGCTAATCCTCATGAACCTCATTTGCGCTCTGCTATTTTGCTGTGGACTCTATGCCGATGGTATTTCAAATCCCAGCAGGGTTATGCCAGCTGTATTTCAGATCCCAGCAGGGTCACCCATGGCGGTCAGGTTTCAGTGAAGCTTCCAGACTACAATAAACTAGGAAGAGAAGCCTGGTGATTACTTCCAAAAGCTACCCAATGAAAGCCTTGTGAATCACAATAGAATGCTATACAATGTAATTCCAGTAGATGAGTCCCCTAGATTGGCAGGAACTCAATTTGAGCAGAAATTGTGGAGAAAGCATTGGCCAGGCGATATCTCACTCTGTTGTTCATGGAGTCAAAATGGTTAACACGTGTAACAAGGATAACAGCCCAATCTTATGTTACCACAAGGGGCTGCTAGAGGGGTGAGAATGGCCCCCAGTCCTCCAGTAAATAGAGGACTGTAAGTTGTGAAGATAAGGCTACAGAAAAGTATCGTATATACTCGAGTAGAAGCTTACCCGAATGTAAGCCTAGGCGCCCAATTTTATGACAAAAACTCGGAAAATGTATTGACTCGAGTATAAGCCAAGGTGGGAAATGCAGCAGCTACTGGTAAATTTCAAAATAAAAATAAGATACCAATAAAATTACACTAATTGAGGGAGGCATCAATAGGTTAAATATTTTTGAATATTTATTTCAAAGAAAACAATAAACTAGCTCTGTAAGTGGAAAAGAGGACCAACAAAAACAATATGGTATCAACAATAACTTTAAAATACAAAAACCTTAGCTCAAAAAAAAAAAAAACCTTAGCTCAATCAGCAACCAAGCTAAAACACAAGAGTTAAAATCCTTCAAAACTGGATTCCTCCTCCTCATCTGTATGTCCAAACAGAGCTTCAGCTTTAGCTGGTGTGAGGTTATCAACAGAGACAGGGCTCTCATTAGAGTATAAGCCAAGGGGACTTTTTCAGCATAAAAAATGTGCTGAAAAACTCGGCTTGTACACGAGTATATATGGTATGTTGGGAATCTTTAAATGTAGAAGGGTTCCTATTTACCTCTATTTCTGAACTTCACATTTCACATTTATGGATGTGGCCTTAACACTTTAAGGGAAAGATTATTTCATTGATGAAATTTCTCTAAAAATTCCACTCGAGATGGTTGGATAACACTTCGTAATGGCACCGAGGGCGGAGTACAAGCTGTACAGACAATCAAAGCAGCCCCTGGAGAGGAAGTCTTAACTGAAAAGCTAGCAATGGATAAAATCGTAAGCATTAAATGGCGTAGGGATTTTTCTAACATCATGCGGTGTAGACTTGGTTTTAGTTGCTTAGCTTGAGAACTAGCTACCATCCTTGTGCTGTAGTGAATAGAATCTCATTTGCTTGGCATTGTTTGGGAGTGTTGTGTTCTGTACGCATGTGTTTCCTAGGTTATTGAAGACTAACCCTTTAAGGATTTAAGTTTCTGTTAAAAAGCTCAGGTAAAAATATTTTCAAATGCATTCCTACCGTGTGGTCATTTAATAGCGTGTTTACTGACTATTTAGCATTTCCTTGACAACCAATATCCATCTTAGGAATTTCATTTATTGCATTATTCTGAAATGCAATGTTTTTATCGGTACATGTTGTTTAGAGTGGTTTATGTCCACACTAAATCATGCCAGAATTTTTCTGTTTGAAGTTTGCTGTCTGCTTTTGTAAAGTTTTTCTCTTGAGTCCAAAAGGTAATGTGGTAGCTTCCTGTGATCGCTAGTGTGTTCTGCCTCTGATTTGCTCCTTAACACTTTTACGTAAAGTGAAACCAAATACCCAGACTTCTCAGCATTTGAAAATAAGAGTAAAGGTAAATGGCTATTTGGAACTAGGTAAGTAGGACATTTCCTGGGTTTTGTGGTTTATATGTTGTGCAATTTGTCTTTTACATTTGAGGCCTAATAACCAAACATCTAGAGAAATGGCCTACTTTTTCTACTCTTCTTAGTTCTTCATATTCCTCAACCTACTATTTTTCTCCCCTTAAAGATGAGATTCTTCTTCCATTATCAATGACATTTTCTCAGTGCTCTTTGGTGCCTCTGCTTCCGGGTCCTCTTACATGAAGTTTCCATTTCTGGCCCTCCTCTCTTCACACTGTCTTGACAGGTTTTCAGAGGGCGATCGCTCACAGTCCTTTGGGCAGTATATTTGAAATGAGAGTGACGAGGTCCCAGGATTAATGGATATAAGAGGGAGCCCGTATACAAACCATCAGGCAATGAACTGAACTGTGACCTTAGGGGAGGAAGTGGATAGAGTGGCTGGAAAATGTACAGAACTGCAGAGGAAGACGTCCCAGCAGAGGCAGAAGCTCAAGCTTTCCTCCCTTCCCAGGTTGAGCGTTGTATGGAAGGGTGAGCTCAGCAATTGGCAAGTAGTGATAAAGGCCCACACTCACCACTCACGTCTATGTGTTTAAAGGCTACTTGTGCTCTGAAGTGTGGAGTGAAACCAACTGATCTGTTCTCAGGCACGGGGCAGAATGACCGGTGGACAAATTTACTAGCCCTCTGGCTAGTCTAGCCTGTTTCACTCTCATTGATTTTTGAGATGTAATCAGTATTTCCTGTCACTTTAGGAAGCAGAGATTGAGGAGGGCTAAAGCAAGTAGAAATTATTTTGCTTTCTGGGAAAAGTGTTATAAAAGGCATGACATTAACTGCTGCCTTGACAATGATGACCCTAAAATTGACTTTAGCCTAGAGAACTCTATATAATATGAAAGCAAGTAATAAAGAAAATTAAAAAATCATAGAAGTCTTCATTAAACAGAAATAGTAAAGGGCAAAGTTGTCACTTTTCGCTGTTTCCTCAATCCAGGTCTATACATTTATGAAGACAGTGCTTCTATCTCTTTAACACTCCCCCAAAGACTTCTGTGTCCTTCAGTTTACACGTCAAAGGGTGGAATTTCCACTTGTTCTACTTTGATGATTTCTCCTTTCTTTAGGATTGAGGTTTTCCTGGGTTTTATTTTGTTGTTGTTTTGTTAATAATTCCTTTACATGAAATTCAGGATGGGTAAATGTAGAGACAGTAACTAGACTAGTCTCTAGTGTTACAGAAGGGTAAATTGGAGGAGCACGTGGAGCAAATAATAATGGATCCAAGAATGAAAATAATGTTCTAAAATTGGTGGTGGTGATGAATACACAACTTTAAAATATATATTTAAGCCCCTGAATTGTATGCTATATGAAATATATGTCAGTAAAACTGTTAAAGATAAAAAGAAACCATTGTACACCCCATCAGACTTGACCAGAAACCACTCCTAAAGGTCAACAAACAGACTTGGAACTATTTATAGGCTTTTCTTTTTTTGTCGATGCTTTTGTTTTTGTTGTTGATTTGTTTTCTTTTGCTGTTTTATTTTGCTCTGTTTTGTTTTTGTGCTTATTATTGTCTCTACATGTCTATCTAGATAAGATAGGTGGGATAAACAATCTGGAGGAGAAAACAATGGGACCAATGGTTCCAGGTCGGGGGACAAGGGAGAGCGGTAGGTGGGGGGAAAGGAAGGGGGTGTTAACAAACCTAGGGACAAGGGAACAACATGTGATCTATAATCGATGGCAAGGAGGACATAGGATGCCTGGTAGGGCTTGATCAAGGGCAATGTAACCAAGAGGAATTACTGAAACTCAAATGAAGGCTGAACATGATAGTGGGACAAGAGGAAAGAACTAGGAGGCAAAGAACATTTATAGAGGTCTAAATACAGGCATATGCATATGTAAATATATTTATAACTATAGTAAAATAGATCGATGTACATATATTTATATGTTAAGTATTAAGGTAGCAGATGGACATTGGCCTCTACTCAAGTCCTACCTCAGCACAAGAACACTTTGTTCTAATAATTCGGCATTCCGTGACACTCCCTTTCCGGACACGATTGCTGTAGACAAAATGGGTGCATAAGCTAATGTGGTGAATAAAGCTGGTGGTGCCCGGTTATCAAAAGATATAGTGTCAGTGGCCTTAAAGTCTTGAAGATAAACAAGCATACATCTAGCTGAGAAGCAACAAAGTTCACATGGAAGAAGCACATCAGCCTGTGTGATCACAAGGTGTTGATAGGATCAGGTATCAGGTATCAAAGACCCAAAACAAAAAATCATATCAATGTGAATGAGGGGGAGTGAGGTGTGGAGACCCGAAGCCCATCTGTAGACAATTGAACATCCCCTTACAGAAGGGTCACAAGGAAGAGACGTGCCAGTCAGGGTGCAGTATAGGAGTGATGAAACATACAACTTTCCTCTAGTTCTTTAATGCTTCCTCCCCCCTCACTATGATGACCCGAATTCTACCTTACAAATCCGACTAGACCAGAGGATGTACACTGGTACAGATAAGAACTGGAAACACAGGGAATTCAGGACAGATAAACCCCTCAGGACCAATAATGAGAGTAGCAATACCAAGAAGGTAAGGGGTAGGTCAGGGAGAAAGGGGGAACTGATCACAATGATCTACCTATAACTCTCTCCCACGGGGACAGACAACAGAAAAGTGGGTGAAGGGAGACATCAGTCAGTGTAAGATAGGAAAAAAAATTATAAATTATCATGGTGATAATTATTAGGGTGAGAGGGTGGGGGAGGGAGGGGGGAAATTAGCTAATATCAAGGGCTCATGTAGAAAGAAAATGTTATGAAAATGTTGATGGGAACATATGTACAAATGTGCTTGACACAATGGATGTTTGTCTGGATTGTGATCAGAGCTGTATGAGCCCCCTGTAAAATGATTTAAAAAGAAGAAGAAGAAGAAGCAGCAGCAGCAGCAGCAGGCACTGTGTTGATGGACAGTTGGGGTGAGGAAATCTTATTTTATTTTATTTTATTCACAAGGTATTTGTGAATATGTTTCTGCTTAAAGAACAATATGTCCCAAACTGACCTCTTCCTCTGAGACTGAATTGGTGGCAAATCTATTTACATATTTATACAAATCAGAACCTAGAAGTGATTCTACATTTATTATCGTTTTTTTAATATAGTCAACTCAACTGGATACCAAGTCCAGCAATACTAATGCTTTTCATTTCCTGCCTCAGACTGCCACCACTACATTGTTTTAGATTTACATAATTTCTCATCTGAACTATGGTATTAACTTTTAAACTAATCTCTCTTTTATGATTTCCTGGAAACATATCTTCTGGGCATAATATCTTGTTAATTTTGATACATTGTTAAAATCTTAGCTAATGTGATAGGTTTTGTGACAATTTGGCTGGGTCAGGATTCTCAGTGTTTTGGTGATTAAGGCTTGGTAATCTACCAGAATGTGAACTAACACAGTGTAATTGACTCCATAATGGACCTGCTGAGAGCAGTCAGTTAGTTGTAAGAAGTTTAGCTTTCAATCTCTACTTCTTAGATAAGTGGATTCTGTGGGAAAGCTTGCTTGCTTTTTGCTGAGTTTGAATCCTCCATCTTTCTTATTGACCTCCAGTTCTTTGGATTGAGACGGTAGTCTGTCCTATTGCCCTATTGCCTGCTGATAGCAGCAGCTTGCCATCTGACCTTGAATTCATCTACCTCTGACCTTGAATTCATCTACCTCTGGAGCCTGATGTCATCCTGTGATACTCCTGCTACTGTTGGATTCATCAGTTCCTGAAATTACGTGAGTCATGAGAAAGCTCCAAAGTAACAACTGGCCCATGGAACTCAGACTGGACATGCATGCTTCTACAACTGAGACATTTTCTTGGAATCCATTTCAGTTTTGCATTATATATCTATAGATATCACAGGCTTTGTTTCTCTAGAGAATCCACCTTAACACATTTACCAACTGCAGAATAAAGATGTTAAATTGAGATAAAATCGTACAATTTATTTGAAGTTATTTAAAGTGTGGCTAATGCCTCTGTTCGTGATTAAGCATTTGAATTTACTACGAAATGAGCCCTGGTGGCATGGGGATTACGCATTAAACTGCTAACATCGAGGTCAGCAGTTTAAAACCACCAGCCACTCCATGGGAGAAAGATGAGGCTTCCTATTCCCTCGAATACTTACAGTGTCTTGAAACCCACAGGTGCAGGTATACCATGTCCTCTGAGGTCACCATTAGTCAGGCTTGACTTGATGGAAGTGAGAAGCAGCTGTCTAGTCTAGTGAGTACCTGCATGTAATTAGGTAAGGACTAACTAGTAGTTATATGACCTCACATTACTGAAATTTGAGAATTGTGACTACTGAATAATAAATGTAAGTTCAACATTTGGAAGTCTAATTAATTTAAGACTATTGTAGCTTTCTCTAATCAGATGAATTATTACATGACCTGCATTAATATTTGATAATTATTACAAAATTCAGTGTCTTAATTTCCTAGGTCTGTCATAACAAAATACCAGCAGTGGGTTGATTTAAAGAATAGAAATTTATTGTCTCAGCCATGTGGATTCCTTCTGAAGGATTACAGGCATACATGGCATCTTTCCTAGTTGCTGGTGGCTTATAACAATCCTCACATTTTCTTGGCTTATAGCTGCATCTTCACGTGGTATTGTTCTGTGTCTATCTGTTTAGCTATGTTATAAAACACTACTCGGATGGGACTAGAACTCTTCTTCCTCCCAAACTGATAGCATCTCAAGGACCTTATTTCCAAACAAGGTTATAATCATAGAAATTTAATATATGTTTGTTGAGGGGTACAATTCAATCCACAACAATTAGTTAACTATACAGCAAAAGCTACTTGTTGAGTAAAACCCTAATGCTTTCTATAATTCCCCAAACAGATGTACCATGCAACATAGTGGGTCAAAAGCTGGGCTGCTAAGCAAAAGCTTAGTGGTTTAAACTTGCTTCCATTAAGACTATAGTCTTGGAAAATCTATTGGGGAGGCTCTGCCCTGTCCTGTAGGGTCACTGTGAGTTGAAATTGACTGAGTGGTCATTAAAAAAAATTGCAGGTTAGACATTGTGCTTATTCAAAACCCACTGCTCTCAAGTCCACGCCGACTCAGAGTGACTCTGTAGGACAGGGTCGAACTGTCCCTGTGAGTTTCTGAGACTGCAACTGTTTACAGAAGTAGTAGAAAGCCCTGTTTTTCCTTTTCCCTGTGGAGCAGCTGTTGTTTTTGAACTGCTTACCTTACAGATGGCAGCCCAACATGTAACTGCTATGCTACCAGGGCCTTAGTAACACTTTGTTACAGAAATAAAATTTTAGTGTTCCTGCTCATAATTGAATTGGTGTTCCTAAATTTATTGATGATCTGTTCCTTATCAGGTTCATGCACGCAAAAATTTTTATTGAGGCTTTAGAAGAAATCAGGCTGATTTTGAATTATAGCCTACAGAATTGTGAGGCAATATATATATATTTTTTCTTTAAAGCAATGCTTTGTGGTATTCTGTTATGGCAGTGCTAGATAACAAAGACATAGAATTTTATAATATTTAATAAATATTACAGCAGGTCATCTGTAAAGATTTACTTAGACGGACCAGGCACTCAACTGGATATTTTGTAGCTATATTGATGTGTAATCTAGAAAAGGTCTCTGTCCTAAAATTTAAGGTTTCTAAATAGTAACAATTTTCTACAAGACAAAACCACATGCTTCTTTCTGCATGCTACATCCCACTTCTCTTACTATCTTAATATCTCTTACCCAGAAGTTAAAATTTAAAATCCTATCAGTCATAAGTGTTTTCTTTAATCTGATTTAGTCCCCATTCTATTTTGTTATACTACAATCTGAGGATGAATTATAAATTAACCACCACCAACACATTTTACATAAAATATCACTAGGAAGGAAATTATCTTCCCAATTTTCATTGTGTAGTATTTAATATTTCTTCTTGATAGTGAAGAGCAATTACTCCAAATACCATTTTTATTTCATCTTTAGTGACTTGAACTATCTGAAATGACCTTGTGATTGTCTCAATTTCACGTTCAATGGAATCAATCATTGAATTCCTATTTGAAGTGTTCTTTCCTCTGGCAGTGCTAGTTTCCTAGGGCTTCCAGATGAAACTGCTACAAAACTGATGACTTAAAACAACAGAAATTTATTCTTCAATAGTTCTGGAGGCTAAAAGTCCAGAATCAGGGTGTAGGCAGAGCCACGTCTCGCTAGGGGGAGACTTTTCTTTTTTTCTCCCAGCTTCTCGCAACCCCTCATGTCCCTCGGCCTGCGGTGTCCCATCTCTGCTTCAGTCTTTCCTTGGCTGTTTGTCTGCTCCGTTCTTCTTTTCATTTCGCAAACCTCCATCTTATTCACTATGAACTCACCATCACTAATTACATGAGGACATTTATTTCTAAATAAGAAAGGCTGTAAAAATGTATATTTTGGCAATCCAGTTCCACCCAATTTAAAAGGTTGGATTCTATAGCTGCACTATCTGGTAGAATTAGACTGATAACTAGCTGCTAGGTCTGTGGTTCAAACCAACCAGCTAATCTGAGAGAGAGAGATGAGCCTGTTCCTGTAATGATTTATAAAGATTGAGAGACCCTAATTAGGGTTGCTATGAGTTGGAATGAACTTGATGGCTGTGGGGTTTATGGGAAAATATTGAATGATGCAACATGCATCAAACGAAGGAGAACAGAATATACAGAGTCACTGTACCCAAAAGAATTAGTCATCATTCAACTATTTCAAAAAGTAGTATATAATTAAAAAGCAATGGTATTGAAGGAAGTAGTTCAAATTGCATCAAAAGCATTAGTGAAAAACAAGACTCCAGGAAGTGATTGAATGACAATCAAAGCATTTCCTCAAACTGAGGCCGAACTTGAAGCACTCACTAATCTATGCCAAGAAATTTGGATGCCACCTACCTGTAAGGGAACCCATTACAAAGATAGGTTACTTAAGAGAATGTTGAAGGGATCAGGTATAAGGCATCATCAGAACAAAAAATCTTACCATAGTGAATGATGGGGGGAGCGCGGAGTGGAGACCCAAAGCCCATTAGTAGGCCACTGGGGATCCCCTTGCAGAGGGGTCTCCGGGAGGAGATGAGCCAGTCAGGGTGAGATGTAGCAACGATGAAAAATACAACTGTCCTCTAGTTCCTAAATGTTTCCTCCCCACTCCCACTACCATGACTCGAATTCAATCTTGCAAGTCTGGCTAGACCAGGGAATGTACACTGGTACAGATAGGAACAGAATCCAGGGCAGATGAGCCCTACAGGACCAGTGGTGTGAGTGGCAAAACAGGGAGGGTAGAGGGAGAGTGGGTAGGAAAGAGGGAACCGATTACAAGGAACTATATGTGACCTCCTCCCTCGGGGACAGACAACAGAAAAGTGGGTGAAGGGAGACGTCGGACAGGGCAAGATATGACAAAATAACAATTTATAAACTATCAAGGGATCATGAGGGAGGGGGGAGCGGGAAGGGAGGGGAAAAATGAGGACCTAATGCCGGGGTTTAAGAGGAAATGTTTTGAGAATAATAAGGGCAATGAATGTACAAATGCGCTTTACACAATTGATGTGTGTATGGATTGTGATAAGAGTTGTATGAGCCCCTAATAAAATGATTAAAAAAAAGAGAATGTTGAAATTATTGAACAGCAACATTAATATTATACATAAGCCAAATTTACAGAGGATAATTAAAAATAGTAGTAGCAGCACATTGACCAGAGGCTGCTAGAAATTCAAGTGAGATTCATAAGAGGATGTAGAATAAGGGATATCATTTCAGACATCAGATGTATCTTATGTGAATACAGAAAATACAAGAAAGGTGTTTGTTTGCTGTTTTATTGACCACATGAAGGCACGTGACAGTGCGGCACAAACAAACCCTGGATACCATTGGGGACAGTGGAAATTCCAGAACACTTCATTGTGATCTTGTGGAAACCGGTCATTGACTTTCAAAAAGAATAAGGAAATATGACATACTTTAAGAACAGGAGAGATGGGTATCAGGATTGTATCCTTTCACCATACTTATTCAATCTGTATGCTGAACAAATAATCTAAGAAGTGCGATTATACGCAGTAGAATGTACCATTGGGATGGGAGGAAGGCACGTTAACAGCCTGCAATATGCAGAGATTAGAACCTTTTTTGCAGAAAGCTATAAGGAGTTGAAGCATTGACTAACGTGGATCAAAATCTACATTATCTTCAGTATGAATTATAACTCAATGTAAAGTAACCCTAAATTCTACAACTGGACTCATAGACAGTATCATAAATGTGGAAAAGATTGAACTGGTCATAGATTTCATTTTTCATGCATTCACAATCAATGCTCATGGAAACAAGTCTTGCTGCACAAGACCTCTTTAAAGTGTTAGAGAGCAAAGATGTCGCTTGGAAGACTCATGTCCCTGACCCAACTGAAACAAACTGTGCTATTCTGGGTACATTAGAGAAACAAATCCACAGAAACTCATATGTATAAGAGAGAGTTTTATATAAAGGGTAAGTGCACATCAAGAAACCATCCCAAGCCAGTGTTGCCCCAGCCCACGAGTCCAACATTAGCCCATATGTCTGACACCAATCTACAAAGTCCTCCTCCATCTCACAAAACACATACTATGATGCTGAGTGTAGGAGGAAAGCCGAGTCAGTGGACGTGTAAGCATCTCAGTGCTGGCAGGGGTCTCCACACGGCTGGGCTGCTCCAGCACCCAGGGCTGCATCAGGGTAGGTCCATGTGACTTCTCCTCAGGAGTGTCTTGCAGAAAGTGAGCCTTGCTAGCTGAAGCAGGGAACTGGCTAAGGCAACTGAACCCTGGTCTGACTATCACAAAGCAAGAGACCCAGAACTAGAAAGGCGAGGCTCACCGAGCCATTTATCTCTCTGCCATTCAATTAACCCCACATGTGTTTATCAGCCACATTGGCACAATAAACATTAACTATCTCACAAATAAACAAAACTAACCTACTTCCATCCAGTAGATATTGACTCCCAGGGACTCTATAGGACAGGGTAGACCTAGCCCTGTGAGTTTCCGAGACTGAATCTGTATGGGAGTAGAAGGTCGGGCTTCCCCTCTTGGAGCAGCTGGTGGTATGGAATTACTAACTTTGGTTAGCAACCCTTCATGTAACCAATACGCCTTCAGGGCTTCTATTGCCTGACTCAAGCCTTGGCATTTTTAATCATCTCATATGCTTGTGAAAGGACAATGAATAAGGAAGACTACAAAAAAGTTGCTGCCTTTGAATTATGGTATTGGTGAAGAATATTGAAAGTACTTTGGACTAGCAGAAACAACACATTTGTCTCCGAGGAAGTACAACCAGAATACTCCATAGAAACAAGGATGGTTAGACTTCCTTCATGTACTTTGTTCAACTTAACAGGACAGCCCAGAAGCTGGAGAAAGTCAGTAAAAAGAGAGGAATGGAGTAACATAGAATGTCATGTGGAAAGTCAGCAGTCAAGGTAAAGAACCTCCAAGGACTGACACAGGCACGGCGGCAACGAGCTCAAACATAGCTATTGTGAGGACGGCACAGGACCTGGTGTAGATGGCTCTGTTGTGCAGTAGGTTACCAGGAGCCTGAGACGACTCAAGGGCTGCCAACAAGAACAAGGCCCTAATAACCGCCTATTAATGAGTCTGGATCTACACCTCAGTTTACTTCTCCTTTTAGGAAGTGGACAAGACCACTCACAATGTTTCCTCCACTCACCATTGCCATTTGCCTTTCAGAGCCAGGCAAGAACGTGTCTGCGTCTCAGTGGCTCAAACTTCTATTAGCTGATGCCAATAAACCATACAGATCCATCTGCCATCCAGACCCCACCACCTGTTTCTTTCTTCTGTTGGTTGTTCTAGGTTATTCTCTCCCATGAGGGCGAGGTGGCAAATTCGTAGATCCATATAGCAGCTGATCAAAGTCATCTCCTTTTGAGTTTTCCGGACTTCGGGGGTTTAGTACTATATATACCACATCCATTTTACAATTGAATTCTGCTGGACATTTCAGATTTTGTAAATTGGTGCATTGAAAAAAAAGGCCCATTTTAAGATGAATGCATCAAAACACATAATTTTATGAAGCCTTGGAGTCAGTTATTTAGTATTTACCAATGCTCGATAGCAAGCCAGCAAGGAGATGTGTTTGAAGTAAAAAATGGTTATCAGAAGAAGCAATCAAGTCTTCAGAATCCTAGATTTCAGTTGTCATTCCTTTATTCAGACATGTCACAATCTCCTGCAGCATAACTTTCTGCCATCGCCCTTCAAATGTCATTGAGTCTCATCACCTGAGCTCGATTTGCAGAAAATTCCTTCCTTGCTTTGGCTTGCATTCAAAATGTTTTCTTTAGGGATGACTAGAAAAATGATTTTGAGTAGCCTGTCCAAATACATCATTAATCACTTCGAAAATTCCAAGATCCACTAAAATTTGCGCTTCTCTCTTTCTGTTGGTGGTGTAAATTACTGTACCTTAATTTGTATCTTTTTTATTTTTGAGAAAATATTCCAGTGTTTTCTAGACTGTGGACACCAACCTCATTTGAACAAATGCGTGGGTTAGCTCCCTCTTTTTGGCATCCCTGAGTCTTACCAAAGCATCTAGCGATCCTGCTAGCCCTGCTATTCCAGTCCTAATTCCCATAAAGCCAGGTCTTATGGGCCAGTGACACACTCAAGCTCTTTGAGGGCTAAATTAGAGCGTTCAGTTGACATTGCTCTAAATCTGGACAGTAAAGCACTAATGATTAACACGTGAAGTCCTGAACCCTCTACCACTACATGTTACCCTGCCCTGACTTGATATGGCATTCTTAAAATTCACTCTCAGATGCGCTCCCTAAATTCGTGTTGTGTCATGTTGGTGTGATCTTCCGCTCTTGATGTGCATTCTGTTCCTGTCCTTCACAGACCTTGAACTTCTCTGCCTGGACCTGGAGGCAAAGAGAAATGACAGAATATGGGGATCAGAGGCATTCGTTTGGGAGGGACCTTCGTCTCAGTTACGGGGAGGATGAGGACGGAGTTTGCCCCACTGGAAAGGATTTTCTAAGCCCAGGTTGCTGAGTGGGTTGTGTGTTGGGCTGCGGTTCCCCACAAGGAGGGTGGCGGGACCCAAGCTCACTGTGCTATCCAGTTGATGTCAGTTCACAGTGACCGTCAGGGCACAGCTGCCCCTGTGGGGTTTCCAGGCCTGTAACTCTTTACGGGATCACAAAGCCCCCTCTTTCCTCTGAGGGGTGGCTGGTCAATTTGACTGTGGTGGATTGGAGAGCTGACCTTTTGAATTATAGCCCAATTTGGAGCTACTCTGCCAACAGGGCTATGGAAGTAAATGAAGACTTTCTCCTCTCATGAAGATGTAGTGTCTCAGAAACCCACAGAGGCAGTTCTACTCGATCCTCCATGATGAATATGATTTGAGGTCGACTGGAAGGCAGGGTGTGGGGTTTTGAGAGTTTGGTAAGGAGTTTCAGGGAATTCAGATCTGAGTTGTGTGTATTTGCCTTGCTTTTTAAAAATCATTTTATTGGGGGCTCGTACCACTCTTATCACAATCCATATATACATCCACTGTGTCAAGTACATTTGTACATTTGTTGCCATCATCATTCCAAAAATATGTGTTTTCTACTTGAGCCCTTGATATCAGTTCCTTATTTTTTCCCCTCCCTCTGTGTTCCCCCCTTCCTCATTAACCATAATTTATAAATTATTATTATTTTATCATGTCTTACACTGCCCGACGTCTCCCTTCACTCACCTTTCTGTTGTCCATCCCCCAGGGAGGGGGTTATATGTAGGTCCTTGTAATCGGTTCCCCCTTTATAGCCCAGTATCACCACTCTCACCACTGGTCCTGAAGGGATCATCTGCCCTGGATTCCCTGTGTTTCCAGTTTCTATCTGTACCAGTGTACATGCTCTGGTCTAGCCAGATTTATAAGGCAGAATTGGGATCATGATAGTGGGGGCGAGGGGTGATGAGAGGAAGCATTTGAGAACTAGAGGAAAGTTGTGTGTTTGCATTGCTTTTGAAGCCTGTTAAGTTGGTAACTCTCATACCATGTTGTTAATTGCTTTAGGAACTGCTATTGTTATTTTTGGTGTTTGAAGAGGGTGTAATAAATGCTTTAAATTTTTTATATTCCTTTAAGTTGTCATGTGATATGCACTATTAAACACAATTGTTTTATATACATTGTAATTAAAAGAAGAATAAAATATTTTTACATCACCATCCACTGCACTTTGCCTTATCTAAAGAACAGCTTTGGCCTTTCAAGTTTGCTTTACCTAAGGCCTCACAAGGTGGGATTTCAATTTAAAACATCTCACACAATGTCGACAAAATAATCACATCAAAATGGCTTCCATTTTCTTCAAGGAGAAGTCAAATGTCAAGTGAAATATTTGAGCATATGACAGTGTTTCACAGAAGAATCCCTGACCTCCAGTGGAAGGAGCAGCATGGTCCTGGAAAATGCTCTCAGTGGTGTGAAGTTTCGTATTTGTCAACTACATGACAGATTCGGATTCTGACACATCAGACACATCAGTTTGACTCACTTTTTGAATAAATGTCTATGATATTTTAAGATGCTGAGATCATAAATATGAGTTGTGTTAGGTGAGAAAGGGATGTTTTCATCTGTGATGTGTATAATCTTACCCTACTAGTGTTTATTCTCTGCTTATTAAGTTATTTATATGACCCTTAGGAAATCAACACTGAATTTTAAGGGGAAAATACACAGACAACTTTGTGATGTTTATTTTTTTTAAATAAGGACTTTGCACGTGTTTGCATTTTATGAAATGTCTTGGTAAGTATTACAGACTTAGAGTTGTTAAAGTACACAGTTCTTTGAAAAGATGCATTGAAAAGTGAATTGTGATTTGAAAAAGATACATTTCCAATGGCAGAATAAAATTTCAGCAATAAAATAAGCTTCTTCCAATTCTACTACACTCACAAATGCGATCAAATGAAGGAAAAGTGTACCATCTGCTTTTTTTATGGAAAGCTAACATTTTTAATGTAAGTTAACTGCTACACAATTAGTAAATAGGGCCGTGGTGTCTGAGTGTTGGGTAAGCTGTGCTGTGCTTTCTCCTAGCAGGTGAGAAGACCATAGGTCTGTCTCACTTTTGAATTCACGCACAGCTGAGGAGAAAGACTACGGGCGAAAGCTGAAAATTCTATAGACGTGCCTGTCTCTCCTGTAAGCGAGTGGCTTTCTGGTTTACTGGCTTCAAGGAATGGAATGATTTCCAATATTGTAACCCATCTGGGAGGCTGTACGTGAGAAGCAGCCTTGGAGAACACATTTCTCTCATGTTTAAAAAATGATACCGTTATCCTTTAATTGATTAAAAAAATTTTTTTTCCTTTAATTGATTTTTAAATTTTGATGAAATTGGCCTGGATTAGATGGCAATTCCGTAAGGATCTATGGCTCACTGTTTTGCTGTTAGAGGCATTAACTGCAGGGTGTAAACTTGCCCAGAAACAAACAACCCAAACCCCCAATGGCCTGAGGATGATTCTAGTTGCAAATGCCAATGGAGGCTCCGCCCTCCCAGTGCACAGCAGTTATCAGTGTGTGCTTGTTTCCGCTGGCCTTTGGGTTCCCCCTTCCAGCAGGTTTGACTTGACTGTCACTCCCTTGTTTTCTCCCAGGCACTAGAGGTTTATCAGGGAGGGTATCTGGCCACAAAGAAGAAATGTCTGTATCTGAACTGAGAAACATAGAGTGATTCTCCCTTAGTATCTGTCAAGTGGCAGTGAACTGTTACCGGCTCATTTTCCAAGCTTATTATGCAAAAGTGCTTTATACATTTTAAACCATTTTATCCTTTTGTGAAGAAATCTGTAGGGAATCATGTAAGGCTCTATAACGTCTTGTTTCTTATTTTCCATTTAACAAGTCTTCATGACGTGTCACCTATATGTGAGGCACTGTGCTAGATGCTGGGGATAAAATAAGCAAAACCCAGCATCTCCCTGCCTGTGGGGAGGTCATGTCCAGAGGGGCGGGGGGAGGTGTTAAGCCAATCCAGGGAAGGAATACTACTTTTAAGCTATGAAGCAACTAAGTATGTGGTATGAAAGCAGATTCTGAAGTATATTCTTGAGTGAGACATCAGGGACTGTCCCTCCCAAGTGCTGTCGTTAGATGCCAACATTCCGTTCAGACTCATAGTGACACAAAAGAATGAAACCTTGCCAGGTCCTGGGCCATCCTCACAATTGTCCCCATGTGTGAGCCCATTGTTGCAGCCACTGTGTCTACCCAACTCCTTGAGAACCTGCCTCTCCTTTGCTGCTACACTACTTTACCTAAATGATGTCCTTCTCCAGGGACTGGTCTCTCCTGACAACCTGTCTAAAGTCTGTAAGACAAAGTCTTCTCTCCTTACCTCTCAAGAGCACCCTTCTCAGATCAATTTGTCCTTGTGGCAGTCCATGATAGTTTGAACATTCTTCTTCAGCACCAAAATTCAACTGTGTCAATTTGTCTTCTGTCTTCTTTATTCGAGGTTCAACTTTCACATGCATATGAGACTATTGAAAATGCCACGACTTGGGTCCTTAGTCCTTAGAAGGACTTGGCTCCCCGCTGTGGAGGAAGGAGCCATTGAAAACCTTATGCAGAGCTTGCCCACATTGTTGGAGACAGCCCAGAGGCCTACTCATAAAAATCAGCCACTCAAAACCCAAACGGAGCTCAGATCTGTACGACACAAATGAGGGCACCAGGGACCCTAGTTGACTTGGTGACAACGGGCTTTACTGTCAGATGCATATGCACATACTCACTCCAGGCAGGAAGACTGTGCATGCAAAGGTCTTAGGGAAGGGACGGATGCTTTCAGATGTGAGCAAGGGCCAGAATACTAGCATTCCCTGGAAAAGAAAGAGAAGGGTCCAGCCTCGCACAGCCTCGTGGTTCAAAGGACTAATGTTGGATGTAAACATGAGAGGAGTCTGTCTCACTGAAGAATTTTAAGTGATATGATCAGATTTGTGTTTTGGATGTTTTCTGTTACTGAGAAGGATGGGTTATAAAAGACAAAAGAGGTCTTGCGAAGGTCCGTTAGAAGGCTATTCTAGCCACCCACACAGTTTTGTTCAGAGAGCATGCTATCCCCGTCACTTGAATCATATGATAGAAGTAAAATGCACAGCCGTAGGAATCTAAGCGTTTTAATCAACTGGCCAAAGTGATACTGAGAACAAAGGTTACAAAGATTACATGTAGGTTTTGTTTTGAGCATTTGGGTTGAAGGTAACTCCTAGCATTTGGGTAGAAGGCAACTGTGAGGTAAGAGGGTGTAGAGAACCAACCGCTTCTTAGGAGGCATGGTTCAGAGTACACGTCACTCTGCAGGCCCAGGGAAGGTAGACTTTGTGCTGTATTGCTCAAATGATGCCTGGGAAGTAAACTGCATTCTCCTAACTTCTAGCCATTTACTTCCAGCTCTTTTCAGGATTTGTATCCAAGGCAGAGCTCTGCTCTGAGGTCACATCCTTCCCCTGGACCTCATGTATTTAATCATTGATTGACGGGAGAAAGTAAGTGTCACCATTCCTGCCTGACTGCATACAATTGGGAAGGACTATCTCATTGTCATAGCTTCCGACTATCACCGGAGACTTCATTTCTGATGGGCCTATATCTTTGTTCAGTCCTGATTCTTTTCACTTCTTCCAAAAACTGTGTCATCTGACATCATATGAAAATAATAATCCTTTATCATTTATCAAGGGTTCACGAGGGTGGGAGGGTGTAGGAGGGAGGGAAAAATAAAAGAGCTGATATCAAGGGCTCAAAGAGAAGGACAATGCTTTGAAAATGATAATGGCAACATATGTACAAATGTGCTTGATACAATTGATTTATGGATTGTAGTAAGAGTTGCAAGAGCCCCCAATAAAATGATTTATATAGAAAAACATTTCCCGAGCTAAAACTTCAAGGACACATAGTCCACCAGGTAATCGAGCATGCACCGCAACTGTGCCTTTAATGGGCCAGTCCCCTGTTTCCTCAGGTGGCCAGTTGTGCTGTCAGGGCATCCTGAGGATGTGGGCTCATCTTCTTACTGCTTTTGCTGAAGATTGTGTTTTCTTGTGGGAAGCAGACATAGGTGGGATAGCATGTTGGGGAAGAAGACATCTCTGGAGTCCATACTGTTGGTGTTGGCAGAAGCATTGTGGGAAGAGAAGACATAACTCCTATCCCTGGCAGTGTCATGGGCTACCTGTTGGGCTACTAACCACACATTGAGCAGTTAAAATTACATGCTCCATGGGAGAAAGATGAGGCTTTCTAATCCCATAAAGATTTAGGGTAAAAATAACAATAATGTATAAATTATTAAGGGTTCATGAGGGAGGGGAAAAATGAGGAGCTGAGACCAAAGGCTCAAGTAGAAAGAAAATGTTTTGAGAATGATGATGGCAACAAATATGCAAATGTGCTTGACACAATGGATGGATGGATGGATTGCTATAAGAGCTGCAAGAGTTCCCAATAAAATGATTAAAAAAAAAAAGAAATAAAAATAAAAAATAAGAGTTATGGTCTTGGAAATCCATGGGGCAGTTCTACCGGGCAGCGGCTCAATGGCAGTGAGTTTGGTTTGGTTTTGAGAGGGACAAAGCGATGCCCCTTCTAGAATGGGGCTAAGCCAATCAATCTGCCAGGCCTGGCAGAGTCCTGGGAAAGAGAACCATGTTGAAGGCTCAAACAGAACCTTACAGAAAAACCATGCATACATGTCAATGAAACGGCTGTATCTTGGGCTATATTCAGAATTTGTATTTGGATTTGCTTCACAATTTCATTCGCTCTGTTTTTCTTTCTCTCACACACATATTTTCTTTGCTTTTGTCCCAAACTGTGTTGCCAATTTCTAGACTTTGTTGTAAAAGTTCCTGTAGGGGTGAGGTTATTTCATTGCCTCAGTCATCTTTGGTGACTACCAATCACTTTTAGCACGCCTTAATTTTTATTTGTCTCTGTCATGTAATGAGAGATATTAAAAAACGGTACTCTTCCAGAAAAGAAAATGCCTCCAAATTTTAGAGGATTTGAGACACATGTCTCTTTTTCATACTTTTTTGGAACTTCAAAACTCTTTTTGTATGTATTAATTTTTATAGTGATAAAAATAAACTTTCATAAAAATGAAAGTACATAAGTGTTATTTTTTGTTCTAAACCATTTGAAAAAGTTGTTTTAAAAATACACTTTTTTCTTTTATCTCAACTCAAGCTCCTGGTAGCAATAGGCCATCCCTTGTGCAGGTGTGGTTGAGAACAGCAGAGGACCCGCTATTCCTGTCACTCTCTGTAGTAGTAGCATTTGGAAATTTGTATCAATCTGTGTTATACTGTTGGTTATTTTTATCAACTGCTAGAAGGTGAAATGGTTTAACGATATTTATTAATTACCTACGCAATGATTGAAGATAATATTAACACCTTTTATGTTTTATTCATTAGATATGTAATTTTAATTTCACCTTAGCACAAGGCAACTAAATGGTTACTTTATTATAACAGTGAATGACAACAATATTCATTTTCTTTATATTTTAATAATTCACAAAACGATCCTATGTACTTGTTAGTGTACTGTACTGTAAAGCTTGCAGCGATAGAGACGCTGCTGATGCTTGGCTTAAGGCTGACTGGTCCAAGACTCCCTCATAGATGCAACCGTTTCACCTCTTAAACTAGTAACCTTGTACTTGGGCTCTTAGAGTGTTTTTAATAAAATGGCTTTTAATGACACGAAGCCCATTCTATTTGCTTTTGCTTCTTTGAAATGTAATAGTGTAACGTCCTTGACCTCGAGTAGTTCAGGAGACACTCTGGAGCTTTCTTACAGCCTCCAAGTGTCATGATTAAGGGACTTTCGATTGTTAATACACTTTTGCTAAAGGATCATTGTTAGAAAGAAGAACCTCTTTTTGATCTGTCCGATTCATTCTTGGGTACTTAGTCTCTTCACATGTTCTCTGTGGAATATGTCTGCCCCAGCATATTTTTAAAAATCACAACTCGATATACCCATAATGTATCAATTGTATTTTCCATTTGAAGATACTGAAGTTCCTGGAACTTGCTAAGCTTTTGTAACACACACAGGAAAATAAATGGTTTTCACAGCTTGACATTCCTCTTATAAAAAGTGGAATTTTATCAACTTCTCTTTGCTTGGTTGAGCTCTGCTGGGTCAGAGACACCTGAATCCCATCATCTTGCTGAAACTAGCATTTTTATCCTTGCCTCAGGTAATGGAACTGGTGAACAAGTTGTTTTGTTTCCCCAGAGCAGGCGAATTGCTGTGGTGAAGTGGGTCGTTGGAACATACAAATACACCACATCATCTCTTCAGCGGAAAAAGATTTTTGCCAAAGTCTAAAAAGGGACTCATAGCTGTTGTAACCTAATTCAATGTAATCTTATTAAGCCCCACTCCACCCCCCCAGCCCCCAAACCAAACTCACGGCCATCGAGTCAAATGTGGTGACCCTCTGGGGCACATCCAGAAGCCCCCTGTGAGTTTCCAAGGCTGTAACTGTTGATGGGGGTAGAAAGTATCCTCATTCAAGGCCACTAACCAAACTACAGTGTGTCTAGTGAAAAATTCTAAGCAGTTAAATTTTGAATGTAAACAAAGAAATTTAAATGCCGGATTGAGTAAAAATAAGACTCAAAATTGATTGTTCGATTTTTATCTGAACAGACCTCCTTGCACCAGTGTCAACTGGCTTAAACTGGGCTTCTGTTAACAGAAATGAAAAGCAAGTCATCAGACAGCAACAAGTGACCCAAAAGAAGGCATAAAAAATCTCAGTAGATCTGCTGTACTGACCTGAGAGCTGGAAGAAATTATGAGTTACATGAAAAACAATGGAATTATGTCTCTGGAGTTGGTGAGCCTATTAGTGAAGTTTTGCTTTTCTGAATGGAGCCTTCTAGAAGGTAGGCAGGCTTCCAGAAGTGCTCACTCCAGCAAATTACAGCAGAACACCGGTGTGGGGACAAAGTGTACCACTGTTTTGCTTTTCCCCCTGTTCAAAGGAAAGATATTTTATTCTTCAATTGGCTGGTAGATGCAAGAGTTTCTTTCAGTGTTCGATCATAATGTTTTTACATTTTTGAAGAGTGTCTCTCATCACACAACTAAGAATGGTTTAAATGGTGAACAGGCATTTAAAAATGAGTGATTCACAGACAGTGTGTTGGTACATGCTGATATCCAAGAGATATCTATAAACCGAATAAGAGGATCTGTTCCAGCTGAGGAGTGTAATCGGGTAGTGGGTTCCAGGGTGTATGCTAATTATAGTAGTCAGTCCAACCAGACAATCACAGAGGCACCAACATTGATGTTCAACAGGAAAGTGCTGTTGAATTCTGACAATTGCCCCCCAATATGAAACACAGCGCTGTGTGGGTAGGGCACTGGGAGGTTTCTGGGAAGCGTGTGTGGAGCTATAAAGCAAGGCAACAAGCACTATTAACCTTCAACATGGCTTTTAAAATGTCATATAATTCATCCTTGCTTTGTGTTGTTGGACAGCACTGGGAGCCTCTTTTCGTGGGTACGTGAAAACAGCAAAATATGCAAGGCAAAAGAAACATGCGAAGTGGGGGGCAAAGTCGTCTGAATGGGGTTATACAGTAGGATGAAGAAGTGGGCCCAAAGTTCTTGGATCCACAGCAAAGCCCTGAGTTTACTTTTTACACGGGGGAATTGACATCATTTGTCTGGGATATAAAAGGCTAACAGATGTGAAGCCACCCAGGAAGGCACGATGCGAATGCTGGCCACATCACCCTGACTGATTCTGAACCATGGAGATCTCAGCGGGCTCATAAGGGCAGCCGGAAATCAATCTGAATACGATGCAGGGATTTCAGAAGGCTGTGCCGAGGAAATGGACACAGTTGAATAGATAGAATTGAAGATTATTTCCAAAATCATTTACAACGTCACAGGTGCAAATACAGAAAAGAACCAAGCAAAGAAATATTGCTTAGCAAATCAGATAGCTTTATAAATGCATTTGAATCTATATTCCTTTCAATAATTTCATAATAGCTTCAGAGCCAGGGATCACAGCCTTCATGTCAGTGTGGGCAATAGGGTTTGGCCAGGCTGGTCATGAGGAAGAGTGAACATTGAGGAAGACCTTTGTTCCCTAATAGTTCTCCCTGGCCTTTTCTCCCAGGGACCCAGTGTCTTCTGTGGCCCGGTCACCTCTAGCTGCTCTGTCAGACTTAATGTATCTCTCCACCCTTTATATGCCATCGTGTCTCATCCACTCACCCAGTCATCCAGTTCTTTCACATATCACACAAATGTATCTGTCTGTGTATCCTCCTTTCTTTTTGCTTCGCCTTCAATGTACCAGCACCCCAACCCTAATCATTTTGCTTTGTGGCAAGTGGCTCAGTGAGTGCTATGCTGATTCACCAAAGGCCATTACTGAATGTTGATGGATTAATGTTTTCTACCCCCCAGTAATAAATTCCTAAAGGCATGACCTTATTTGCTAATGCCAAAATGTTAATCCCCAGAGGAGGTGATTTTCAGCAGGGAAATACCCAGAAATCACCTGAGAGTCACACATTTGGCTGTCAGTTCTACACAGGCAGGAAATAGCCCGACGGACAAAATTAAGATGCTTTTGAGAATCTAGAGCCTGTAAGTTTCTCATTGATTTTTTTCCTCCTCTGTTGAGTGTAATAAAGCTAGTGCTAAAGATGTCCCCATGGTAATAGAACATGCCTAACCTGAATCTTATATTTGTAGTAATCTGTGTAGATATAATTTGACCCATGCCATTTCACCTGGGGATTTCAGCAAACTGAGAGGGAGGGGGGGGGGAGAGAGAGAGAGAGAACACAATAATATAGGACATGGGGAGTAGATGGGAGGAATGCCAGGCATCAAGAAACCTCAGTTGTGGCTCTAGTTCACTAGTGACCAATGGGAATCTGGTCCAATTTTTATCCTCTCTGAGTGAGAGCTCTGTCATAAAATGCAGTGTGTATTTTGATTTCTCTGTAGGCTCCCAATGTTTCATGCAAGTCACTGGGTGAGTGTTCTCTGAGTCAGATTTTTCCATTTGTTTCAGATCTCATAGGGTTTGAAAATCACTGCCATCAATTCGATTCCAACTCCCATCGACCCTGAATAACACTTCCAAGGCTATAAATCTTTATACAGGAGCAGAGAGCCTCACCTTTCTTCCAAAGAGTGGCTGGTAGATTTGAACAACCACCCTTGTGGATAGCGGCCCGATGCTTACCAGATAACTTGGAGACATTCCTAATTAGAAATGAAAACTGGAACTCAATGGGAGCAATTTTGCTTATCCATGGGAGATGTTTGTGGAAAGTGGACAACCTTGTTTCCCATCACGCATCCTTTATTAGGATCCTGTGATTTGAATTCTTCCCAGAATTTCTGAAATTTAAATTCTACCAAGTTACTTAAATTTTTCTCTGCAGTATTTTCTCTCTTGAAGGACCAAATTCCCCCTTTCCCTTGAATGCACATAAACAGAGTGGTGACATTCCTGCTTCCCTCGAGCGATCGTTCTGTGGAAAGAAGGACGGGGACTTCCTGAAATCAGGACTCTACTGAGTCTACAGCCTGTCTCATGCGTCCAGGATTGTTCTGTTTGTATAGAGCGTGTATTTATCTGAGTTCTCTCTTTCTGTGGGGGGTGTTTCTGATGCTTCCGGTTTGTTTCCTACCCAAAGTGTCTCATTTTCAGGTCCTTCAAGCATTTTCTGTAAGATTACAAGGACCTTTCTGATCTTCAAGCCCACTCTTTGCACCCTGTGACTTCCCAAGAGCCCTGGTGGTGGTGTCAGGTAAGTGAAAGACTGCTAACTGCAAGGTTCATGGTTCAAACCCAGAAGCTACTTTGCAGGAGAATGATGGGACTGTCTGCTCCTGTGATGATTTACATCCTTGGAAACCTGATAGGGGTCGCTATGAGTTTGAATGGACTCAGTGACAATGGGGACCCCCCAGCCTGATCCCAAGCAGACAGGTTTTCACAGAAGGCCCATGTGTCTTTTCTAGGATCGCCCTTGTTTTGATCCCAGTGCTGTTGATGGTTTTTTCCGAGCAGCAGCTCTATTAAGGATACCATGCTTAGGCCCCTCGATTAGCTTTGGGGAAACAAATCGATATAAATGCTCATCATCTTAACAGTTCCCTTAGCAATTTTCCATTTTTTCTCAGAGGCAAAATACACTCTGAGGTCTGTTGACTTTTCCTTTGACTCTGAGTGTATTCTCAGATACCCAAAGGATCTCAGGATGCTGTGATTCTCTCTTGGTGATGTGGATAATTCAGGAAACCTTGGGAACTTGGCAAAACACTCCAATTTATATTCACCTCCCTGGGCACAGCAGCATACATACAACGAATCAAGATTCAGGAACAGCCCTGGGCTTCTCATGGTTCCCTGAGGTAATTATGCAAAGTAAACCCTAATAAAGATCATGGGTTATACACATAAGAGCAGCTTAAATCCATGCTTCATTTAAGCTCATTGTGATGAGCAGATATTTGGCTGTTTGTTGCCTTCCCTCTGTGGACTAAAAGATTAGTGTTTATTTCAGGGGAGCATAATTTGTTCTTCAAGGGAAGACGGTTAAATGCTGAAGAAAATCACGTCCTGATGAACGATGGATGAGTTGGAACTGAGAGAGGGAGAGAGAGACAGAGAGAGAGAGAGACTCACTATAGATTTCATTAGTTACTACTTCAAATTGGGAGATATGGGAGAAATGTTCTTTGCAGCTGCCTCTGTGGAAAAGGCCCATATTTCCTAGGACGCAAGTTTCCTTCATCTCCCCTGCAAGGCGAGGGTTTTTCTGAGGTCATTTTCCTTGAAGAAGTATAATACAATCTCAAAGTGCTGGTGAAAATATTAGGAAAGAGTGCATTTTGCTGTAATTTCTGCAGAATTGTTGGCAGATTACCTGTGTTGTTACAGGCCTTCGGATTCTTGTCTCAAAGACTTGCTAATATCAGTCATTTCCTTTCCAAATTCTGCTTATTTTCAAGTGCTGATGTCTATAAGGTACAGGCTCAGTTCTATGCAGAAAACATAAAAGCTGTTGGCCCTCAGTTGATTCGAACCCACAGCATTTCAGTAGCACCGTCTTTCACAGAGCTTCAATGATTTTTTGCAGAAGTAGATTCCTGGGTCTTTTTTCCTGAGGTATCTCTGAATGGACTCCGATTTCTAACCTGTATGTCAACCACTGAGTGTGTAAACCATTTGTATCACTTAGGAACCCATCATTTAACCGTTTGTATCACCCAGGAACTATCCAGATTCTGGGTTAATCCTGAGTCAGGTAGGAATGGAGTCATCTGCATGCCAGCAGGTGAGGTCTATAAGCAGGCCACAATTCCATGGGAGCGTGGCATAGACTCCGCTTCTGGAAGGTACAAAAGAGCTCTGAGCCATGACATCTGATTGGCACCCAGCCTTTGAATCTCATCCAGGTGTCAGGCAATGTCAGTTTGGGTCTGTAATTCTTTAATATGTGAGCATCCTGTCAGGGTGCTGATCTCATGACCATTTCTGATAGCCAGCCTAATGGTCTGAGGAAATCAAGAGAGCAGTATTGGTGACAACCCAGCTTTATTTAATGCACCACTTTTGGAATACATGTTTTAAGCATTGTGCATGGATGCTCTCAGTTCATTCCCATAAAAATCCTACGATGAAGTCTATGTTGTAATCCTCACTTTAAAGTTCAGAAAATGGGAGTTTGAGTTACTTGCCTGCGTTTTCACAGATCATCCGTTGCAGAGCCAGTCTTTGCAGTATATACAAGGGGGCTTCAACAAGTTCACGGTAAAGTGGAATGGAAAGATCATGGAATTTTCCCACAAACGTTTGAAACCCAACTTTTCCCTTTAAAACATTTTCTAGTGGTGGTGTAAAGGTGGGATTCTTGCCTTCTCTGCCGAGGCCCCAAGTTCGATTCCTTACCAGTGCTTCTCAAGTGCAAGCACCACTTGTCTGCAGGTAGAAGCTTTGGGGCTGTTAGGATGCCAACTAGGTGCCAGCAAAGCTTCCAGACTAAGACAGACAAGGAAGAAAGGCCTGGAAATGCTCTTCCCAAAAAGCAGCCGATGAAAACTCTGACCATAAAGGATTGCTCCTGTTGTATATGCGATCATCACAAACGAGGCTGGCTTAATGGTGGCTGACAGCAAGAGGAACAACAACCGCTTCTCTGGACATCACAGGCTTCTCGTTATGAAGATCCGGGTGAAACAACTCTTAAAACGAGATGAGCCTGGCTTTAGCATCTGGCTTGTTTATCTTCCATGAAAACGACTATGAATTGTGAACTCCTTATATTTCCCTTTTTGCTTTGCTGCTGGGATTCTCTCAGTGCCCAATCTGTCCTCCTTCTAGCAACACTATAATATATGTTAGTATAATAGTGTAATATATGTTGTTGTCAGTTGGGTCTGATTCATAATGAGCTTATGTACAACAGAACAAAACACTGCCCAGTGCTGCACCATTCGATTTCTCTGTCTCTATTTCCATCTCTATATCTCTTTCTCTGTCTATATCCCTACCTCTACCTCCACCTCGACCTCTCCCTGTACCAATACTTATAACTGTACCTAGACCAATATCCATAGCTTTACTTATATAATTGGCCTTAAGTTTGCTTATACATTTTTTCCATTTGCCCTGATTATCTCATTTGTTAATTTTCATTGTGGGATATGTAATTCAATATATTGATTCAAGTAATGCTACTTCACATCTCAATAGCTTCACACATGCTAACATTTATTTAGCTCACAAAATAGTTCCATGCTGCTCCTTCTGGTTCATGGTCTGCCTTCCTCATGGAATCCAAGGACCTGGGCTTCTCTCATCATGTGGCTCAGCCTTCCCTTCAGCACTGCACAGTCTTTTGTTTTCTTAGGTCAACAGAGAATGAGAGGATGGAGAAGAAGGGTATTCTTGCTTCTTTTGCAACTTGGCTGTGAGTGACATCTATAACTCTGTTAAGCAGACACACACACACAATCACTGTGATCAATGACTGTGATGGTTAGATTTTATGTCAACTTAATGACATCTGTGTGGCAGTGAGGCTGGAATCTAGCCTCTCACTCATGTCTTAGCCTGGTGAAACCACCTTAGGTATGTGGCCTTCTTACAAGAGAAACATGGAAGGTGATCGGGGAGTCTCTTACCCTTTGCTGGCCTGGATTGTGTGTCTGGTTGCGGTGGCTGTGGCCCTAATGGGCTGCTCACCCTGGGTCCTGTCAGTGCTTGGCCATGTTCGTGCTGAGCATGGAGCATAAGACTGTCCACACTGGCCTGTGTTCCCCATGCTTCCTTCTTCATTTTCCTATTTGATCAATCTGCAGATGTGTGAATCTGGAGACGGCCCCAGGTAGCATCTGACTTATGGACTTGAAGCAGGTTTGACTTACCCACTTCTACAACTGTGTAAGCCCTTTCTTGATAGACATATCTTTCTATATATATACATAGACGAGTTGCTGTTTTTGCTTTTCTAGAAAACCCAATCAAAGACATGGATTAGGGGACAGGATTCTCTTTTCAAACAAAAAACATATTGTAAATGGGAGAACCAGACTCTTTGATAGCCAATTAGCCATATCTACCATGTTTGGTAAGATACAGGCATCCTTTTATTAAAAAAACAAAACAAAACTGTAAACAAAGGGTCTGGAAATAGCTGCTACAAATTGGGAGCCAGTATGCCTACATGGATCCTAGAAAATGTGGTGCTTTTTTGGGCCAAAGCCTGTGGCAACATTTGTTCAGTTATGTGACTGGGCTTTTGTCTTGGTTGGTAATTACATTTAACCTTGCAGCCTGGGTTCTGCCAGACAATCTGCCTTGCCCTTTGGAGCCTCCCTTGCTGACCCCCATCTTTCCATCTGCTGGCGAGGCTCCTGCTCGGAGCTGTGGAGTACCCAGACCATAAAGCTGCCCCCCGTCTGACTTCCAGTTCAGCTAATGCCTGGAGACTAATGCCAGGACTCGGCTCCTAGGTAGGACCCCTAGATATGTTGATGCTAACCTGGAAGAAAATTTAGACAACTAGGTGTCTTTTGGACACTAAGTGTTTAACTCCTACTGGAGCAGATACTCTAGTCATGGGTCAGCCTGGCCTGGGCCCATGGCCTTTTCCATGGGCAGCAGTTGCTGCTGAGATGCCACCAGATAGATACCTGGGCCAACTGGGTCTACGGTTTTCTCACCTGAGAACTGGACCGAGTCAGGCTGCCTCTGTACCCCAGGATATCTGTGCCCCTTTTCATCCAGTTTGCCAATCTGACTGACCCTGCACACTTGGAACTGATACTGGACCCTATGTGTGACGAGTAAAGGCATGTTTCTTCTGGTGGTATCAATGAGATCAACAGATAAGATGGGTCATTTAGCAATCTAGCTTTAAGGGGGGGATTGCCACGTGAGGATGCAGAGCTCATGGCAGACAGCATCTGATGTAAGTCAAGTTCGATCTGGAGAAGGAGCAGAAGAAAGAGATGGGATGATAGCAAATAGAGTGTTTTCCGTTTCTGTAACTAATACATGTCCATTCTCCATTCTGTTTCCCAAGCCAGAAACCTGGGAGTTACCTTTAATACTGATCCCCCGTGCAATTCAACTCCCCTTGTAAAGCAATACAAACCATTGATTTTAGTTTTTTTTATATCTCAGTTGTGCACCACAGGACTCATATTTCTCCATTCAACTTTTGCAAGTGCCTCTAAATGCTTCTCCCACAGGTAGTGTCACGTTCAGCCAATCTGAAGGACTACAGTGAATGGTAATTGTCTTAGGCTGGGTTGACTAGAGATACAAATCCAGCAACACTCATAAGTGTGTAAGAAAGAGCTTTATATCAAAAAGTAATCATCTACCAGGAAAGCAAGCACCCACCCAGCCAGATCAAATCCCTAAATCCAATACTAGTCCATAAGTCCAATATCAGTCCAAACATCTCCCTTCAGACTCACACAGCCACAAGCAATGGTGCAAAATGCAGAAAGATCACAGGGCGGTGGGTGAAAAGTCTTGTGGATCAAGTGGTGGTGAAAGCATCACAGGGCAGTAGGTTTCAGCATGACTCCTCAACAGGAACCAAGGCAGAGAGAGTGTGGCCCACCTTCAGAGAGCCATTTATCTCCGTGACACCTTCAAATGAGGTCATCAAACTGCAACCTGATTGACAGACTCAACTCCACCCCTATCTTCTTACAGGTGCCCAAAACCCTATCATATTAATCTATAAGTGAATGCTATTTTTATCAGACAAATGTTATTTGTTTTATATTCGTATGGGAAATAGTAATGCCATCAAGGAGCGTGAGATCATTTCTGGGACTTGGACCAGGGGGACCTGGATGTTGTTTTCTTTATGATTTAAATAGAGAATCCTAGAAAGGCTAGGAGCGTGAGCAGAGTGCTAATGAAAGCAAAATGGATGACTATTAAATGCAGGAGAAAGGAATTAGGAAGAGAAGAAGGTGAAGGGTGGAAATGAGAGAGAAAATGAAAAATGAAATAAGAAAAGAAATCTCTCCAAAGCAAAGATCGGGGCAGTAGAACAGAAGGGTAACGGGAAGGCATGCATGTGGGAGGGGAGGAAAGAGTGGATTTCCTCTATTCATCCCCAAGCAGAAGCTTCCTTTGGTGGCCTCTAGCTGCCAGAGAGAAGGGACAACCTGCCTAGCATTTCAGAGTGACCACTTGCTGTCTGTAATTAGTTTGGCAGATGCTCATTAAATTAGTAAGGTCCACGTGTGCTCTTCCTTCTCTGCCCTGACTGTTTGCAGCTAGCCCCGGCATCACTGAGTTCTGGTTCTGATCAGAGAATTGAACAGCCCGAGTCAATGTATTATTTGTATTCCAAACGTTCTTTTTGGGATCATTGGATGATATAAAGTAGGAGCACACTCAGATGTTAACCTAAGGTTGAGTGGTGTGAGTGTGCCCAGGAATACCCTGGGAGAAAGTCCTGCAAGATGTCCTGAAAAATCAGACGTTGAAAACCACAAAGAGCCAAGTTCTGCTCTGACACTCCTGGGGCTGCCGTGAACCAGGATGGGCCTGGTAACAAATGGTTTATGAAGACTTTGTCAGACTGCTTCTACCCCCAGTTGACCACACGCTTGGTTCACAAACTTCAGGGCTGCTCCCTGTTTTGTGAATGTGCAGATCCACCAGTTTTGGTTTTCATCTCATTCAAATTCAGACAGATAGGCTCGGTAGAGTAAGGACACAAATCACATAGTAGAATACTCCATGGGAAATGTGAGTGAACTTTCTCCTGCCTGGAGTAACACAGGATTCCCAAAATGGCACCCTCATGGAGCAGACGCATCAAGTTCAGTTAACCTTTTCCAATATTAAACTCCTCAAATAGGCACCATTAAAATGGTAGACATATGCTTTATATTTCCCCCACCGCCCCAAAAAGGAGTCAAAAGTGAATGGAGAAGCTGAAACCACCCTATACAAATTTCTCCTAGAATGTTTAGCCCTCAAACCAAAATATTCTCCTTTTAATTGAAGTTTATAAAGGAAATATCCAGAGGATTTTCTCCTTGTATTCTCATTCTCAAGTGCAAGAGCCGTCTGGAGCGATATTTATGCCTCTGGGAGGGAACTAGCACATGTAGACTAGTTGGTAGAGCTGGCTCTTTGGTTCTGACTTGCTTCATTATTTACCTGGTTTCCCCATGTTGAGCTTTGAGCCCCTGTGGCACAGTGGATTAAGGGTTGGGAAGCTAATTGCAAGGTCAGCAGTTCCAAACCACCAGCAGCTCCAAGGGAGAAAGATGAGGCTTTCTGTAAAGATCTCCAGTTTCAGAAAGCCACAAGGAATAACTCTATCATCCTATACAGTGAACCCTCATTTATCGCGGTTAATCGGTTCTAGACCCTACCGTGATAAATGAAATTCCGCGAAGTAGGATTCCTTATTTGTAAATCAAATATTTTCGTAGTTAGAGCATAGAGGACATGAAAAAACACCCTTTAGTCACCATTACACTCGTATTACCCAATTTATTAAACGAAAAAGGGAAAATACAGTAAAACATTTTGGACATTACAATTATCATTTATTATTTATTATATTATTTATGGCATCAAGCGTGTACAGTATGAGCCAATCAGTGGCAGTAATGACAGAGCATGCGCTGTTACGCAAAAACCGCGATAGAGTGAAGCCGCGGAAGTCGAAGCGCGAAGTGGCGAGGGTTCGCTGTACTATAGAGTTCTTTTAAATCAGAATCAACTTGACAGTAATGAGTTGTTTTTTTTAAAAGGGGGTGGGGTCCATGTTGAGCCATGTAACAGAGAATCATTAATTTCTGAAAGAGCAGGGCATTTGGGCTTGTGTGGACACTGGGAAAATCAGTTTAATACCTGGGTTTCAGTTACTGGATCATTAAGTTAAAATAATGTGGATGTGAATATGCTAACATTGGGCCAAGGAACCCCTGAGGATTCCTTGGGGCCTTGTTGTTAGATGCCATTGAGTTAGTTCCCAGGCAGAGCAAGCCTGTGCACCACAGAAGGAAACCCTGCTCAGCCCTACAAAGTTCCCACCCACAACTGTTCCCATGCCTGGGTCTGCTGTTACAGTCACTGCGACAATCCTTCTTGTTGAAGGCCTTTCTTTTTTTCACTGTCCCTCGACTTGACCAAACAAGATGTCCTCCAGGCTCTGGTCTCTCCTGGCAACATGTCCAAAGTATGTAAGATAAAGTCTAAGAGGCACTCTGGATGTACTTCTTCCAAGACAGATTGGTTTGTTCTTTTAGCATGTACTTTCAATATTCTCCAGCACCACAATTCAAATCAATTCTTCTTTGACCGTCCTCATTCAATGTTCAACATTAACCAGCACAGGAGGAATGAGATACACCATGGCTGGGTCTGGCACACCTTAGTACTCAAAGTAACATCCTTGATTATCAGTATTCTAAGAGGCCTTATGCAGTCGATTTACCCAATGCAATGCATCTTTTGATGTCTTGACTCTTGTTTCCAGGAGCATTGTTTGTGGATCCAAAAAATCCTAGACAACTTCAATCTTTTCTCCATTTATCATGATGTTACCTTTTGGTCCATTTGTGAAGATTGTGTTTTTCCTTACATTGAGTTGTAATGCATATTGAAGGCTGCAATCCTTGATATTCATCACTAAGTGTTTCAAGTCCTCCTCACTTTCAGCAGGCAAGGTGGTGTCATCTGATGCCACAGGCTGTCAGAAAGCCTTCCTCCCATCCTGATGTTACACTCTTCTTCATATAATCCAGCTTCTTTGATAGTTTTGCTCAGCATTCAGATTAAATCATTATGAGCGGACACAGCCCTCACACACCTTTCCTGATTTTAGACCCCCAATATTTCCTTGTTCTATTTGCACTACTGCTCTTGATCCATGTATAAGTTCCACATAAGGACAATGCTAAGGTCTGGAATTCCAGTTCTTCTCAAGGTTATCCATAGTTGGTTATGATCCACAGTCAAATGCTGCTGTACAGTCAATAAAACACAAGAAAACATCTTTCTGGTATTCTCTGCTTTCAGTGAAGATCCTTCTTCATCAGCAATGATATCCCTTGTTCCATGTCCTTGTCTGACTCCTACCCGAGCTTTCTGCAGCTCCCTGTCAATTATTGCTACAACCCTTGTTGAATTATCTTCAACAAAATTTTACTTGCATGTGTTAACAATGATATTTTTCTATACTTTGAGCATTCCGTTGGGTCACCTTTCTTTGAAATGGGCACAAATATGAATCTCTTCCAGTAAGTTGGCCAAGAAAGTTGTCTTCCAAATTTCCTGGCATAGATGGGTAAGTCATTCCAGTGCTGCTTCAGAATGCTGAAACATATCAACGGCCATTCCATCAACTCCTGGAAACTTGTTTTTGGTGAATGCTTTCAGTGTAGCTAAAATTTCCTCCTTCAGCACTCTTGGCTCTTGCTGATATGCTACCTCTTGATATAGTAGAATGTTGACCAGTTCTTTTGCCAATGACCCTGCATTATTCTGTCCATCTTCTTTTGATGCTTCCTGCACCATTCGATATTTTCCCATAGAATCTTTCAATATTGCAACTGGAGATTTGAATGTTTTCTTGGATTCTTTCGATCTAAGAAACACTGAACATATTCTTCCTTTTCAGTTTTCTAACTCTAGGTTTTTTTCACCTTTTATTATAATATTTGAATTTTTCTTCAGGAGTTGATTTTGAAATGTTCTATTCAGATCTTTGACTTAATCATTTTTTTCCATTCATGTAAGATACTCTACAACGAGAAGCAAATTTTAGAATCTTTTCTGATTATATCACCCTGTACTATAGAATTCTTCTGACATCCACTTTGATCCTTTCTTTCTCTCCTGTATCTGTAATGGCCCTGTGCTTTCTTCATGAATGATCCCTGCATGCCCTCCCACAGCTCAGTGGCCCTGTGCTTTCTTCATGAATGATCCCTGCATGCCCTCCC